>NC_045708.1:15367154-15706797 GCF_009834535.1 Camelus ferus | reverse complement strand
CCTGACAACATGGTCTATCCTGAAGATGGACAGACACTGCCTAGCTGTTCCCCAGGGTCTTTGCTCCAGACTGACCAGCATACCACAGCCCAGGCAGCCAATTCAGATGGCACGTGACCCAAGCAGTGGATGCTGTTCTCTCTGAACCCTTCCCAGCAGCTCCAGTTGCTCCCTGTTGGGGCTAATGAGGCTAAGCTGACTTGAACACAGGCTCGTCTACCCCAGCAAGGCCTGGTGAGATGCTAGCCACAGCTGGGAGGCCAGAGGCGGGCCATCAATGGCTGGGAATTAGAGCATTCATTCCATGGTCCATATTAGAAATTCTAAGAGAAGGCAACAGTCAGGAATCAGGAGATAAAGTTCAAGGGTGATGAAAAACTGGGTAATTTGGAAAAGTCATTTCATCTCCCTGAGCCTCAGTCTCTTCATCTGTAAAATGGGGATCATAAAATCCTTGCTCTGTGTAATTCACAGGGTTGCTCTGAGGATCCAAGGAGGTACTGGGTGCAAAGGGTCTTTATAACACGCAAAGCCTGGGCCATACAAAGGCAACAGCGAGCATCACCGGACTCATGGAGGACGACGGTGGACGTGTCATCTACACTGTCTCACTGACATCCCAGAACAAATTATGGGGAAGCCAAGGCTTGCAGAGATCAAGGTCCTCCCCAAGGCCACCCAGTCAGTAAGGGGCAGGGCAGGATCTGTCTGGTCTGACCTCAGAAACCACCAGGCTATGCTGCCTCATAAACGGGAGGGGAAAAAAATCCGAGCTTTCCTGTACCATGCCCTCAGTGCCAGGCCCTGAGCAATCATTCTGCACACCCCGCAAGGCTGGCACTGTTACCCCCATTGCACAGATGAGGAAACCGAGTTCGGAAAGGCTAAGAGACCTGCCCAAAGTCACACAGCCAAAAAGAAGCAAAGCTGGATTTGAACCACCAGCCCAACTGGGTTTCCCATGGCCACTTCTCTGAAAACCAGATGAGGATCAGCGGATAAGAGGGTCTTGGGGTCACTGGCTCAAAGCAAGCAAGGGATGGCAATGCGAGAGCAACCCTGGGCCAGCTCCGGGAAGGCTATGGACTTTCTAGGGCGAAATCTGCCAACAGGCAGCGTGATGTTTTTCCAGCTCGGCCCCCTACTCTGCCCTCAGGCTCATGGAAAAGGGACCCAGCTAATGTAAAATCCTTCTGCCCGACGACTCTTGCAGCACATGCCCCTCCTTGTTCTCCTGCAGCTTGGGGGCCCTTCTCTGCCTCGGTTGCCTGCCTGGAGCCTGCTCTTGTTTTCTCAGGCCAGGGTGGAGGAGTCCCCGCGACGCCGGCTGCTCTGCTCTGTCCCCCCGCCTGCCCGCTGCTGGCCTGGGCATCCGCCAGCGCTGGCTGCCGGCTGAAACCCAATCCTCTCGGCCAGCCGGGGTGCTCGCTAACAGCGGGCCGCATTGTGCGGCCAGGGCTTCGGGAGAGTTTGGATTCGCTGCTTGGGGACCCACTTAACCTCTGCAAAGGACAGGATGATGGATGGGGGTCTGGGAAGGGGTTGCTGGGGGGTGGGGTGGGTGGTAAATGAACACCAGGGCTTTCTGGGGAAGGGAAAGAAGGGAGGCAGGGACGGGAACAGCCCTCACACACGAGAGCTCTGTTAGTCCTCACGACAATCCTGAGGATGCCTGGCACTGTTACTGGTCCCATTTTATAGACTCTGAGAGGCTAGGTGACTTGGCCAAGGTCACACAGCAATTTAGAAATTGAACTCAAGTCTACTGCCCTTGAGCCTTCCTGACACACTCTAGGCTAACTCACACAGCTAACATTTGTCCAGTGTTTTTTAATTTTTAAAGCTCTTTTACCTAAATGAATCCACTGACCCTTCCCATCTATTAAGTAGGTAATAAAAATATAATGATGGCAGCTGGCATTACTGAGTACCTACTGTGTGCCAGGTGCTGTGCTGAGAACTTTTGGAATTTATCTTGTGAGATCCTAACAGTGACTGATTAGTGGGGAACATTTGTCATGGCCATTTTTAAAGAAGAGGAGAAGCACTCAGAAAGGCAGTTACTTCTGGGACCCCCCTCAGGTGGCTAAGGGAGGCAGGAGCCCAGGCACCCCAGCTGTTTACAGTCAGCACCCTTACTGAGTGGTTGTTAAATATTTTTTACCTCCCCTCTGCCCACTGGATAGAGCTCTCACTCTGAAGTTCAGGACTCAAGGTTCTTCCTTCTCCCTGCAACTTTTCTCGCCCTCCTGACCTGCCTAGGACTCTCATACACATCCTTTAAGACCCATCTCAGATGTCACCCCCTCCTAGAAGTCTTTCTGATGATCCTAGCACTGGGGCTCCCACAGTCCTATGTGTCTCTCATTGTCACCCTTGTCACCCTGTCCTGTGACTCTCTATTCATCAGCCCAACTGGACTCTGAGCACTTTGTGGGCAGGACTGAGTCTGGATCACTGTGGTAGTCCTCAGCTTCTGTTAAAACCGCCTACCTCCCACCTCGCCCTGACCCCCAGCCTACCTGGACATCAAATGCTCTTTCCTGCTTATATCATCAGTCTGGGTGTCTGGAATTTTCCTCCAGGAAATAGGGTTACTGTTATCAAGATGGCTCCATACACTATATCATTCAAGGGCTTACTTAATGCCAACGACTGTGCTGTCACTCCTTTGATACTCACAACACGTTATGCCCTCATTTACCCATCTACCCATCCATTCATCCATCCACTCTATCCCTTAACTTACCCCATTCGTCTACCATTCCGCTCGCCCAATAACCCACCACTCATTCATCTACCCATCCATATATCTAGCATCCCACCTAGGTATCTAATCATCATGCATACATTTCCCCCATTAAACCAACTTCCTTCATCTCTTCCTCCTTTTCTTCCTATAGATAGGGAAAAATGAGCTTCAGAGAGGTTAAGCAACCTGCCCAGTGTCACACAGCTAGTAAGCAGCAGATCCAAAAGTTGAACCAGGTACACTTTTAACCACTCTGCTCTGTGGCCTCTCAATTTCTCATTTCATTTTTAACTGTCCTGTTGCACGCAGGTTTAATACTATAAGTCACCTCAAATCCTTTTGGATGTGTATGGAGTGTAAGTTACAAATCAATAAGACAGAGGCCACTGTAAGTCCAAGCTGGGGTCTGTCAGGTTGAAGTCAATTAGGAAGCCTGCTGCAAGACCTGCTGGGACTAGATCTATTTGCCTAATTGGCACTGGTTTCTCCCAGTGAAGGACAATTAACTCAAATCCGAGAATCCAGACCACCCCTCTGCTTCTGGGCAAGATGTCAGACATTTAGCCACATGAAATTTTACTGTTCATTCATTCACCCATTGACCCACCCCCAACTCATCCATCTATCTTTCCAGCCATCCAGTCTTGGCAATTACCCATTACCTAGCCTGCCATCCAGCCACCTACCCATTTACCTATTAACCCTTTTGCGTGCCTATCTCTTCACTTATCTATTTATCCATCCATCCACCCACCCACCCATTCATTTACCCAACAATCCACCCATCCATCTACCTACCCACCTACTTTCATACTCATCCATCCACTGAATCACCCAATCCAAGCAACTATTTATGAAATCGTTCTGCCTTCTTGCCATCCACGCACTCGTTTGCCCACCCACCCACCCATCCATCTACCCTCTCACTTATCCCATCCATCATTCCACTCGCCCAATAATCTACCACCCATTTGCCCTCCCATACATCCCACTTAAGTATCCATCTGTCTTTCCATCCGTTTGTGCATCCATCCATCCATCCATCTTCCCACTGAGTCAACCTCTCTTCTTCCCTTCCCTTCCTTCTTTCCTTTTCATTCGTCTATCCACCTGACCATTCATTTACCTGTCCGTCCATTCACATCACTCACTTGTACACCTAAAAACCTGCCACTCACCTATCTCCTCCCATCCAGCCAGCCTGCATTTACTGGACACCTACTCTGTGCCAGGGCCATTCTAAGTATCAAAAATCAAAAATAGATGCTATCACTGACTTCAATAAATGTGTTGCTTTGGTACAAACTCTAAACCCTTAATGGTTCCCAGCCTCAGTTCCCAAGGACCTTCCAAGTTCCATACTCTACCCTTGGATCTAGCCCCTTGCTCAGTCAGGCTGGCATCCTGGCTTCTGTACTCCAGTCTCTGAATCTGATTTCCCTCTGCCTCAAGATAGGCCATTTCAATGGGGCCCCCCTGGCCTGTAGACCTCTCTTCCTCCATATCCATCAATGGAGACTTATCAAATGAGTGACCCTGGCCTGAACCCCTAGGTATTGGAGCAGGAGACAGCCAGGCTAGAGAGGAGAAATAGTGTTCCAGGCAGAAGGAACAGCTTATGCAAAGGCCAGGAGGAGAGAATGAGCATGGCCCCTGCAGGGAGCTACATGAGGGAGAGGCAGGCCTAGGAGGAGGAGAACTGCAGACACCACAAACAGTCTCAAATGCCAGGCCAAATGGCCAAGACCATCATGAGGGCAGCAGGGAGCCATCAAAGGAGGATGGCCTGATTCAGTTGTCACACTGCATTCTCTGCTGTAATGGATCCATTTTATAGACAAGGAAATTGTAGCTTAGGGATCAGAGAGGTGCAGAGGGCTGCCCCAGGCTACACAGCTGGTTGGGGGCAAAGCAGAAACTCCACCCCAGGTCTGATGGCTCCAAAGCCCTGGCTCATTCTGAAAGCAGCTGCTGTCTCAGAGGAGCTGTTTCCAGAATGCCTGCATCCCTCTGATGCTAATAGTCCCCTCCAGCTCTGCCCCTGTGGCCCTCGGTGGTAGCACTGGTGCACTGACAGAGCCCCCAGGGCATCTGCTCTCTGCTCGGTGAGACTCCGCCTGCTCCCCCTCACTCCCTGGGTTCACTTGCTGACTGCGCCTGGCATCTCGGGTGGTGAAGCAGACAGTTCTGCTGGGGCATTTCCCCTTATGCCCACAATTTCCATCATCATCTTCATGATCAGAGCCTCCATGGCTACTGTTTCCCAAAACTCTGAGAGGCAATGCCAGACAAAGAGCCAGGCAGGCCTGAGAGCTTCCAGCATGAGCCACCAGGGCTCATGACATAATGGCACGGAAGGGTTCATGACAGTGGAAGGGCCTGAGAAGCAACAGGACTTGGAATGAGGGGACCCTGAGGGTGGAGAAGACAGTGAGGAAGGGGCGCCCTGAGCCAGATGCAGGGAGGAAGCTGGCCAGGAGGCTAATGAATACGACCCCACCCCCAGCATCTCCATCATCATGGAGACTATTCGCTAAGCACCTACTATGTCACGCACTGAGCCACACAATGGACATCGAAGATCATATCTGAGTTCATCTGAGCTCCCCAAACCTTTCAAGGGATATATCATTGCCCCCATTTTGCACATGAGCAAACTGAGGCTCAGTGAGGACAAGTTAGTGGGTCAAGATCCCTGGCAAGTTGGTGAGGAAGGCAGACTTTGATTTCTGGGCTGTGTGACCCAAACTCCTTTCATGGCCCCAAGAAGCCTTCTGGGAGTCCTCAGTCTCAGGTGAGGGCTAAAGTAGGTGGCGGGGTCAGGAAGTGGGGGGCTTCTAGGCCCAAAGATGGCAGCGTGGAATCAGGGAGCTGGCATGGTCTGATCCAGAGGTGGGAAGCTGTCCCCAGAGAGGGGGAAAGGGCAGGGGACAAGGCCACTTGACACGAAGTCCTGTACTCTCCCCACCACAACGTGTGCGTGCCTTTGCAGCCTGAGGAGTGTCAGGAGGACACTGCCCGCACCTCCCTCCACCCCATGGAGCCAGTATGCTCCCTGTCAGAGCACATGCCTTCTTGTCTCCCTTGCTCAGCCTCTGCCCTTGGTCATATCCCTGCCTGGAATACTCTCTCTGAAAAGATGGGGCCATGGCAGGCAGGCAGGCAGGCAGGCAGGCAGAGTGACAGGAGTAACGCCCAGGACAGGAAAGAAGAGTTTCTTAAACATTCTAGACCTCCTTTTGCCTCCTTCACCTGACCAAGCCACTTCCTCTACCCACCTTCTTCACCTGGAAAAGTTCTCTTTACCCTTAAGACTTAGCTCAGGCATCTCTTCTTCCAGGAAGTCTTCCTGACCAACAACCTCCTCCCCTTTCCCAGCTTGGGTTAGATGCCTCTTCTCTGGACAACAGTTCTCCAGAGAGTATCTGGTGCCCTTTCCTAGCCTGGTGTTTGGATGGGGACAAGTCCACCTGTGACTGCTGGGTGGAATGTGGTGGCCTCTGGTGTCCAGTGTGACCAGGAGACAGCTCCTCCCACGCACAAGGAGAGGCCATGTCAGACAGTGAGCAGGTGGTCTGTGCCAAGACCACAAACACAACAGGCCGGCCTTGCCTCAGAGTTGAACCAAGAAGCAGCCTTCTCAAGCTGCTGGCGATGCCACTCTGCTGGTCCACCTGGCAGCAGAAGACAACAGGACCACTGGCCACAATCAGCCCTCAACTCCCCAGGCCCACACTGGGGCTCCTCCTCACTAGGAATTCCGTGGTAGTAGTGGTGGCGGCGGCAGCCTGGGGGTGGCCCTGGCAGACCCGCTGATACTGGGAGAAGGCTCAGGAATTCCTGCTCTAATTAAGAAATTGGATCTGGAACCTCAAGCAGCTCGCCACGTGGGTGTGCACCCCGCTGGGATAGGACGCTTCTCTGATGGGGTTAAGGTGTGTGGTGGGTGGTCCTGTACCCTCATGCTGACTGGTGCTCCTCATCCCTTCCCTGCTGGCCCTCTCCTCCTCGTAGCCACCTGTGCCTGCAGCCTCAGTGACCTCATCTAGGCAGTGGGAGCGCTAAGACTTGTCCACAGGTGTGGATACAAAGCTCTTAGCACAGGCCTGGCACAGCCAGCTTTGCCCAGGAGAGGTTAGTACCACAATTTTTATCACCCCTCGTTACCCAGAGGACAATGGGACTGAGAACAGCTCCCAGAGAAACCTCTGGGGTTGGGTGGGATGGACAGCTGCATTAGAACAGGGATAATAATCCTAATCCTGACTTAAGCTGTGTACCTGCTACTGTATGTGCTAGGCACTGTCCTAGGAATTTTCATAGGTGATGCCAGTTGGTCCCCATTTCACAGATGAGAAAACTGAGGCTCAGAGCAGGGCAGTGACTTGCTTGGGGTCACCAGGGACTTAGTGGCAACAATGTGGATTCTGAGTGCCTGTCTAGGGCTTCCTGCTGCCTCCCATTAAAGCTCCAAAAGTCCCCAGTGCTGGGCCTGGCACGGAGCGTTAACTTGGCCTTATTTAAAGTTGCAATTATCTGTCCCATTTCCTGCTGGTTGCTACTGAGCTCTCCAGGGAGCTGGGAAGACCCTGATGGAGGATTCCAGGAACAGGAAGTTTCTAAGGAATCCTCCCTGAGCCCGGGCCTGAATGAGCACGGAGGACATGTGCTCTCTTCCCGTACCTGGGCCTCTCTCCCCTCTGCCCCTGCCCCAGGGAGCTGACCAGATCAGCACGGGGAGCTGGGAGGGGCCGTCCCACGGTGTGCGGGCCCCTTGGCAGTCCTGCAGAGGCTATGAAGCCGAGGCAGCAAGACAGCACCCAATGTAGAGATGGGAAGATGGAGGCAGCCTGGGGGTTGATCCAAGATCCCCTAGCAAAGTAGCAGTGTGTGTGAGGGGGCTCTAAACTCAGAGTGACACATACCCAGAGTAGGGCCCCAAAAGCTCGCTGAGAGGGAGAAAGATGGAACTGCGGAAGGGCCCCAGGGACTGAGCAGACAGTAACCATGCTCACAGGGTGGACCTGGGGTTTTCCATGGGCTGGTGCCTCCTGAAGACCTTGTCGAGGACAGAGTGAGACAGGAGCCCCGCACTACAGAGGAAAAGCCTCAGAGAGGAAGGTCTGGGCCCAGACTGTGCAGTGGCCACTCAGCAGTGCGGCCAGAATTGGTGCCCAGACTGTCTGGCTCCCAGTCCCCCATGTCCCACCCAGACACAGAATCACACAGGCAGATGCACCCACTCCCCTCTCCCACATGCGGTCCTCCACACCCCTGCCCGTCTTCTCTGCTCTGACCTCAGCACACTCCCTCACACAACACTCACTGGGCAGCCACAGCCCCTGCCTGGAGGAGCCCACAGACTGGTGACAGCGACACAGCAAGCAGTTCTGGTGCCTGCCATTGGAGCAGGGAGCAGACGCTGGGCAGCGGGATGAGACTGGGAGCCTGGCGGCAAAACCCAGCGGTGGAGCCCAGGTGTTGGGTCCAAATGCCAGGGAAGCAGCGTAGTATTCGGTATACACTGGGGAGCTGATCTTGATCTGAACCCCACTTCCTAACCCAGGGATCTCAGGCAAAGCACTTCCTTTCCTAAGACAGCTCACATGTCCACAAGCTGTGGAATGGGAATCACATTAGTACCTGCCTTGTAGGTGGTTGTGACAATTAATGAGAATATGTCCAGAAAGCACTTAGCCCAGTACCTGGGCTCAGTAAAATATAGTGCTCAGTAAAATATTGCCTATCCTTATTCAAACTCAAATTTCTACACAACTTGGCACAAATGAGTCACTTAATAAATTGAAGTTATGATATTGTCATTATCAACATTAGCCAGGCCCCTCTGGTTGAAGCTAAAGCAGGTGCCAGCTTTTCCATCCGTGCTAGACAGACTAATGGCACCCTGAAAATCTCCACATTCTAATCCCCGGAACCTGCGAATGTTACGTGACATAGCAAAGGGGACTCTGCAAATGAGATTAAATTAAGGATCTTGAGATGGGGAGATTATCCTGGATTATCCAAGTGGGCCCAATGGAATCAAAAGGTTCCTTCTAAGAGGGGCAGGAGGGCCAGAGTTAGAGGCAAGGTGCGAGGATGGGAGCAGAGGTTGCAGTGATGCCCTTTGAAGATGGAGGGAGGGGCTCCAAGCCGAGGAACGCAGGCAGCCACTAGAAGCTGGAAAAGGTGGAAAGTGGGTATAGCTCAGTGGTAGAACAGAGGCTTAGCTGGGATCAATTCCCAGTACCTCCATTAAAAAAAAAATCTGGAAAAGATAAGGAAACAGGTTCCCTCCCAGAGCCTCTGGAGAGAGTGCAGCCCCACCGACACCTTGCGTTCAGCCCAGTGAAATCCATTGCAGACTTCTGACCACTAGAACTGTAAGATAATGGTAAATATATGTCATTTTAAGCCACTAAGTTTGTGGTCATTTGTTATAGCAGCAATGAGAATCTAACACACTGTCCTTAACAGAGAAATGGTCCTCTCCTGCACCCTAGCAACTGCTCCATCCTCAAGAATGCCACATGCTCACTTCCCACCACTGAGGAGAAGCCAGCTCTTCTGCTGAGAGAGCAGTGGTGGGAGTTTGGGGGGTTCACGGCTGTGGCTGAGGAGAGCCCGCCCCTCCAGCATTTCCTGTCCTGCTGGCCCATGCGTGCATCTGGGTGAGGCTTGGGGCTTGGCAGGGCAGATGTTGGTGCCATGTAACTGGGCACCCATAGACCCAGGAACAGTCTCTGTTCTAGATGGGGGAAAGCAGGGTGGCTGCCATCTATCTAGTGCTCACCATGTGCCAATTCTTGCCCAGGACACAATCTACCCAAAGTGCAGGAACTATATCAGCTCCATTTTGCAGATGAGGAAACTGAGGCTCAGAGCAACTTGCCCAAAGCCATCTGGCATGATGTGGTCTGGCTTCTGCTTGCACAAGCCCAGCACAGGCAGCCCTAGCCTCCTTGAGTGCCCTGTCTACCCCTAGGCCACTCAGGTCTGACAGGCCTACTGGGCAGTGGACCTCTGCTAAAGGCCGGGCTGGGGGACCTGGGGGGACCCCCTGCCCCAGCACTCTCTGTGCCTTGGGGGTAAGAATCATGCCTCCTTGTCTTCCTCGTAGAGGTCTGCACGGTAGGTGAGGTCACAGGCGCAGGAGGCTCCCTCAGAGAGCTGGACCCCATAGGGGAGGAAGAGCCGCTCTGGGAATCATGGAAGCAGCGCTCCTGGATGGAAGCCAGCCTCTCCTCATGGTGAGCAGCTGCAGCTGGTGCAAAGCCCTCTCCCATCCGCATAACTTCTCTGGGGCTTCCCACTGGGTGCCATCACATTCCCATTTCACAGAAAATAACTGAGAACAGTTAGAGTCATGGCCATTTGTGGAGACCCCTGCGTGCCGGGCACTCAGCTACGAGCTTGCTGACGTTTCTTCTCACACATCCCTGGGAGGTAACTCTGAAATCTTCCTCACTGCCGGCTAGCCACGGGGGTTCAGAAGCCCATCACACGCCACGCCCTTGGCCTGTTGAGATCCTCACTGTGCAGAGGAGGTGACAAGCCTGCAGTGGTGGTTCCTGGTTTTTGCTCAAGGCCCAGCAAGTTAGTGCAGGGGGGCTGGGGAGGCGGTTGGGAACCCAGGTCTCCAGCCATCCTCAGGAGGCCCCAGGGGACCTAGGTCCAGAGTCTGCCCAGCACAGTGACATATGGCTCTAAACCCATCTTCTGCTCCCTCCAGTAGGACCCCAAGACCGTGGAGACCAGCAGCTGGCAGTTGCAAAGCCAGAACTGGGGGCTGCCGAAGATCCTTGGTGCTCTGGGGATGCTGCCTGCACCCTGGCCCTTCCTAGGAGATGTTCGCCTCAGATGACTTCCTGGTGGCATCAGTGCCAGGCTGGGAGGTGGAAGGAGGCAGGCTGGGCGTCTCTGCCACAGCGGGCCTCAGAGCCCCGCTCGGAATCCCAATTGAGCTATTTTTAATGTGCTTCAATTTTCATTTTCTTTTATTGGAAAACACAGATGGTGACTTGCTGCCCCTCACACACACTGAGCAAGGCGCCGACAGGGAGAGAGATGTGCAGCAAGCGCACGTGCACCCCTCCCACGGCTAAGAAGCTGGAGCAGCAGCCAAGCCCTGATGCTGCTCTGAGCCTCAGTTTCCCCAGCTGTAAAATGGACTGGCTGAGGTGACCCTCAGTGCTCCTGCCAGCCCACAGTCTACGAGGGTCTGGACCAGACTAGGGGATGCAGCTCCCACTGGTTGCTGGCAGCAAAAGATGTGGGGGAGAGAGGAAGGACAATTGCTGGCCGTGGGGGATTATTTTATTTAACATTTCCAGCCCACTGAGGTTTCCCATCCCCATTTTACAGATGAGGAAACTGAGGCTCAGGAGAGCAAGTGCCCAGCCCAAGAGTGCAGCAGCTGGCGGGAAGCAAGAGCGGGGCCACTGATCCAGGTCTGTGTGAGCACATCTCCCCTTCTCTTTCTCACCCCTCTCCAAACTGCACCTGTCCAGATGCTCTGTTATTGATTTTTCTCATTATAAAAGCAATACATGCTCATTAAAGACCATTTGGAAAATGTGGGAAAGTCAGAAGGAAATGTAAAGTACAAAATCATCACCGTCTCCCTCCCCCCACCTCGTCCCACCACCCCTACACAACCACTGCCTACATTTTGGCATGTTCTTTCAGCTCTTTGTTTTTTTCTTCCTGTAATTTGTGATGCTTTTAATATCATTTGGTGGTGGCACAGGGTAGCAGCTGGCTGTGCATCACAATAGACTCAAGTGCCTTTTCAAAACACCAGTCCAGGCTGTCCCTTCCCCCATAAGATGGAAAGAATCAGAATCTTGGGAGCAGGCTGGCAAGTGGCAGTGGGAATCTGTATTTTCAACAGGATTTTCAAGTGACATTGAGGCAGCCAGCCTGGATCAGCCCACAGACCTGCGCCTGGCAAGACCACGGGCTCCAGAGACTGCTGGTGCCTCCTGGCTGGACCATAGGCTGAGCTGTGTGGCCTTGGGTGAGTAAATTTACCTCTCTGAGCTGCAGTTTCCTCATCTGGAAAAATGGGACACTCTTGTAAGGTTGTGAAGAGAATGAGAGAAAAAGCCAAATAGCATCTTACACTCATCTGAGACATTGCTACCCTCCCAGGCTTGTCAGAGTAACTGTCCCAAAGCCAGCATCATAAAGGTCCTAAGGCCACTTTCCTGGGGTGCAGCTGGTACACTGGAGAGGTCCCCAGAAGAGAGAAAAGTGGGTTGTAAAGGGGGAAGTGACCACTGCAGGTCCTGGGGTGTGCTCGGCTGGCCTGGCCTCCAACTGTCTGATCTCCCCGAGTTGTATCAGCCCTCCTGGATGGGGGCATGGGTGAACCACAGGCACATGCCTGCCCCCCGTGGCCAGGAAGACAGGAGGCAGATTCTTGGGGACTCAGGCTTTGGGAAGGGTGAGAAGCTGCTTTCTGAGGATGGTAGGGAGCCACCTAGAGCCAGAGAACAGGGGCACAAGTTGGAAAGGAAGATCTTTGAGAAGCAAAACCACAATGGATATTAAGACCCTGCCTCTGCCTCCCCAGAGCATCCATTTCCAGAACACAAGTCAGACCCTGTCACTCAAGGAGTGTTGGTGGCTCCCACTACCCACGGCTGAAGGTCCCAATGAGACTGGTGGTTGTTTCTGCTAACACTTACTGAGAACCTCCTATGTACCAGGCTTCAGGAATGAATCTCCTGTCTTTCCCTTCCCCATTCTGCCTGCCCCTCCTCCTCCATACCCCAGCCACTCCTGTCCTTAAAAACCAGGCCCCCTTGCCAGGTCCAGAATTGACCTCGGCCCAAAGCCTCCCCAGCCCACCCTACTTGCCAAAATTCTGCTCAGCCTTCAGGACCTGGCTCAAAGGTCACTTCCTAGGCTCCGTCAGTCCCCCTTTCTGTGTGTCCCCACCTCCCACCCACACTGGGATATAACTGTTTCTGAGTGCCCCACCCACACCAAACTATGGGGTCTGGAGGGCAGGGTTCAGTCAGATTATGCACTGTCTGAATAAACCAAGCATGAATGTCTTTAAGCCTCAGTTTTCCTAGCTGTAAAATGGGACAGTCACATCATCTGTCTCACCTGCCTCAGAGGTTTGGCATCTATAGCAAATTAGAGGATGTGGATGCACTTTGTAAACTATAAAGGGCCTAAGACTCAGGTTAATGGGGACAGAGTTGCATGGGTGGGATTTGGGGCACGCCCCTTTCCCCCTTTCCCCTAGGCCTGCTGTCAGCTGGGTCCAAAGCCAGCTGCAGCAGCCATCAGGTGGGTGTGGCTGTGTTGAGGGGACCCCTCCGGAGGGTGCGACCGACACCAAGAAAGGTGAGATGCTAACCACCCCTTTTGAGAACAGCACTTTCCACACCTCCCCTCAAGTGCGTCACAGAACACACTGTGGGGGTGAGTGGGGGGGGGCACTGCTTTGAATTCTCTGCTCAGATGCTCAGACACACACAGAAGGGTGGCTGAGACAGAGCCCTGGAGGGTGTGGCTGGTGTGGCCACGGGCCACGTGGGCCAAGGCTCCTTAAAGATGACGCACATGCTTCATAGTTGACAAGTCACTTTCTCCTTCATGGTCTCATGCTTTTCTTACAACGATCCCTGCAGCGTGGATGCTCCCCCATTCATCAGGCTCCCAGAGCAATGCAGATAATGAGGGTGGGTGGGGACAGGAAGGACACTGGGCGGACAGACCACCATTAAGTGCAACAAAGGGTAACAGTACCACAACAGAGGGGTGCACAGGGGCACACGAGGGGCACACAGGAAACAGGGGAGCCTCAGTGTCATCCTACAGGTGATGTAACTGTGGTTCAGTGAGGCTGAGGGTTTTGCTCTAGGCCCGTGGTGATTAGCTCCCATGCTCTGCTCCTTCAGGATGCCCCATGGCAAGTGGAGAAGTGAGCCAGGAAGAGAACTTAGGGGAAAAATGTTCCAAGCAGAAGAAAGAGCAAGTGCAAAGGCCCTGAGGAAGGAGTATGCATGATCTGGTTCCATTTTCTGGTGTGTTCATTAGCTAACTAGTGGATGAGCACCATGATGACCTGCTCTGTGGATGTCCCAGAGTACCACTCAGGAGGGAACACCCAGGTAAATGAGTGCCAGCTGCCATTGGACACCCAGACCTGGGGGGCTCTGATCCAAGGGCTGCCTGGTGCCCTTACAAGGGGCTGCAGTCTCCCTGCCCTGTCCAGCCACCTGGGAAGCCCCCTCCTAGAAGGAATCGCCTTCCCTCTGTGTTGCTTCGCACAATCCTCCCTGATCCTCTTCCCTTCCAGGTTGGGGTCCTGGACACTGGGCAGGGTGCTTTCAAGCTCTCGAGGGCCATCTCATCCCCCTAGCTTTCTTTTGGGATCCCCATACCTAAAAAATAATAGCTGACACATAGTGAGCACAGTCTGATTTTTAACAACATGAGGATCCCCATTACACAGATGAGGAAACTGGGACTCGGAGAGATGACAAAATTTGCTCAGGTCCCACAACTGGAGGAATAACAGAGCAAGGATTTGGATTCACCCTGATTCCAGATAAATCTGTTCTTAGCTTCCCTTTTAGAATGTCCTCAGCTCTCTTTCCTATCTGGCCAAATCTTACCCTACCTTAAGGGCCACCACTTTGGAGACCCTACTCAACTGACCCAGCTCATCTCAATGCTCCCTAGAGCCCATGTGCATGTGGGTCTCCC
The DNA here is from genome assembly GCF_009834535.1 of Camelus ferus. NCBI lineage: Eukaryota > Metazoa > Chordata > Mammalia > Artiodactyla > Camelidae > Camelus > Camelus ferus. Next base: position 15,692,315 of record NC_045708.1, on the reverse strand, counting down.
CACTGAGGCCAGGGTCCCCGGCGGGGAGGGGCAGGGCTCTCGGCAGAGACTCAAGCTCTGTGCACCCTCAGGCCCCAGCAACAGCAGCCCACCCACCCTCCATGAGCACAGAGAAGGCCCAACCTTCTCTCCCTGATACCACCCCCTGCCATTACTCTGAATTTTAAAAACACAGTTTTTAAGTGAAAAAAAAAAGTATATGCTTATTATAAGACAGGGAAACATCGTAGGAGAGTATAAAGTGAAAAGTCACAGCTCTGTCTCCAGAGGCAGCCACAATTATACATCATTTAGACATTTCACTGTGCATAAAATGTACAGAGAGAGGCATGAATGCATATTTATGCCTGTTAATGTCACAAATGGAATCACACCCAACATACTGTTTATTATAACCTATGTTTGACGTCTCATAGACATCTTCTGACCCTGGTACAGGAGGTTCCAGTGCATTCTTTCTCCTGGCAGCTTGGGAATCTAATTGGGACAGGCTCCTCGTGTCTAAGATTCTCGTACAAAGCCCCTCTCTGCTCCCCACTGGGGTGTCTGCAAGGGGAAACTGAGGCAGCAGGTGCCAGCTCCCAGCCCAGCCCAGGGCAGGCTCTCAGGAATGGTGACTGGGGTGATGGGGTCACTCCTGCAGGGCTAGTTGGGTTCTGGGGTGGAACTGGGGTCAGAGCGTGTCCAAGGCTAGAGAACAGCCTCCCCTCTTCCACCAGGCTCGTCTCTTGCGCCGCCACCCCCGCCTGCTTCCCCCACACCTCATAAATCTGCAGGCGGCAGGGACGCCCTCCGGAGACTCCCAGATAAAGCCCAGAACTGGCAAAGGGAAGGAGGGTTGGGTCTCCGGGGCCCAGTCGGCATCTCAGGCCCTGGGCCCTGACCCGGCTGGGCCTTCCCCAGGGTCCTGGGGGTCAGTGTGACTAAGGCTCCCCGCGCACGTCTCAGGGGCCTTTCCAGTCCAGCCGCCCAGCCGAGCTTCCTGCCTCCCTTCTGGACCATTCTGCCGCCCATCCATCCTGAAACCGCAGCCACAGACCTTTCCCGAACACCCCTTTTATCATGTCACTCCCTGCTTGTGGCCTGCTGGTGGCTCCCCAGTGCCTGTGGGAGAAAGTGCAAACTTCTTCCCCCGGAATTCCTTCCAGCCTGTCTTCCACCCCCAGCCCCAAGCCCTCTGCTGAGCTGGGTCTGCTCCGATTACTGCACGTTCCCCACTCCTCACTCTGCCTGAGTCCGTGCAGTGAGCATCCGGGTACCTAGACAGAATGCAGGCTGCACCCTCACAATGGTGTGACCCCGGGCACATCGCTTAGGCTCTCGGAGTTCTATCTGCTCACCTGACAAAGAACTGCCCCCACCCCCAGAGTTGTCCTGAGGACTGCAGAGAATGAACTATGCAAATTGCAAGCACAGTGCTTGGCCTTTCAGAAGGACCAAATAAAGATTAGTCTCATGCCTAATAATAATAATAATAATATCAGCAAACACACACAGTGCTTGTGCCAGGACAGTTGGGAGCATTTACATGTATTACCTTATCTTTTTAACACTCTTATGAGATAGGTACTATATTATCCCCATTTTACAGATGAGGAAAACTGAGGCACAGAGCACCGAAGTAATTGTCCAAGGTCATGTGACCAGTTGGGAGCAGAAGGAAGATTTGAACCTAATGCATCTAGCTTCCCCAGGAAGCCCTCTTACTGAGACAGCTCTCCTTTGTCCTGTGTCACTCCTCTAAAACAAGAATTCAGAGATTCACACTGAGGGCACCAGGCTCAGGTGGGAGTGGGGAGGGGGACGTGGAGAGGAGGGGAGGAGACCACTGGAACAGACGGGCCTTTCTGAGGCTCTGTTTTTTCCATACATCATAGCTTGGCTGAAGGTAGCTTCCTACCTGTTCAATTTTAGCGATCCTCTCTCCTGTATCCACCTAAAAATATTTCCCGGTCTTTGTTTAAAAAAAAAAAAAAAAACTATAAAAGTGAGTGAAAATGAACTTGGGGAAGGCAGGTCAGGGCAGTGAAAGGAGAACCGAGCTTTCCAGCTCCCATGTGCCGCGGACAGGTCCCTTCTCCTCACGGGACCTGTTTTCTCATGTGGGCAGTTGGTGAGAAGAGTTGGTGGGGCCTGACGCTGCATTCTGGAATGCTGCCCAGTGAGAACGTCTCCTCTTTTTCAGTTCTCTTCAATCCCCTGACCCCTCAAAGAGAAAGTCTCCACTGGGGGCTGCTGAGACTCCAACACCTCTCTGAAACGCGCTGGACTTTTCAACAGAGAGCCGCAAGTGGGCATCAGCTCAGGGCCAGTGCGGAGCTGCCTCGGGGGCTCAAGCTCCTCACCGCCCCTGTGGATCCCCCACTTCCACCCTCGTGTCTGCGGGGGCCTCTCCCTCTCGCATACAGCAAACGGCGGTGCAAAGAAATACCTCCCCATGAGCAGCCTTTTCTCGTGAGGGCAGTGGTGACTCTGATCACCAGCCCCACGCAAGGTCCCGGTGAGACTGAGCCCCAGCTGCCCACAGCAGTGACAGGTCTGTAACAGCCCTTGCATCGCTTTTGCCTGCTCCCTCTGCCCCGCTGGTCCCCTAAACCCCATCTCAGGCTCCCCTCCTTGCTGTGGGAGCCCAGCTGAGAGAGCGAGCATGAGGCTGGGCCATAATCACCCCGTCCCGCTTCTGCTGTATTTATAGTTACAGTTACCTTCTGTTTGTGTCAAGAGATATTGGTGTTTTATTTATGGCAGGGATATGGACTTTCCTTCTTAATGCATTCACTCCAGTAAGTGGAAAAGTGAGTCGTTTCAAGAACAGTGAGAACACGGCTCGAGACAGTAGAAATTGGGACTGACAACTGGGAACCACAGGACAAAATGTCTGAAGCCCGAACATTCTGGCTTGGTTTGCAGACATTCCTGCTATCTTTGTGGGTTGAAAGGGCGTCCTGTCTCTCTCTGGGAGTGGCCACAGTGGGTCCAGCATCTCTGGGGAACCCCTTGAGGAGATGCAGAGCACTCGGGTCCAGGACTCGGGGTCCGGCAGTGGACCAGAACCCCCAGGGGCCCGGCGCCCACCAGAATCTGTGTCTTAGGCCCATGTGAGGATGAAGTCAGGTTTGGGGAGCAGGCCCTAAGTCCTTCCCCTCAGCCCCCCAATCCCGGCACCCCCTGGGCTCGAGGCAGAGGTTCGGGAAGGCCCCCTCACCACATCTGGAGCTCATTACCCCAAGAAGCTGGAGAGGCCGAGGATATAAATGGGTCCAGCAAGGGTTTAGATAAATACAGGGATGATAGATCCGTGCCAGGTTATTGAGGGGAAGTGAAAGGATGTTCGAGGAAGATCCTTAACCTTGTCAAGCTCCCCAACAAACTGTCCCCAGGGGGCCCGTCTACTCAGCGGCCTCATCTCCTGCCTCTCCCCCCCATGCAGCCGCGTGCAGCCAGCGACAGGGTCGGCTCCCTCTCAGGATGCTGGGCTTTTGCCTGTGCTGATCCCTCTGCCCAGGATGCCCTTTCCTTCCCCTTCCGCTCAGCGCAGGGAAGCCACCCCGACCACCCCGACCACCTGGGCTGGGCGTGGTGCCTGGGCCTCCTCCTGAAGGGCAGGGATGACCGACCGGCTTGTGCGTCTGCCGAATCCGCCCACTCGGCCACGAGAGCCTGGTGGAGGGCCCGGCATGTGGTAATTATACAACAAGAATAGTGACCGCTTATCGTGTGTCCACCACAGGCCAAGATGTACACCAAATATTTCACAGTCATCGATTCATTTAATTCCCATGACGACCTGGTGGGGCAGGTCCTGTAAACACCTCCACTTTAAAGACAAGGAACCTGAGGCTCAGAAACATGAAGTGACTTGCCCGGGGTTACACAGCCGGGAAGTAGGGGAACCAGGATGCGAGTCCAAGCACCGCCCTGCACTGGAGTTCATGCTCTTTCTTCCATGCCAGGTAGCGGGTGAAAAAAGATTGTTGGCTGGAAGAATGAATGGGAAACAAAATATTAGCCGAGATCCAGCTCCTCCAGGCCCCTTTCAGAGGCTCTTGATGGAAAGAGGGTTTTATTTCCCTTATGTGTCCCGTCTACACGGTAGGAGTGTCGCATAGTGATTCTCCTGTCTACACAAGGAATAAAGACAGTCATAAATAACATCTGTGGAGTGTCTCAGACATTGCAAAGATCATCCATCACATAAGTCTCACATTAACCCTGCATGGTAGGTTTCATTTGACAGATGAAGAAACTGAGACAGAGGGAGGAGAAATGACCCATCCAAGGCCACAGGGGCCAGTGCTCAGCCAGGGTCCAAAATCTGGGACTGGGGCCATGGCCCACAGGGTGGAATTCCAGACCAGTGCCTGATTATGGGAGAAGCTGGCCCCCCACCTTGGGGTCTCAGTTTTCTCATCTCTGTGATGGGGACAGTAACCCCAACTCACTCTCCTCTTCAATGGAGCCTTATTCCCTCCAGGACAAAGAGGCAGCCCAGCAGCTCGGCGACTCCCAGAGGAGGGGAGTGGTGACATCTCCTGCCTTCCAGTGCAGCAGGCACACCTCACCGCATGCCTCCTCCCAGCCAGCTGCGCTTGATCCCATGCATCCTCACTTTACATGCAGGGACCGCAAAGCTCAGAGGGGCCCGGCATCTTGGGTACGTGACAAAGCCTGGATTTGAACCCGGGTCAGCTCATGTCTCAGCTCACTTCTGGAAAGGCATGAAGTTGACAAGCAGGCTGGGGACAGCTCCCCGCCCAGGCTGCAATGAGACCTGGGAGAGAAGGTAGAGGATGTGATGGAAGTCGGCTCAGCAGGGGCCTAAATGTGGGTAGGGGCTTGGGTTTCAGGGTGAGTGTCTACTTGTGCTGGGAAAAGCAGAAGTAATGGGGATCCTGTTACAACACCAGACACCTAGGGCAGGTGAGCACACCTCAGCAGTCCTGCCCCCTGACATCCCATCTACCTTGGCGGCTAACAGACTCACTCGTTGTGTGACATTGGGCAGGTCCCATCCTTCTCTGGGCTTCAGCTTCCCACCTGGTATATTAAGGGCTTAGACCAAATCAAAGTCCCTCAAATGTCAGTTATTCCTAAACTATTTTGAGGACTTTGGCCATATGCATATAACCACTTGAACTACACTTTACTTTTAAATTGACTCGCTTATTTTTTACTGAAATAAATTCATCACATTGCTATTGTAACTAGAAGAAAGACAGCACCGATTTTTATAAACAGAAGTAGTTTGGCAAGGTGGTTAAGAACATGGGCTCTGGAGCCTGCTGCCTGGGTTCATAATCCTTACTCTGACCCTCACTAACTGTGTGACCTTGGGCAAGTTACTTAACCTCTCTGTCCCTCAGCTTACTCATCAGTAAGATGAAGATAAAAATAGTGCCTATCTCATAAAGTTGTTTTGAGGATGAAAGGAGTTGATATTTGCAAAGCACTGGACCCCATAAGTGCTGTATGTGTTTGTTTAATAAAAATACATAAGCAAACTATGCACAATGAGAGTGAGATAGCGCCCTGACATTCCAGCTCCCTAGTTGGGGCTGAGCCTGAGGCCTGCTTTTCCCTATTGAAAAGGGAGATTAGGGGCTGTCAGAGAGGTGTTAGAGACATGTTGGCAGGAAACAGAGACTTTCACCCTGAGTAATCAGCAGGCGTGGAGGGGAAGGGAAAGGGAACTTTCTTACCATATGATTCAGTGTTATTTAATGCCATTTCCGTGTTCCCCCCAGAGTCTGCTCTGTCGGACACCCTGGGAAACACGGGACTAAAGTACGTCCAAAGTCCTGCTCTGGTGACCTGGGACTCCAACAAGAGAGGAGAGGAGAGCCCTGATGCCATGGAAGGGTTTGCTCGTGGTACCTCCTCCGCTCAGTCCCCTCCTTCTCCTGCCCTGTACCCCTGCCACAGCCACCACCTGGCCTGGATTTGCTCCGTAGGCCCCAATTTAAACTATCCCACTCCATTTCTTTGCATGGGGACGTGATACATAGTCAAGGTTAAGAGTAAGGATTCTGAACTTTAAATTCTATTTCTCATCTGCCTTGAGCAAGTCACATCCCTGCCCTGTTTCATTTCTTCATCTGCCAAATCTGGTGGAGCTGCGAGTGGGGGAAGTGTCAACATAATAAATGCAGGTTAAGGACTTAGCACAGCTCTGGGCATAAAGCTAGCACTCAATAAAGGATAGTTATTATTGTTGTTATAAATAAACTCAAAATTTGAGAAAAAATTCTTTGTCAAACCACATGTCTTGACTACAGTAATTGTAGCATTTCATGCATTCTCTCCTTGATCCATCCTTCTGTCCGTCTGTCTGAGTGTTCCATGAAGGCAGGGACCAGCTGACCTTGGTCAGTACCTTCAACCCCCACGGAGGCCCAGCTGAGTGAGTGAGTGAATGAGTGAATGAATGAATGCAGTACTGGCTCAGGTGGACCTAAGCCACCTAAGGACGGGGAGGGGGTAGTGTCCCTTCCCCTCAATATCAGGGACCCCACACCCTCAGCTTTCTTTTCCCCTTTCCTCTGAGAGGAACCAGGAGGTACAACTTTCCTCAGTGGGAGCTGATGCCAGCCTGGATCTGTGACATCAGACAACCCCCAAAACACCTTCTGTTGTCACTGCGGAATTGAATAGAACACCTTGAATCCTTCTGTTCACTACCAGGCCTCGGCTGGATGTTTATGATGTGCACAGCCCTGGGCTAGGCAGTGTGAGGAAGATTCCGAAGGAAACACACATGCCCTTGTCCCTACTCTCTGCTCCTCTTTCTTCAGAGCACCAATATATGCTGCTATCCAGCAAAGTCGGAGGTACAAAGGAATGGGACAGGCCTAGAAGACAAGGAACCATAGACAAGAGGCTCCATAACATATGCAGCCTACCCTGCTGGCTTTCATAAAATACAATACACTGCTATTTCTAGAAGGAATTGGAGGAAAGTTTATAATTTAAAATATATATAACATTTGAATTACAATTTTATAAAAAGAGCATCCAGGAAGTCCTTAGAAGTAAGAGAAAGAGAATTGTTCCATGAATCTGGGATGAGATAATGACTGTAATCAGGAAACCATGTTTGCTTTGAGCTTCCTGACAGCCTAAGTGAGAAAAGTAGGTTGAGAAGGGAAGATGAAGGAAAACAAGAACAACAGGCAAAACTCACTGAATGCTTACTCTGCCAGGCATTAAGAGCTTTATATGTGTGGGAACATGTTGAATGTTCATAGTAACTCAGTGAAATACATAAGATTATCTGTCCCATTTTACAGATGAGGAAACTGAGGCAAGAGAGGAACAGTCACTTGCTCAAGTGGCCAGTGAACAGTAAAGACAGGATTTGAACTAGGAAACCTGGCTCCAGAGTCACACTGGCACTTAGCCACCATGCCATTCTGCCAGGCCTTTTACGTGTGCTTTCTCACGGGCTTTGTACAACTCTACCAGGTGGCCATTATCATCTTCATTTGCCAAATAACATAACTGAGGCACAGAGAGGTGGAGTGTCTTGCCCAAATTTACCCAGCAAATCCACAGCAGAGAGGGGCCTGCCCAAGTTCCCTGTCCTTCCCTTCTGGCAGACGGGCTCAGCTCCACAGCACCACGGGTTCTAGAATTAATGCCACTAACAAAGGGAAGCAAAGGGTTCATTCCAGGGGACGAGACAGGCCACACCCAAGTACCCTAAAAGGCAATGGAATCCCGACAGCTCACCTGCCCACCCTCCCACAGACCACCCCTGCTGGCAGAGGTCCCTGGTGACTGGGGGTCTGGCAATGCCAACTCGCAGGCCACATGCCACTCTGAGATGTTTGCTTTGCTCCCCTGGGTGGGTGAGTCATCCCAGAGCCCCCACCCCTTGGCTGTGCCTGGGTGAAGGTGTGGGCAGATGGGATTTGGAGGATCCGAGTCCCTCTCTGTTTGCCGCGCCAAGATGACAAAGAGTTCCTGGAACAGCGTGGTCTGTCCAGAGTCAACAGACCTTGATTGAGTCTGATCTGGAGCACGTCACTTCATCAGCCGGGGGACAATGTCATGGACTAAATAATATAATTCAGCATGATCCACAATGAGTACAGGGTCTGGCACATAGATAGTGCTTCATAAATTTTACCTATTATTAATGCATCGAACCTGGCCTGGGTATATCTGTGGTCCACGGCCACTCTGACCATGACGGACAGACATGAGCCTGCCTTACGAGGGCCCTGGCCCAGTGACTGAGGTCATAGCAAAAAGGCAGTTCGGTCCCTTGCTTTGCAGCAATTGGTGCAGAAACCAGAGTTTCAATCCCAGCCCTGCCTCCAATGCTGAGTGAGCTGGGGCCAGCCAATTCTCCTCTCTGGGCCTCATTTCCCCTTCTATAAAATAAGAGGCTTGGACTGAGGGGCTCGCCCACCCTAACCATGTGTCCCTTCATCCTTTATTTCATCTGACTTGGCAACGCCCTCTGGAAAGAAGGGAGGCAGAGCCGGTCCTAACCCCCTTGCAGAAATGAGGGCAGCGAGGCTGAAAAGGAAAGGGATTCACAGCCCGAGGCTGTTACAGATCAGAAGGGCGCAGTGGGAAGTCTGTGGACATGGCCTCAGACAGAGGGTTTGGGTCCCAGAGCCTCCACTCCCAGCTGGAAGGGCCTGAAGAAAACACTTAACACCTTCCTGACCTGACTTCTCCATTTCGGAAAGGGGGAGCGAGACCCCTGGCAGGCGGTGGTCAGGATCAGGAGTGCGGCCAGAGGGTCTCGCAGGGAGCCCAGCCTGCGGTGGGTGGTCAGTCAGGACGCTTTGTTATTCTTCACTTAAGGCCAGTTCCTACATCTCATTCCTGCCCTGCAGAAAACTCTGGAAGGGCCGGCTTCCAGTTGCTTCAAGTATAAGGAGATACAGGGCGGGGCTTGACCAGGAGATCACAGGCCTCTTGGGCCTCAACTACCCCTTTCCCTCCCCACCTCTCAGTCCCAGCCACTCTAGGACCTTTCAGTCACCAGTAATCCACGCACCTGCTGGGTCTTTGCCCTGGCTGTTCCCTCTGCTTGGTCTACCCTCCCTTCCCTTTGAGACAGGTCGTCTCCCAACTCATCTTTCAGGCCACACTATGTGTCACTTCCTCCAGGAAGCCTTCCGTGGCCTCCTTACCAGATCCAATCCTCCCTTACAACCTCTGCTGGAGTAGTTGTGGAAGATGTGGTTGTCCCATGTCTGTGAGGTTCTTTTCTGACTGTCTGCTCTGCCCCCAGGCTCTAAGTTCCTTGAGGGCAGGCATCTTGCGTGGTCCTCCCACGGTTACCCACTGGCCCCCTGCCCCCCCACCCCACAGCAGGCACTTGGTCATGACTGGATTTTGATCAGAGCAGAGCAGATGGTTATAGGATTAGAGGTCTCTCTTCCCAAGCCTTGGTGGCATTTAGAGAAGTTGAATCGATCCTCCTTTGTCCACACTTTGCAGACTGACTGCAGGGGTGTAGATGGGGAGACATGCTTTGCAAGATAAGCTGGAGATTGTCACAGAAACCAGATGAGCGCCAGCTAGACACCCCGGTCACATCTGTGGGTGCAGACGCTGGGCGCCTCCTATGCTCACAGCTGCTGACCCACCCGAGACCCAGTCTGGGCCCCACTGGGCATCACCGTGGGTCCCCGCCGCCAAGCCCATGTTGTCTGCCAGGCCCGGCACAGATTGCAGTGATCTAAATTCTCACAACCCCGTTGTGAGATGGAAGCTGAGGCTCAGAGAGGGAAGTCACTCACTCAAAGCCACACTGTCAGAAAGTGGGGAGGGGTGTTGTATAGATTCTTTATTTTTTTAACTGAATTGTAATGTATATACAGTAAAGTGCCCAGAATCTTTGATGTTCAGCTCGATGAATTCCTCAAATGGATGCACCCAAGTAACTACCACCCAGAAAGTTCTTCGTGCCCCTTCCTCATCAGTCACCGCCCTTCTCCACAGGCAATCACCATCCTGACTTCCATCACCACTGATGAGTTCTGCCTGTTTTTGAAGTTCTGCATTCTTTGGTGCCTAGCCTCTTTTGCTCAGTGTCATGACTTTAAGATTTATCCATGTTGCTTTGTGTTACCAGCCATTTGTGCTTTTTTTTTTTTTTTTTTTATTGCTGTGTGGTATTTCATTCTGTGAAACCAACAGAATTTATGTGCCCAGCCTTTGTGGATGGGCATTTGAGTCTTCTCCAGTTTGGGGCTATTACGAGCACAGCTTCTATGAACAATCTAATCTGGTGCCTGCCTTGGTGAACATGTGTACTCACTGCATTTAACTACATACTAAACAGGGAGTGGAGCTGCTGGGCCATGGGATTGGCGTATGTTTGGCTGTATCAGAAACTGCAAAACTGTTCTCCAAAGGGGTTATGCGACTGATTCTACTCGCATCACTGCCCCTATCTTTTCTTAGGAAAATCATGTTGTGAGGTGATTTTATAATTTTGAAGAGAGGTGATTTATTGCATTAATAATGAAATGTGACTAGATTCTTTTTAATACTACTGGGTGATTAGAAATAAGCTCACAAATCAATTATAAACCCTTTGTCAGACCTCCTATGTACAATCTGGGGGTTCAGATAAATGTGGCTCCATTAATAATTGACCTGGAAACGGGGAGCCTGGGGCTCCCAGTCCAGAAGCAGATGTAATTATAATTTGTAGAGGTGTAGGAAGAAGCCTACTATGTACCAGGCATTGTGCTCCAAGCTTTTTTCCATCTTCTTTAATCCTCCCAAACGTGTTGTGAAGCCAGTATGACTATTCCATTTTATAGAGGAGGAAACTGAGGCTCAAAGAGGCAAAGTGCCTTGGCTTGAGTCTCACAGAAAGTACATGGAAAGCGTGGCTTCCTGGTATTGGAGGTCAGTGACCTATCAGGACAGTAGGGATGGCCTGGGCATTACAGAGCCCTGGGTTGATGTGACCATTAATAGCCAACACATCCCCGAGAGTATGAAGCCTAGCACAGAGTCTGTGCTCGATCAAGGCTTGTTGGCAACCACACGGCCAAGTGCGTGTAGCTAACGTCAAAGTGGGAGTGGAACAAGGATGCCTGGGCCAAGCAAGGGGGTGACGTTCTCTGCCCAGAAAGACAGCCTCAAAGTGCTCGGAAAACAGAGTCAATAAACCTCATTCCCCTTCGGATCTGGGTGAGGCCCCGGGGCTGGGAACACCTTGTGGAGCTGCAGCTCCCTGCGTCACCTCCCCAACCCTTCCTACCAACATTCCCTCCATGACTCCTGCCTAGTCCTGTGTCCACCGAATGCAGGAGTGCTGTCTGTCTCCAGCTTGTCTCCCAGGCATCTGCCGAGACCAGCTGGCCATCTTGATGTCAGTGACTCTGTGACTTGTCCACACCATGAGCTGAGCTTCACAAGACCCTATGGCTGCTGGGCCAGGAGCAGGGCCCTGGGTCTGGCCGTGGCTTGACCCCTGCCCATCCACCCACCTGGAGGCTTTGGGCAAGTCCTCCCTGAGCCTCAGTTTTCCTATCTGCAATGGGACGAGTTTACAAGGAAAATAAAATGTGCCAAGATGGTGTGGGGTGGTGATGATGTACATGGGCCTTGAAGCCCCAGACCAGGTGTGAATCCCGACGGAACTTCTTCTCCACCCAGGGCAGGTGCCTTAACTAACCCTGAGCTTCAGCCTTCTTGTCTCAAAAAACAGGGAGAAAAATAGAGCCCACCAGAGATGGGCACGGAAGGTATGGCACGTTTGAGGCTTTCGTGCAGGTTAACTGTTCTTCGTGCTCTCGTGACTTATTAGACTGAGCTGGAGCCGATGGAGCCGACGGAGCCGACGTGAGAAACTGACTGAGGTTCCTTGCTGGGAAGGAAAACTAGGCTGTCAGAGAGAATACATCCTGCCTTCCCTGAGGTTTTTGGATTTCATTCCAAATCTCCAAAACGGAGGAACAGATGGGCCTCACAGTCCATTCACTCACTCAACAAGTATTTAGGTGCCTACTATGTGCCAGGAGTTATTCTTAAGTGTCAGGCAATGAGTGCCTAACTGCAATTACGGTATCTGCAGGGGCGGGGTGGGGGTAGAGGAGGAGGGAATCCCTTTATCTCCCAAAGAGAGACAAGACGGCTTGGGATTTAGATAAGAGGGAGACTAGGGGGCGCAGGCTGGGGGGAGAGCAGCCAGGTGTCAGGAGGGGAGGGGAAACAGGCGGCTCCAGGAACGCAGTCTTAAGGAGTTTTTCTTAGAAGGAGGATAAAGTGGAGGGGACGTCGAGGTGTCAGGTTAGGAAGACAAGTCCCAGAGGCCCCAGGGTGAGAGAGGAGATGTCTCCTAAGGCTGCCACCGGAGGGCGATCCTTAGGAGACTAGATGGATTAACAGTATGAGGGGTGGGGAGGTGTCTCCACGCCAGAGCCAGCTGCACTGTCCACTCTTACCCGGCACCCAACGGTCTACACCACACCCTCCTCGCCAGTGTAGCCAGGCCACTGTTGAGGATGGGCCTGCCCCCTCCACCAATGCATGGGGAGCAGATGGGGAGGAAAGGGGCCGGGTGTACAGGCTGGGGTGCCAATCCTGGCTTTCACCTGGGGAAGGCTTGGCCACAGCTGGGTTGGTCCACACTCATCAGGAGCTCACGTGACTCGGCACCAAGTTAGGAGCTTTGTAAGAACCACCCCACAACCAGGGGAGGAACGTTCTGTTCTGTTCTTTATCTTACTGATGAGGAAAACGAGGCCGAGAACTGAAGGAACAGTCCAAGGCCACGCAGCAGCAAGGATGGAGGAGCCAGCAGAGTGCTGTCTGCTCTCAACAGAGGGGTTCTTGGCCTAAGGAGGGTGGGGCTCTGGGGTGGGGAAGGGCACTTCAGGTGGGGGAACAGCAGGAACAAAGGCAGGCAGTTAGAAGCAGGGTGAGTGCAAGGAAAGGCAAGATGCAGAGGGTGGAAGACACTGGGCTGCACTGAGAGCAGAGGATCTCAGCTGGGCACCATGCTTCCCGGTTGGCACTTAGAAATGTGTAGAGGTGGTTTTGGTTGTTTTAATAACAACAGAGATGCCACAGCAGTGCCACTTGAAACCTGCTAGGTTGCAGGAACCCAGGGCCATGGTCCACCCTTCTGAGAACCATGGAGGCACAATGACCATAGGGGAGGGGGATGCCACTGGCATTTCATGGGCTGGAGACTGGGGTGCTAAACATTCTGCAATGGGCAGGATAGTCCCACAAAAGGAAGAACTATCCTGATCCAAAGACAGAGAGGAACCTTGTTTTAAAAAAATAAAAGTACATTAGACTAATCACGACACCCATTCCCCAAAAGAACCATGCATATCCCAGTGACCCTATCTAAAGAGAATTTCAGTGAGGCCAAATGATGGGGACACCACCCAGAAGGAAAGGGCCTGGCTGCACTGGTACCATTGAAAAAAGATCTCAGGGTCCCAGGGGACCTCAAGCTGAGTACAAGGAAGCAACAAAAGGCTCAGGCAAACCATTTGGGCCTGAAGCTTCAAAAACGGGGTTTATTTAGATAATCCCTCCCCAGGCCTCCCTGCCTCAGCGCCTGGTTTCTCTAAGGATTTATTTTGTGAAAATGTCTCTCTCAACAAGTAAGTTATCCTACCCTGAGCCAATGAGGGAATTCTTCTCTGCGTTCAAAACCACAAACCCTGGGCAGCCCTTCTGCAGCCCAGCACAGCTTTCTGCAGCGTCAGGTTATGAATCACTCATCAAATCCGTGTCTGATTCCAGGCCAGGCTGGGCATGGAGGGAGGGTGGTGGTGTTCCACTCCCAGCTCTGGGGCTGGGCTGCTGTGCCAGGGGGGGCTTGGACCAGTTTCTCCTGACCCTGACTCCTCACAGGTCCTCTGCATGTGACACTAGAAATGCCCAGACTGGGTTAGGTCTGATCTACCTACCGCACCAGGTCCTCCAAAGATGAGTTCCTTGAGGCCTCATAATAACCAGCTGAGCTCGGGCTGGTCAGCTCTTTTCAGAAACTGAAGCTCCGGGAACAGATGACATGATGGAAAGGAAGACGTGGCAGCTAAGACAAGAAGCTCTAGGGGCCAACTCCAAAACCCTGAGCATTCTTCCGTATGCCAACCAAGCCCCCAGGGTGTGCCTGCTCACTGCCGATGCCCTGGGGGTGCCATCCCCAACCTGCCAGGCTCCAGGTGGGGGAACAGCAGGAGCAAAGGGAAAAGCAAAAGCAAAGGTTGGAGGTCAGAGGTCCAACCTTTCTAGAACTGTGGGGGCCCTCAGCCCTAGGGGTTCCTCCAGCATGAGGACCCCCTCTCTTCCTCTCTGCCAACCTCAAGTCTCATCTCCTCTAGAAACGTCTGTAGCAGAGCCCTGGCATGTAGTAGGTCCTCAACAGACATTTACTGAATACCAAGAACGAATGATCAAAATGATGAAGAACAGCATATACACTCCATAAATGGCTACTGAATGAAAGGATGAACGATGGATGGGTGCAGTACGGTCCCACAATGGGAAAGCACAAGGGACACATATGTAGATTTGAATCCTGGCTTTGCCACTTACTAGCTGGGTGACTTCAGGGAAACTCCTTAGCTTCTGTGAGCCTTGGTGTTCCCATGTGCAATATGGGATAATGGTAGTACCTATCACAAGGAGTTGTTGAGAAGATGCAATGGAATAAGGTACCAGTGGAGCTTGGCACAGCACCTGGCACCAGGGCAGGCTCAGAGAGGGAAACCATTACTACCATGACCATCATCATTATTTACAATTGATGCTTCAGGGCTCGAGACCAAGAACATTTGAGCTTTCCTGGCTTTGGTAAGATCAACACAGATGTGGACAGAGCGAAGCATATTTAGGAATAAGAAAATGATCAAGGAAAGAGAGGAAGGGAAGCTAAGACCAGACTCCCAAATGAATGAAGCCATCTGTGTGAATCATCCCCAAAGAGGGGGCTGGGCCAGGCTTGGCCCCCATGAATCCTTACGGCCCCAAAGTGGGGATTTCTCATTTCTGAAATGAGCTGGTGTTTTTCACCTATAAGTGGTCTCATTAGGTCCTGCCTCGAGGCAGGGCAGGAACTCAAAGGCCTCTTCAAGGCTGGGCCCATGAAAGAGCCACCTTGTTCTGGCCCAAGACTCAGCTCCCGTCCTCTCTAGGTTCCACCTAGTTTTAGAAGCATCAGAACAGCCTGTGTATTATGATCACTTCCTCCCACTTCCAAGGTCTTGAGAGGGTGTCACGCTGAGTTGTAAAAGCTTCCAGGATAGAGGACGAAGTTATTTTTATGGGCAGGCAGTGCATTCATTCATTCCCTCATTCAGAAAACACTGGTTTGAGCGCCCACTGGTAACAGACGCTGTGCTAGGCCCTGGCGGCCCAACAATGAATAAGATCAGAAAGTCCAGTCAAGTGGGGGAGGCTGACGTGGACAAGATGAGCCATATATGGTGTTCTAAGGTCATCTATAAAAGAGTTGTGGCTAAAGGGCTGAGGGATATATTAGGGAGGGGACATTAGAGTTGGGCCTTGAAGGATGACTAAGAGTTCGCTAGACAGAAAAGTGAGAGAAGGGTATTCATTCCAGGCAGCAACTAGGGCCTGAACAAAAGTCTGGGGGCACAGGAGTTTATGACATATATATATGAAACCTAGACCTTATGGTTGAGAATGACAAGGATAGGCAGGGAGGTCAGCAGGGGCCAGATCACCAAGCAGCTGGGTTAGTAAACCAGGGGAAGGAGTCTGACTTTGATTTTTCAGATAACAAGGAGCCCAGGGTCTGAGCAGGAGAGTAATATGATCTGAGCTGCAGTTTTGAAGACTCAGTGGTGATGCTCTGTGGGGTCCAGAGGTCACTGAGATAGTCTAGGAGAGGAAGGGTAAGGCCTGGAGGTCAAGTGCAGGCTGCAAGGATGGAGAGTCAGGGAGCAGTCAGAATGGCCAGGGAGAAAGGGAAAGATGAAAAGAACTGTGCTGGCTCTGGCTTGGATACTCTCTCCCCACATCCACCAGATCAGGAAACTGAAGCACAGGATGACTGGCCCAGGATTCCTCGTCAGGCTAAAGGCTGGATTCACAGATACCCGGAGGCCTCTGGGGGGAGTCCCAAGTTCTCAGTTGTGTCTCCCCTTTAGATTCTGCCTGGAGATCCATTGCCAAGGTGGCAGCCAGGATTTCTGAGCCAACCAGCCTCCCCTTCCCTCAAAGCTGTGATGGGAGGTGGGGGTGGGGGTGGGGGGGCGTAGGCTGGGCCCTGTGTCTCCATCAGCAATGTTCCATTATCCTCTGAGGCTGGGCGACCCCCTGCCGCCGCCCCACAGTGCACTGGGAAGAAAAGCTCCTCTCTGACAAGAAAGCCCCTTTCCAGAATGGGCCCGGGGTCTGGGCAGCGCCTTTATGCACGGTGACCCTGCCACAGTGTCAGCGGCACAAACGTGTCGGGCTGCAGAGGCTTCCCCCACCCTCAAAGGGCCTCGTGCTGAAGCTGTGAAGGGGCCTCCTCCTGGGGCCTCTGGGAACCAGACAGCGGCCTGCAGGCCCCATTGATGCTCCCAGGCCCCTTCCCACCCCCCGAGAAATCATGCTCTGGCCAGCATGGTGACCAAGGCGGGTTTGTGGGGTGGGGGGCAGCTAAACAGATCCCCTACTTATGCAATGGGGCCCCAAGGAACTCTTTGTCCAGCCTCCAGAATGATTTGGGAGGAAAGTTGAAGGGGAAAGGCTTTTGTGCCTCTGTGCCCAGCCCCCAGGCCTCATCCCCCACATACCCAAGGAAGAGGGGCCTCCTTGTCTCCAAACTGCCCACTCAATGCCCCCAACAGCCTTCTTGCTCCTCGCTCGCCCTGGCCAGCCTCCTGCAGACGCCCATCTATGCACACCTTTGGAGGCTGGGCAACGCGTTCCCTGCCCACCCAACACACCCTCAAGTATGGCAAAAATAACTGTGGCCGACTACCGTTATCCTTATCAAGCACTTCCTCTGTGCCAGGCCTGCGCGATGAGCCTCTTTGTACTGTATTATCATCCCCGTTTTACTGATGGGGAACTGAGGCTGAGCGAGAGAAAGCAGCCGAAGGTCACAGAACATGTAAGTGGCAAAGCCAGGATTCAGACCCAAGTCCACGAGACCCCAGAGACCACACTCAACCACCACACAAGGCTGTTAATGAAGGGCAAACACTGCTCCCAAGTCCAGTGACCTTATCACTGCCCTCAGGGCAGACTCATTTCCAAAGAATCCGAGTGCCCTACAATCACTGGGGGTGTCGGGGGTGGGAGGGGCAGTTTCAGGGAAGATAAACTCCCATAATTTAAGCCAAAGGAGGTCAGTTTAAACGGCAGATTTTTCCAGTCATTCAGAACCCAGAGAGGGGCTCTCCCCAAGGCCCTCCCATCAGACCCCTAGGAAGCAGAAGAAGAGCCACCACATGAGCTCTCCTTGCTCTCAGGCCCCGGGGGTAAGCCAGCACCCCTTTCCCCAGGGGCAGAAACTTTGAACTTGCTCAGAGCCCCTGGTTCTAGATAACAGCCTCTGAAGGATGCTGCAACCTGTGCCCCCAGGCCAGAGGCAGAAGAACACAACCTTCAGGGTCGGGCAGAACTGGTCCAGTTCCCTGCTGTGCAGGCTTAGTGAGCGCTACCCTCTCTGAGTCTCAGTTTCCCCACCCTGCAGGGATGTTACGAGGATTCAACAAAATAATGTATGGAAAGCATCAAACGCCACCCCTCCTCCCCGCCACAGAGTAGCATGTCATCATCACCATCGGCACCCAGAGCAAAACCACAGAAGCTTTTAATCTGTGAGTCCCTTGAAATTATAGACAAAAGCATGTGTGCGTGTGTCTCCAATTTTCTGCGAGGTAGGGAGTTCATAGTTTTTGTCAGCTTCTCCAGGCTCTTCATGACCCAAAGGAAGTTAAGAACCATAGCCAAAGAACACTGATGTTCCTGTAGCAAGCACTCTCCTGGGGTGTACCATCTCTGAGCCTCGGTTTCTCCACCTGAAGACTGGGGATCCCTACCCTGCCTGTCTCATGAGGATGTTTCAGTCCGGACTGTGCAGGTCAAAGGGGAAAGTGTACGTGGCAGTGGGGGAGGGGAGGGGTACCTTACCCTGCTGAAGAGGCACAGGGCCAGCTGCCTAGAGGCCAGGCCACAGCAGCGGCCGCCCCCCCAACCCCCACACAGAGGGCTTGAGAGAGACACCAGCCCCCTGCCCGACCCTAGGCTAGACTCTGAGTGGGAGGTTGTGGGGAGGGGCGGGCAGGGCTCTGTCCTCTCCATTTCGGGAGCTCCCGATGGGGGTGGCCTCTTGGCTGTAGTTCTGTTTTTGGAGGCCAGGAAGCCAAGAGTCTGAAGCCCTGGATTCCTGGCTCTGTCCCCACCAAGTCCGGCCAGCCTGATGTAGTAGCCTTGAGCAAGAGCTTTAGAGGCAGAAGAGGTTGGATTCAAACCCCACCTCTGTCACTTACTGACTGTACGGCCTTGGGCAAGTTACTGAACCGCTCTGAGATTCAGTTCTCTTATCTTGAAAACAGAGATAGCAAACGTGGTAGATGCAACAAGGCACTGTAATTAGCACAGAGTGAGGCTGCGGCTACTACTGCGGGAACCTACTTTGTAAAGTCAACACTGTGTTCACATTTTTTGTGGCTCACATCATCACTAAGCCCTGAGGGACCTAGCATAGGTCCTCTGTTCTCTCTGGGTCTTGGTCCCCCAGTCTCAAAATGAAGGGGCTGACTAGAAAGGCAGGAGGAGGGGAACACACCAAAAATTTGGAAAGTCCTGGGTTTGATTCAGAAGAAGAGTCCACTGGAGCAAGTCCTTTCACCTCTCTGAGCCTCAGTTTCTTCCTCTGTATTATGGGCCTCATTCTTCATCTGTGTTCAACTGACATCAGCTGAGTTTGAATGTGGAACGTGCCAGGTCCTGGGCCAGAGGCCGCTGATAAAAAGATGAAGTCGGAATGGTCCTACCTTCAAGTGGTGGATCACAGGGACACCCCCTCCTTCCCAGGCCCACAGGAGGAGCAACTGAGATACTGCCCGAGAACCCGCCCTGTAAACTGCAGAGAGCTGCAGGGCCGGCGACTGCCAAAGGCCCCGAAAGGGCCTCCAATAGCAAATCAGAACATAAAGGGGTGGGGGCATCCCTAAATATTTACCTGCCACACAAAAATAAGAACACTGCAGCAGAGGCACAACAGACTGCTTTAAAATCTAGTCTCGTTGGTGGGGCGTGGAATGAAATGAGGTCACATGGAAATGGGCTATTTTTGTTTCAACACAGCATTTTAAAAATACTCTTAATTATATGAAGATGGGGGAAAGGTTTACTCAAAAATTAAAGAGAACTGTTAGAGCTCCCCTCTGGCCCCTCCTAGGGCCTCCTCCAAATCCTCTTGCCTCCCACCACCAGGCATCTGCCCACCACCTTCTCCATGTCCCCTCACCTCTCCCAGGCCCCCGCAGCTCTTGGCTCCCACTCCTGGGAGGCAACTGGCCCACACATCTGGGAGGGAGAGAGCCAGGACTCGCTGAGCCCCACCCTCTGGGCCCCTTCCAAATGGGTTCTTGTTTCATCCTTAAGCAGCCCTGGGAGGCAGATCTTGTTATCCCCACTGCACAGATGGGGACACTCATCACTCCTGGAGTTCAGAGAGGCTGTGTCCCCAGCCTGAGGTCACACAGCCTGCACATGGTCTATCCAGCCATGGAGAGGAGTCCTTTCCTCTAGAGGGCACTGTCTCCCGGGGCCACTGCTGCTCTGTAGGTCCTGAGACCCAAGGGGGAACCTGAGGACGGCTGGAATTAAGGATTAGGCAAATTCTCCTTGGGTATAGAGGGGCAGGGGCGCAGTCTGGACAAAGGCGTTCCCAGCTCTGCCTCCCATGCAGAAGGCCTTCTACACCATGATGATCACTGACTGGGCACTTACCGGGTGTCACAGGTAAAGGACTATTATTATCCCATTTTACAGATAAGAAAGCTGGAGCTCCGAGGCAGTCACATCTAGTAAAAGCTGGCGTCAGGATGTGAGCCCAGCTGGCGTGGCTGCAGAGCCCCTCAGCCAGCTGCCCTCCACTACAGCCTCCGGCCATGCTTTATTTAGTCATCTTGTGCCTAAGAAACATCTTTTGTTTAACCCAGTCGGTTCACTGTGACTCTGACTTCCTAGAGGATGGCAAAAGGGCACAGTCCTCTCTGTACTGCTCAAAGGATTCCAGCACACAGCAGGCGCTTAATATCTGTAGACCCAAGGATGCTGGCTGCGAGGTTATGGCGGCCAGGGCAGAGGCGCCAAGTGTCATTTTCCTGTTCTACAGATAGACAAACCATCACCCAAGGAGGGGAAGGGACTTGTGCAAAGTCATCCAGAGGGTTCTGACCGAGGCTGGACCCGGACCCAGGCCAGGTGCTTCCCCCACCCCACTGCCCTCCAGCCCCCCAGAACAGTCCAGCACGTGCCTGAGTTGCCAACACGAGTGCCAGGAGATTGAGCTGTCAATAAATTATTAATTTATGTTAGATACAAAAAGACAGATGCTGCCACATCACAAACACCAACAAAGCTTCCTGGGGTGGGTGGAAGGGGAAGGGTCAGGGCAAGAAGAAATGAATGGTGCTTCCTCATCCCGTTCCCCTACCTCCCTGCAAACCAGCAAAACCGGGGCCATCTATCAACTGGTTCCCACTCCCACCAACTCAGTCCCACCACCACCACCTGCCTGGATTCTGCAGAGGCTCCTCCCTGTCCCCTGCTCTTCCCATGCCCACCCCACCCCCGCCCCAGTCTCTTCCCTTCACTGCAGCCAGAGCAATGCTTTCTAAACACAAGTCAGATCCTGTCACCTCCTTAACACCCTCCACAGCTCCCATCTTGCTCAAGGTAGAAGCCAAGTCTCGACCATGGCTCCCCTCCCTCCATTTTTCTTCTTAGCATCATCACTACCTAACCTGTTCACTAGCTATTTCCAGCCTTGCCCACTAGAAGGAAAGATCCACGGGGCAGGACAGCCTGCACTGCCCACTGTAAGTTGCCCACAATCACACAGCTGGTAAGAGGCTTGGGTGTCAACAGGCTGCAGAGCCCTGGAGGCCAGAGACCCCCTTGGTACCACCCATCTGAGAAGCAGGGGTAGGGCCAGCAGACTTGATACCTGCCAGCTGAGTGTACATCTGTCCCCACTTACCAACTGAGTGGCCCCACCAAGCCACTTCCCCCCTCTCTCAGTCTCAGAAGCTTTATCCATCCATCTAGAAGAGCAATCTCATCCCAGTGGGTCTTCCTCCCAGGGGGCTGTGCACATCCAGCATGCGAGCTCCCGATGGCAAGACCCATGATGTCTGATTCACTTCGGAACCCCACCCCCACCCTTGGGCCTGGCCCTGTGCCAAGCCCCTGCAGACTTCAATGCCAGTCTGTTCAATTAAAGGGAGATGATGGATGTCACAGCACTCTGCCAACTGTCACCCAAAAGAACAAACAGAAGCATATCCTCCTTTCACTTATCCCGAGAACCATTCCTTCCCTCCTTCCTTCCTTCATTCTTCCAATCAATACATAGCCATTGAGCACCTACTATGAGCCAGGCACTATGATAGACCTGGGGAATCTAGTGATGAAGCAATTGAATCATGGTTGCTGCTCTTGTGGAGTATATAATTGGGTAGGGGAGAAAGAGAGAGAGAGGATTAAAGAAACAACATTAATTATTTTACAATTATGACTTTGACAAATGCTGTAAAAGACCTGAAAAAGTGGAGGAGGGTAAGAGTTGTCCAGGTGATGAGCAAAGGGAAGAGCATTCCAAGTAGTAGAACCAGCCAGTGCAAAGGCCCTGTGGTGGGAGGAAGCCTAGGGAGCATAAGGGATTGGAAGGCCACAGTGGGTGGAACTACTAGGCTGAGGGAGGTGATGGAGATGGGCTGGAGAATGGGCAGCAGCCAGACCAAGCAGGGCCTCTGGGCTATGGGGAAGATGGGTCTTTATCCTTAAAGGAATAGGAAGTTGTAGAAATGTTTTAGAGAAATAGCCTGATTAGACTCAAAAATCCAACCTCAGGTCATGTTCTCCTAAAACAGATCCGTGTGTCTCTCTGTCCCAGTGTGGCCAGGGTTGGGTGGTGGTAGACTCAACTCAATTTGAAGATGACAAGGTGAAAGGTCCTCTCCTCCCAGCACCTCATGCCCAGGTGAAAATGCCCACCATCCTCAGGACTAAACATTCCAAAGGCGTCGAGGTGCCTGCTGGCTAAGGTCTACCCATTTGCCAAGGTCTACCCACAGCACAGTCGTCACAGAGAATTAAAATCTGCCCAGAAACTCGGGAAGCTCGGCACGGCTCCCCCTGTGATCCTAACTGGGAGGCATTACCCCGAGTGAGCAGATTATCAGGATGTGTAATTTCTGGAATAAACACAGCTGTGTTTGTTTCTCTGCGCAGTGCTCCAGACAGAGCGGCAGCCTGGCCCGTCGCGTGCAGCTGGAGCCTCGCACCTTGGGACGGACTCCGTCAAGACGCCGTCAGGGAGCGGGGAGCGCACCCCTCCCGAAGGCCTGCCATCCAGGCGGATCTGTCTGGAAGCAAATTCAGGGCTCCTCGGGAAGCTAGTGGAGAGACCAGGGAGGTGCTGCAGTCCCAGGAGGGGAAGGGAGTGTGGAGAAACCTTCAGGTCTTTTGCCTTTGGGATGGGAGTTGGTCACAATTTCCAGGACAATCTAGAATTGTTAGCTGTGGGACCCCCTCCTTAGTGTGGAAGGTCCATGTGGAAGGACCCTGCAAAGGCTGGAGTCCAACCCCAGAACTTTCCAAATGCAAAAACTGAGGTCCAGGCAAGAGGAATAGGGAGAACAGGGCAGGGGACATTGTACATCCAGCCTCTGCTCTGTGCCAGGCTCTGAAATATGTCCCAGAAATACCAAGGCACACAGGCAGCTCTGCAGCGCCTGCGACCTGCAGGGTTTTAATCCCAGCTCCATCACCCAGGAACCCTGTGACCATGGGCAAGTCATGGTAACCTCTCTGAGCCTCAGTTTCCTCATCTGTAAAGTGGGGATAATCATACCTACCCCCCACGGGGCTGTTGTGAGGATTAAGCTGGTTTCTACATGACAAGGGCTTTGTGCCTGGCACACTGTAGGGCACCCATACATGATGGCCAGTCCTCATTCATTCATTCATTGATTTCTGAGCACCTATCATGTCCCAGGCACCATGCTGGACACTTGTAAACAAGAGACAAAATCCTGCCTTTATGAAGCTTACATTCTTATGGGGAGAACAATGACTAAATGATGTTTTATTTTTGTTATTTTTATTGCCATTTTACAGAAGGGCAAGCTGACAGTCAGAATGGCTGTCATTTTTTAAATGTCTATTATTTATTTTTATCCAATCTTATTCTCAAAAGGGCTAGAGGCAGATGTTAAATAATTTATCCAAGTCTCTACAGTTAAAGAAGGGAGGCACTGGCTTTAAAGATTTTTAGTGGCTACAGACCTCATTCTAGGCCTGTGACCGGCCTTGTGTGACCCCAGGCAGGTGCTGTCCCCTCCTGGGCCTCAGTTTCCCCACAGGTCCAGCTCTAGTATTTTTTCTAGATTCTGGGATGGTTCCTGGTGTGCTGCCTGGCTCCTCCCAGCAGGGTGCTGTGCTGTGCCCAGCAAGGTGTCCACAACCTTTCCCTGGCACTGAGGGGTGAAGTGGGTGGGGTGGGACAGGATCCCAGGAGGTGCTTCCGGGAGCAGAGCAAGGGGCCTGGCAGCTGCTTTCCTTGACACGTTCACTCTGCCATGGTCCCCTCCATTCTGGCCCCTCTCCCAGATGTTCCCTATATCCCGGTCCCTCCCGCAGCCAGAGTAGCTGGCTGGGTAGGATTAGCCTGCACCCAGGGTCTGGCTTAATCCAGGCCAGACCCACACAGCCCTCCACAGCCTGCAGCTTGCTCTGGATCCTCCCCCAACACCGGCCCCCAAGTCCATCTTCCTGAACCCTTCCCTGCTTTTGATTTCCTTCCATGGCTCCCTACGGCCTTCAGCATCCAGTCTAAACACCATAGCTTGTCACTCAAGGCCTCTCTTACCTGGTTCAAACCTTCTCTCCCAGCCTCATTTCCCTTTCCTTTCTTTCTCAATTTCCATTCACTGTGGCTTCTACAAACCTGTCCCTCTCCAGCCTCTGGGCCTTTGCTCCAAGCTATTCCCTCTCCTAAGAAGGCCCTCCATCCCCTTTACCGTGTGTCAAAAATCCTCCCTGGCTAAATATGTCTTCCCCACCAGCTCAGGCTGGAAGACATTTCCCTTTTGCACTCACATCACCAACATCCCTGAACCTGCTTTTTTATAGGCAAAATCAGTGTTAATAACTATTATGCAGGGTTATTGAGGGGAATAAATGAGAACATGTCAGAAAAGCAGCTAGTATGGTACCTAGCACTTAACAGGACTCAAAGGTGAGAGGCTGCTATGGTGATGGTGATGGAAGAGGAAGGGAAGGGGAAGGGAAAGAAGAGATGAAAAAGGAGGAAGAGGCGGGGGAAGGGGGTGGGAAGGGCTAAATCGGGAGTTTGAGATTTGCAGATACTAACTACTATATATAAAGTAGATATACAACAAGTTTCTTCTGTACAGCACAGGAAACTATATTCAATATCTTGTAACCTACAATGGAAAAGAATATGAAAATGAATATATGTATGTATATGTATGACTAAAATATTATGCTGTACACCAGAAATTGACACAATATTGTAAACTGACCATACTTCAATTAAAAAAGAAAGAGAAAGAAAAAGGGGGAAGGAGACATCGCCTATCCCTCTGCTGGGATATAACTCTTTGACATCAGAATGTGAAGTCTGATTAATTCCTCTCTGTCCCCCAGCATCCAGGAGGCTTTCATAAATGATTGTTGAATGGGTAAATGGATGGATGGATGGATGGATGGACAGAAGGAAGGAAGTTAGGATTATGGGAAAGAAGGAAGGATGTATGGACAGATGAATGAAAACAGATTAAGCCTGGAGGAGCCTGAGTGTGCTATCCCAGAAGCCTAGCAGCATAGCTTCCTACTGGCAGCTGAGGCTTCTGGGACCAGATGCCAAATCTGTTTCCCCCTGGCTCCAAGCTCCTGTGCTCCTGGCCAGCATCAGTCTGCTCTCAAGGTTGAGTAAGTGAAAGCTCAGGGCAGCTGAAGCCCCTGGGAGTTCCAGCTCTTCCCCCACCTGTCACCAGCCCCTGAGAGCACCAGCCCCTGACAGCAGGAACATATCTCCAAAAGTGTGAGCCAAGTCAATGGGAAAATAGGATTTACTTTACAGAAATTCACTTTGGGGGCTAACTTCTCTGGGAACTCCCCAGTGCAGAAAATTTGGCAAATCCACGGTCAATGGCTCAGAAGGTTTCTCCAAACCTGGTTGAGTGTGCTGTTTGCCAGCTTTTTCTAAGTCCAGAAAGCGGAGAATAAGGAAATATCACAGTCTAGATGCCAAAGGGAATCTGAAGGGGAGAAATTCACTCTGGTTTTTTGTGTTTGTTCATTCTTCCATTCATTTATGCACTCAACTATTTAAAACATGCAGCCATTTTGGCATTATCCATCCATCCATCCATCTAACCCGCCTCCACCAAATCATCTTTTTATCTATCTATCATCTATCTCTATCCCTTTGTCCATCTATCAACCTGTCCATCATTCATCCAACCATCCAATCCATTCAAATATTCATGCACTCATCCTCTATCCATCCAGCCATCAATCACTTAAGCACCCATCCAACTGCTCAGCTATTTACCTCTCCAATTGTACACTATTTAGCCAGGATGATTGAGGATCTCCAAGTATGGCTAAGGTAAACCAGACATGCTGACACAGTACCCACTATGGTCTAACCTAGGCAATAAGAAAGAAGTATATACAAGGTGCCACCAAGAATACAGAAGCCACCGGGACAGTTCAACAGTACACACAGAATGGGGAGAGATCAGAGAAGTCAGGGCAGGCTTCAAGTAGGAGGAAACATTCAGCTTGGTCTTAACAAGCAGCAGGAATTAGCCAGAGAAAGATGAGAGGGGTACCTAGGCAAGGAAGCAACATGACACAGCATGGTGGATCTAGAAGTCCCAAGGCCTGAGTTCCCATAGCTACTTGGTTAACTGTGGACCCTGGGCCAGTCCCAAGTCCACCCACCTCTATAAATTCCCCTCAATTCCCAGAGAGACAGGACCGCAGCTGGGTGCAAAATTATCATCTTCTGCCCTGGGTTATGCTTTCATGGCTTTAATAGGGGCCCTGGAAGGGAGAAAAGCAGGCCCCCAAAGTTTCGTGGGACAGGCTTTCCTGTCAAGTAGACACAGGTATAATTCCCAACCTCACATTCTGCTGTAAGTGACTTAACCTCTGAGCCTTTCTTCCTTCTTCTGAAAACGAAGACACCACTAGTGTTTCCCTTGTAGGCTGCAGTGAGGACTGAATGAGGGAATACAGGGGGAGCACGTGGTCGCTGTAGGTAATGCCAGCTGTTCTTCCCAACTGCAGCCAACATTCAAGTCCTACTGTGTGCCAGGCAAAATGATCTAAAAGAGTGGTTAAGAAAGTAGGCCTTAGACATTCATGGATCAATTCTCAGTCAACATTAGTTCTTTGCCCATGTCAGCAATTTATGCTCAAATGGTTCAGAAAAAAATATATACACATACATACCCACACCCCCATACAAAGAAGGGTGCAAACGTGACAAAATGTTTACAATTGCTGAATCTAGGTCAAGGATATATGGGTGTTTATTTTACTATACTTTAAATTTGTATGTTTGAAATATCAAAAATAAGAAGAAAAGAAATTAGCTCTTTGTTGATCTATCTTGAAATCAGGCTGCCTGAATTTGGATTCCAGCTCCACCGTTACTGGCCAAGTAACTGTGGCCAAATTATTTACTTTTTCTAAGCCTTTATTTTTTCATCTATAGGATGCAGGCTGTAATAACACCTAAACCCCATTCCTGGTCTCTAGCAAACCCTCAAAACAACGCTGGTGGCTACTGTTAGTACTACTGCTACTATTATTCTTCATTGAACCACTGAGAAACTGAGGCCAGCAGAGGTTCGGTAAGCACCTGCTTTTCATACATTATCTCTTTTAATTCCCCAAACACCACCAGGTGGTAGGTGATGTTATCCTCATTTTCCAGATGAGAAATCAGGGCTGAAGAGGGAAATGACTCACCCAAGGTGACACAGCTGATGAGTGGAAAAGCCAGGATTTGAACCATTTGTCTGTCTCTGAAGTCCGGGATCTTCCCCCAGTGTCTCCTGCCTCTCCTATGTCCCTGGACCCAGGCCAAGGGGCCCAGTCTCATCGAAATCCTTTCAACTCCAGAAGGGGCCAGTCCCGACTTCACGGGCGAGTGTGGCTGGGCTTCCGGTGGCTCGGGGACACCCAGCGTCAGGGCCACCTTGGCATCTCAGGAGCTCTTTCGACTGCTCTCCCGAGAGCCGCGGGAGCTGCCATCTGAGGCCGTGCGGAGTGACAGCTGACGCTGATGGGGACAGGCAAGAGGACGTACGGGCCGAGGCCCTGACTCGAACAGACTCCCCGGGCCACGGCCTTTCGTGGGTTCCAGAAAGGCCCCGCGGGCTCTGGCCGAGGCTGTTCCCAGGCTCTGCCTCCCTGTGAGAGGCCGAGAAGCCCCATTCAGGCAGGACGCATCCCACTGTGCGCTAAGCCGCTTTCTCCCCACTTACACGTTTCAGATGTTTTTTGTCCTTCCGGCTTCCCATGGACTCAGGCCAAGTGACAAGTTGGTGCTGTGGACATATGTCGTCGCCATAATGGGAATGTTGACCCCATGCTCTCTTCCTGCTGGGGCCAGGCAGCTTGCACCCCGCCCCAGTGCTTGGCATGCCCTGTTCTCAGCCACACAGGACTCTTTCCAGCTCCCCCAATACATTACACACTCATAGGCCTCCCATTTGGATCTTTGCAGATGCTGTCCTGTTGTCTGCAATGCCTGCCTTGCCACTCCTTCACCCAGTTATTCCTCATCAAGCGTCTCAGAAGTCACCTCTTCTAGGAAGCCTCTCCTAACCCCATTTTACCACAGAAGAAACTAAGGCTCAAAGAGGTAAGTTAATTACTATCTGATACAACTCCTAGGCACATATCCAGAGGGAACCTTAATTCAAAAAGATACATGCACTCCAATGTTCACAGCAGCACTATTTACAATAGCCAAGACATGGAAACAACCTAAATGTCCACCGACAGATGACTGGATAAAGAAGCTGTGGTATATTTATACAATGGAATACTACTCAGCCATAAAAAAGAATAAAATAATGCCATTTGCAGCAACATGGATGGACCTGGAAATTGTCATTCTAAGTGAAGTAAGGCAGAAAAAGAAAGAAAAATACCATATGATATCACTTATATGTAGAATCAAAAAAAAAAAAAGCCAAACGAATTTATTTACAAAACAGAAACAGACTCATAGACATAGAAAACAAACTTATGGTTACGGGGAGGGGAAGGGAATGGGAAGGGATAAATTGGGAATTCGAGATTTGCAGATACTAACTAATATATATAAAATAGATAAGCAACAAGTTCATACTGTACAGCACAGGGAACTATATTCAATACCTTGTAGTAACTTATGGCGAAAAAGAATATGAAAATGAATATGTGTATGTTCATGTATGACTGAAACATTATGCTCCACACCAGAAATTGACGCAACATTGTAAACTGACTATACTTCAATAAAAATATATAAACAACAACAACAGAAAGAGTTAAGTTAAAAGGGTCAAATTCAGGCTGTTTGTATATATCAGAGGAGAGGTCCAGCCTGGCATGGTTCTACTCCAAGACCACATGCTTTCCATCCCACCAACTCCGCCCTCAAAGAAGAAACTGAAGGAAGACATGCTGTCTGCCTTCAAACATGGCAGATGCCTACAAGAAGGAGCTTCTCTCCTGGATTGTTCTGGAAGGCAGGAAACAGAAACCACAGAGGGAGGTTCCAGGAAAAGAGAATCCCCAGTTCAAGGTAGGAAGCATTTCTGACACCTTCATTGCCTACCAGCTGTGTGACCTTGGGTAAGTTACTTCAGCTCTCTGAATCTCAAACTTTCCCAACTGTAAAATGAATGTAACAACACCCTTGCTCTGTCTCTCCTCCAGACACCTAAACTAGAGCTTGTAAACTGCCAGCCAGTGAGCCAAATCCAGGCAGCAAACATGATTTGGTTTGGCCAGGACTGTATTTTAGAGTAAATTGAGCAAACATTTAAAAATCAGTTTTTCCATAAATGTCAGAACTTTGCAAACCAGAAGATCTGGCAAAACTGAGCTCCGATCCTGGCACAGCAACACGGTCAAAAGTGAGTAGCACCCGCCTTCTTCAGACAAGACACGCACTCCCCCCAAGGCACGGCAGTCTGTCCAACTCCCAGCTCACCTCACTCATTCACAGCCTGGCCAGCTCATGAGCCTGGGGTCTCTGGCCAGGACTCTTGTGATTTATTACTGTCCACATTGGGCTTGATTCCTATTCAGTCAGCAAAAAGAAATCTCATTTTTTTCTTAACAATTTGACAATAAAATTTGTCTGTGTGTTGCCCATAGTCTTCAACACATCTTCAGAGGTGATGCTCAGAGCTCAGTGTCTCCCACGCACTTACTTCACCATGTGCACACATCTCCACGTGCTCTCGGTGAACCTGTGGTCCAAACTGAGATCTGATAGCAACTGGCCGACCAATGCCTTTAGACATTTTGGTTTCCTCCAGTGCTTTCCTGCTCCTACAGTGGCTCCTGGCCAAGGTGGGAGTGACAAACCACAGTCATACCATCACAGATTCTCTTATAGCTGAATAAAGGACACAGTTGCTCCTTGGTACAGCCTTCCGAGGTGCTTAAATCATGATCCCCTATTTACTGATGAGAAAACTAAGGCCCAGGGGGGTGATGTCACCTGCCTCAGGCCACAATGGTACCTTGGCCCCATCCTCTAAATTCAATCCCACTAGCCCAGGGCCTCCTTCTCATGCCTGCTCTTGAATACCTATGCCTCAGACTGCCATTTGTAATTAATCTGTAGGCTCCTTATTGCACAAACATCTATTTAGTGCCTATCACAAGCCAGGCCTCGTGCTGGACAGGGGACAAGGTGAAGTGGAGAGTCCCTGCCCTCTCAGGGGAGGCAGACAGCCTGGGAAGCCAATGCAGGAAGCTAAGTGCTGGGTGGGATAGGAGGGAAGAAAAAGTGGGGAATGAGGTTTCTGGCTTCCTGCTACCCCTACCCTGCATTAGACTAGATACTCCCTGTGGTAGATTGCCCCACACTGTGGCCATCAACTATACCTGCCGACACTAAACGCAATGCCGCCTCCCATTAAGGGGGCCTAAAGCTAAGTTTGGACCACAGGTTGGCCCAAAGCACATGGAGATGTGTGCACATGGTGAAGTGGGCGGGTGGGGGACACTGAGCTCTGAGCATCACCTCCAAAGATGTGCTGAAGACTATGGGCAACACACAGGCAAATGTTGTGTGTTGAATCGTTAGCAGGAAATGTCTCCTCCCTTTAATGATTAAACAAAAAAATTAAGCCCCATGTATTTCCCCTCTCCCTAAACTGGATGAGGAAGCCTGGGATGAATCTGAGCTGGCTGTGAGATTTGCTCTGGTTGCAGAGGTGATGTTTTGTGATGTTACAGCCCAGGCCACAAGATGTCTTGCAGTTTCCACTTCATCCTCTTGGGAGAGCACCATGGAAAGCTTAGTCTAGACTACTGATGGCTGAGAGGTCTCAAGGAGTGAGACAAGGGGCCCACCCTTCCAGCCATCCTTACCAGGGCCTCAGAGATGTGAGTGAGGCCACAGTGGACTTTCCAACACAGTCTAACTGAGTACAAGCTCATGAATGACCCCAGCTGACCCCACATGGAGCAGAATAAATGCCCCGTTACACCCAGTCAACCCACTGAATCAGGAGAAATAATAAATCACTGCTTTTTTCAGACAGTAAGTTCTGGGGTGGCTTACCAGGCAGCAATAGATAACTGATACACTTCCCAGGGGCAAAGCCCTGTACTTTTTCTTGCTCTTCCCTCCCCTGCCTGGAACCTTGCACTGGGCATCAAATCCTGGAGCTGGAAGGGGCCTTGAAAACCACGGAGCCCCACCCCCTCAGTTTAGAGACGGCAGCAGCTGAGGCCTGGGCAAGAGAAGCAATTCACTCCAGATCACAGAAAGAGACAGGGGCAGATCTCAGAGGCAAACTTGAACCCTGCTGGAGCCGGGCAAGTAACACAAATGTGTGAGGCGAGCTGGTGGTGAGTTACCCCCACGTTCACGTGTTCTGTCTGAAGAGGCAGCCACTATTCGGCTCCAGCCAAGTGTGGCCATGTAGGAATGTGGGCCTAGTGAAGCCAGATTGTCTGACTTTTCACAAAGCCAGAAACAGGATTTCTCTGTACACTCTCTTGGTTTTTAAATGTTGGCTAAGAATGCAAATTGGATTGACGATCTCTGGGCCATTGAGGCTGGCCTTGGGCTTCAAGCTTGGTCTGGTCACTGACTTTGGGCAAGTCAGATTATCCCCCAGGCCTCAGTTTCCTCATCTCTAAAATGGGCCCCATGGCTCCTGCCCACTCACCGGGTTGCTGTGAAAACCCAATGAGCTAATGGACTTAGAAATACAAGCTATGAATGGTGCTGTGACTGTTGCATGGCCTCAGTTCTCTGTGGAGGCACCCCTTACGATGTAATGAGTTAACACCCGATTTGTCTAAGTTAGAACAACATTATTCTGACCATTATGACAGAGATTGCATTTTTATGGCAGGTTTGTGAGTTCCAGAACCCTCCCACTTGCATTATCTCAGGATGCTGATGGAGTCAGAGGCTGGATGGCTGCCTTGGAGACCCTCGCCAGAGCCAAGCCTTTCCTCTGAGCCGGGAGGTACATTCCAGAGGCCGCCTGAGTGGCGGTGAAGAGCCGGAGCTTCAAAGGTCCCTCGACCTGGGTTCGAATCCCTGCCTCCCACCCGCTAGTTCCATGTCCTTGGGCTACTCACTCTCTGAGCTTCGGTTTCCACATCTATAAAATGGGCGCAATCATAAAACCACCGGGTGGGCAGTTGGGGCAACCACATGAGATGACATGTACAAGGCCCTTCACAGAGCATCAGGCACAGGAACTGATGGTTGTTTATCATCATGTATGGAAGTTGGTGCCTGGCAAGCACAGCGCCAAGAAAGAGGGCACAGCCATGGAAGATCCTGTCCCTTTCCTGGGATTGGGGAAGCTGAACTGGGGTGGGGATGGGCCCTTGAGGAAAAGCTGGATGGGAAGCAGGGAGGCAGGCTGGAGGGGCCTCTCAATTACTCAGCAAGAGTCAGGCAGAGTCAGAACTGAACTCTGCATATTTGGCTTCTTCCTGAGGTTGAGAGGGAGCGGGGGAGAGCTGGAGATAGCACCCCCTAGTAAAATGGCACCCATGTCCCCCTACTGTAATTCTGGTTTCCCATTGGTATCGAGAAGTAACAGCTGCAGTTAATATTTACTGTCAGCTCAGCACACGTGACATACACATTCAGTCAGCAGCTTCATCTTTCATAGATTAATCCATCCATTCCTCACAACCATCTCAAGAACTATTATTACTCCCATTTTAGAGATGAGGGAACCAGGGCTCAGAGAGGTTAAGTAACTGGCCAGAGGACACAGAGTAAAGGACAGTCTGACTCCAGACATCCTTGTAACTCCCAGGCTATGCTGTTTATGGAACAAAAGAGAAAGTGGTCAGGGCTTGGCTAAAGGACTCTGGGATTTCGGAGAAAGGAGCAAGCTCTCTGGCGAGGACTGAGGGTGTTGATATTTCACAGTAGTGACAACTGATGAACACGGGCATGGCCGAGAGTCAGGCTGTTCTTCTGGCCGCTGCATACAGGACCTCACTGAATCCTCACCGTGAGCCTCCAACAGGTTGTATCTCCAATTTACAGGTCAGGAAACTGAGGCTCAAAGAGCACATCACTTGCTCAAGGCCACAGAACAGACAAGGGCTCCTCCCCGAGGACACCCCCAGCCCCAGGGGGCTGCAGCAGGGCTACTGATGGCTCCAGAAAGCTCACCTAGCATGGCCCAGGCTAAGGTGGCCTAGGCAAGGCCCCCAGATGACACAGGTGTCCCCTCTCCCACCCTCTGGAAGGCAGCTGCTTTAAAAGGCCCTAGACCCATAAAATGCTTTCAAGTCAGCCTTATCAGACAGCTGATCCCAATCAGGAAGCTTCCAGGTGCTGTCACGATCAACGGTCCACCCTACCCCTGAGAGGTGTGCAAACATTCTTCCCTGCCCTGCCCTCCCCCAGCGAAGCCTCCCCCAGCTCACCAGCAGGCGGCCAGCCCGGGCTGGTGGGCGCAAACTCTGATTGATTTCCCCTTCACTTCAGTCTTTCCAGTTTCCTGCTAAGGTTTCTCTTCCTCTTTCTCAGGAGTCCTATGTTTTATCTTAGGCCACTGAGGGGCAAATCTGCCTGCCCACTGGAAGGACCTGGGGAGCATGTTAAAAACACAGATCCCAGGACTTGATCCTGAGCTACCAAATCTCCAGCTAAGTCAGGCAAGCAGGCCAGGCCCCGAGATGGGATGGGGCCCTGGTCGGAGGTGCCAGCCAGGTCCACCTCTGCCAGCAGGCCACCCTGGTCTCATCCCTCCACCCTCAGAGGGAGCACAGCTCCCCTGCCTTGTCCCGCCCAGGCCTCCTGTCACCAGTCAGCTCCATCTGCCCTTTCTCGTAGGGGTCTCTCTGCACGCAGGGGTCCGACCTCTAGCCTAAGCTCACAGGTGAGCTCTGGGCAGGCAGAGTTGACCAGCTGCTACCCTGGGCCTTGCTGAGTACCCAGCACAGCTACCCAGAGAACCTGCCGCCACCCTGGCTTTGGGGCTGATACAAAACCCTGATGAAGTGGAGGGGGCCAGGCACCAGGAAGGACAACCCCCTGGGAGGGACAGGGGGCTGGCAGTCGGGCCATGGGGCCAATCTAGGACTTAAGCCCCTCACTGTGAGCCTGGGTATAGCCCTGTGTTTTCACAACTGTTTTGAGACTCTTCTGAAAGCTAAGGTCCCTCTTCCTCGGAAAAACCACATTAACATCCAACATTCTATTATAATTTCAGGGCAGTCACAGAGCCCCATAACTCAGGAGGCCTGTGGACCCCAGCTGAGAGCCCCACCCCACCCGCCACTGTAAGAACCAAGTATTTGCCGCCGACAGGGCCCTGAAGAAGGACGCAGAGATGGGGCTCTGGGCCTGCCCATACTTGTGGGTCTGCAGTCCCAAGGCTGGGGCAGTTGGAGCCTATGTGATGGGCTGAGCGAGACACTGACGGCTGATTTGTTGCTGAACAATCTAAATGCCAAAAAGGGGACCAAATTAGGACACAGCCATCACTGACCATAACCACAGGCGCTCCAAGGAAGAAGACCTTGCAGGGGCTGAGAACAGCCTCTGCTGTACACAGCTGTGTGCCTGACACTGATGTGGATGGGTATCCACAGGAATCTCTGAGGAAATGGAGTCCACGGAATCTAGCTTCTTGCCCAGGGCACACAGTGTGCAGTATCAGGCTTTGAACCCTGGTCTGATTGCCCAGAAGGCTGTGCCTTTTCTCTGCCCCACACTGTCTGTAAACTTGGATGGCCTTGTTTCCCTCCAGAGCCGAAATCCCTTCTCCCACCCAGCACCTGACATGAAGCAGGTGCCTGGTGACTCTTTTAAAATATATGGATGGGTGGATGGAGGAATGAATGAATAAGTCAACTTGCTTTTGAATTCTACAGCATTCGGGCTTTAAATCTAAGCCCTGATTTCCTGGCTAAGACGAATACATGAAAGCAGCCTCCTTTAAAAATGGGAAGAAGGAGAAATAAACATAAAAGGAAAACCAATTCTAAATTAATCCCATTGAAGGTCGCTAGGTCTTAGATAGGTAATGCCCAAGAGGTGGGCCCAGCAGAGAGCTAGGCTGGAGGTGGGAGAGACAAGAGTGTATGGAGTGCGGGAGGCAGGCTCCCTCAATCCCTGTAAGAAGGGGGCTTGTATGGCATATAGCTGCTGCTGGTCCATTTGAATCCTTAGCTCTGGCTGGCTCATCTATCCATTATCCCCAAACACTTTCCTGCATTCTGTATCGCTGCTCAAACCATCCCCTCTGCTTCTCCCTCTGGCAAGACTTCCTTCACCTGGCCGGGGAGATGGCTCTCTCCTCCACCTCTGTATCATTCTCCTGATACTTATTTTGTAGCAACATAATATATTCATTCATTTGTTCACCCTACATTCATTCACTCCATGTTCCTTAGCTGACCATGCCTCTCAGTCACTGGGCACCCAAGTGACTGGGCTCAGTTCAAGGCCCTCGGCTGCCGTAGGAAACATGGCAGATAAAAACCTCTCCCCTCCTGGAGTTTACAGTCTAGTGGATAAGACACTCAACAAGGAAACTAACAAATCTCTGATACGACTTCAGGTGGCAATGGGTTTTATGAAGTAAAACAAAGCAGGAGGGATAGAAAGTGTCTGAACTGGGTCTCTTAGATGAGGCAATCAGGGAAGGCCTCTGGGAGGTGGCATTTGAACAGAACTCTTTTTATCACAACTGTGGACACAAAAATGAGCTAGATGAACTCCCTCGGGGAGCTTACAATCTAGCAAGGAACAGACGAGCTGGCCTTTTCTTGACTATGCAGGATGGGGTCTGGCTCATCTGAACCTCCCACACACTGGAAGTCAGCGATCATTCCAAAAGCAAATCTGGACAGGACCCTCGATCCCTCAGGAACCTAGAATGGCTCCCCACTGCCCTCAGCGTCAAGTCCAAACTCCTTAGCCTTCCATCCGAGTCCTGCCCTCCATCCCCTTTTGTCGCCATCAACACCCACCTACCTCAGAGACACTCTAGCGAGTACCCGATCATTATGCCTCTATGTCTTTACACACACTGTTTCTTCTTCCAGGCACAACTCTCCCCATCCTCTTAGCCCCAAAGTCAACCTCCTTAACTTCTGAGAACACCATTCGTTTGTTTGTGTGACAGTGGCTGAGAAAGTTCTGTTGCAGAGAGACAAAGTCAAAGTCAATCTTCCATCCTAAATGGCCTCTGCCGCCCCAGGTGGCTCACAACTTCCTCCTGGCAGCACAGGGACACATACCACATTCTGTCTTGCCAACTGTTCCCCTGTCAGTTTGTCCCCTATCTCCCTACCTGCTCTAGGGCCCAGCACCACACCAGCTAAAGAAGCTCCATAAATATATGGAAATCAAAAGAACAAATGCACGGAGGAGGTTGGTTTTCTCTAGACTTCAGCTTTTGGATTCCATCTAGTGGCTGGTCTATCTCTGGCCTCTTCTGTTGGACATTCCCCAGGGGCACTTCCAACCTCTCGAAGTGCCCACTCCTGATGCCCCAGATTTGTGTCTCCTTTGGAGGGTCTCATGGTTTGGAGGAGATGCTAAGCTCCCCTTCCTAACCCAAGGTGTAACCCCTGCCAAAAAAAAAAAAAAAAAAAAAAAAAAAAAACAACCCTACACACACCCTCTCTCCTCTCTCAAAGGCTGGGGATTTCCTAGACCTTAATGCTCAGGGCAGCCTTTGTTACTACAGGGTATGGGGGAGAGGCACAAGGAGTGGTGGCCACATGTCTCTGGGTACCGGGAGCCCCAGGAGCTGCCCTCCTGTCAACCCAATCTTCAGATCTGCTTCCATAGACTGTGCTGCTCCCAGGAGGAGCCTGTCTCTTCTGGGCTGTGTCACAAGCAGCATTGTCCACCCCATCTTCCATCCCCCAAAGGCCACACAGTTCTTCAAGGTGACTTTTTCCCATCCATGATCTGGTCTGAATCTCAAAACCCACCTGTGAGAAAGGCAGGACTGACATGATTACCTTCATTTGACAGATGAGAAAACTGAGGCTAGAGAAGGGAGGTAAGGTGTATAGGATGGGATCCTGGGAGATTAGGTAGAACATTTCATACCCAGAGAAACCGAGCACCCTATGGAGAAGGGAGCTGGCCCAGGGTCCCCCAGTAAATTAGAAGCCAGGCCCTTGACCTCCACCTCACACTATCTCCCCATCCATTAGGCCAGCTCCTTCTTAACCCCTATTGGACTAGACTCTTTAGTGTCCAAGAGGCAAGGAAAAGCCTGAAGCAAGGTTTGGGGTGCCGGCTGCAGCCCTTCTCCCACCCTGCCCCCAAGTGGCAGCCCAAGCAACCATCCCCCACTCTGACGTCGGCAGCAGATCGGCCCTGTATCTGGGGCCCAAGGTCCAGCCTGGCCAGAGCCCACCAGATTCCAACCACCGCCTGCCAGGGCCAGGGTGGACAGACGTGGCCCTTCCATCTACCCCATGGTAATTAAAAACACACC
Organism: Camelus ferus; assembly: GCF_009834535.1. Lineage (NCBI taxonomy): Eukaryota > Metazoa > Chordata > Mammalia > Artiodactyla > Camelidae > Camelus > Camelus ferus. The sequence goes on along the minus strand of NC_045708.1, from coordinate 15,654,888 downwards.
CAGGCCCTTTCCTACACAAGAGGGGCCAATTTTCATCCCCTCCAGCTCCGCTGACTACAACCCAAATAGCAATATTTATGCCAAGCTCCCCATAATACTGTAAACATCCCAATGTATAGTGGGCCAACGGGTGAGTCATTTCCCAAAGCCAGAGCTAATAAGTGGTACCTCAGCCATATTCCAGGGAGCTCCTGCCAGCAGCCAGGCCTCAGGGCTGCCCTCCACACCCAGGGCCTGTGGCACCCTCGGTGCCCCAGGGGCCCCACTCCGGGAAACCTCAGGCAGCCGCCAATCCTCTAGGAGCCGGAGGACAGCTGCCTCAGTGCCAGAAACTATGGCTGCCATCCAGGGACACCCCTCCACCCCCTGAACTGCGGTCACTAAAGCACTCATTACTGAGAGAGAAACTAAAGTTATAGCACGGGATCCCCCGTCATGCCTTTCCCAGAGACTGCTGCCTCCATGCCTGGTCCTATCAGGTTTTTCTGTTGTTGTTGTTTCGGTTTTGTTTTGTTTTGTTTTTTGAGCTGCAAGAGGGAAAGAGGCTTCATATCACCCCAAAATGGCCTGAGATAAGGGTACCCCTCAACACTATGGTGGCAGAACCCTGAAAGAGGTCACTCTGTTTAGGGACAAGAAGATGCAAAATGAACAGGGCACAGGCTACAGAGACTTGGGACCCCTGTTCTATTTTTATCACCCAATGACCACGGATGATACACTGACTTCTGAGCCTTGGCTTACCTTTCTATTAAAAGGAAGTAAGAATCTTACCCACCTGGCTTCTGTGGAAGACTTGTTTTGGGGAATCCAACAAAATTGTGAGTGGGAAAGCACTTTGTAAAGCTTAAAGTACTTTGTCAACTGTGCAGCACGTTGTAAACCACAGAGAGCTGCATACAGTGCAAAGTACTTCATAAACTGTAAAGCGGTTTGAAAACTGTAAAGTGCAGTACACATGAGAATCATTATTCATATTCATTTCTTGCCTTACAAGCTCGGCCATTTCTGGTGGACACACCCAGACCCCACTAACTTTCCCTCCAGAGCAAGCTATCTCAGGAGACTTGGCAGCCACCCTGTCCCTTTGGGGTTCGGGTAGTACCAACACACGAGGCCACGGGGAGAGGGCCCAGCGACCCTGGCCAAGGCCAACACATGGCAAGAGCATCTGGTCCGGCCCTGGCGGCAGCTGGAGAGCTCCCGGGGCTCCAGCGGCCACGCTGAGCACTGCCGCCAGCGGGGCGGTGGCCGGCAGGGGTGCCCAGAGACCCCGCGCGGCCGAAAGATGCCCACGAACCCATCCCCCAGTAGTCCTCCCAGGGAAGGGACCCCATTGTACGCCGCGGGCGATGGGCAGACTCCAGCGCGGAAGGCTGGCGCGCTCAATTCCACTCTGCCAGTCCCCGCTCTTTGGGGCTCCGACTCCATCCTGGGGGCGCGGACTGGGAGCCCCTACCCCAGCCAGTAGCGGTGCCTCCCTCCCTCCGCTCCCTACCAAACTTTCCAGCCCAGACTGCGCGCCGGGCCCCCCGGCCGGCGCCCCTCCACCCTGTGCCGAGCAAGGCCAGGCCCGCGCTCAGTGGGTGCCCGGGCCGGGGCGGGGGGCGAGCGCGCGTGGGCAGCCCCCGGCCCTGGGCGGCGCTCGCCCGGCTGGCTACAAAGCCTCGGCAAGATGGTCCCTTCGCCTCCTCCTGGCACAGTCAATCAGCGCCCGCCGCTCCCGGGCGCCCGCGGGGCCCGCGCCTCCCGACGCGGCCGGACACACCTCCCCGCGGCCACCTGCGCCCGGCGCGAGCCCCGGGGCAAACTTTGCGGGCCGCGGGGCGGAGGTGGGCGCCGGCGGCCGCCCGTGCCCGGCCGCTCCCCGCCCCCATCGCCCGCCCGCCCGCCCGCTCACCTTCCACAGCGGCGAGCAGCGGCAGCAGCAGCAGCGCGGCCCCCAGCCTCCGCAGGGCCATGGCTGCGCTTCCCGGGGCCTCGGGCCGCGGCGCCGCGGGGCCCGGGCGGCCCGGGCGGGAGCGCGCGCCCCGGGCTCGGGGGGCCGGGGGGAGCGGCGAGGCGCGGCGCACACACAGCCGCCGCCACCGCGCAGCCAGCAGAATGAGCCATCCAGCCCGGGCAGAACGGGGACCCGGGCTCCGCCAGCGCTGGGCGCGGCCCACCTGAGCCGTGGGCGCGGGGGGAGCCCGGCAGGGCTGCCGTCACTCGCGCGCGCCCGGGACCCCAGCCCGTAGCGCGCGCTCCCCCGAGCCCCAGTCCCCAGCGTCCGCAGGACCACCTGGGGGCCGCGCGGGCGCTGGAGCGCGGAGACCTAGAGCATCCGGGCGACGGAGACCCCGGGCTCCCCCCGCGCAGCAGTGGTCTCTCCCGGCGCTGTGGCTCCTCCAGATAAAGCAGCGATTTCAGCCCAAATGTTTCTGAATTTTTATTGAATGCTGCAAAGCCGGAGAGCGTCTGGCGCGGCTGACAGGGGCAGGGAAAGGGGACCCGGGAGGAGGGCGGGGGAAGGGGCTGCCCAAAGCGGGGCTGGCCCTACCTGTCAGGGCCAGGAGTGCCACCCCCTCGTCTCAGCCCAGCCACCCGAATCCCTGCGGCTCGGAAAGGGGCCGAACTGAAATGAATGGGGGAAAAAAAGGGGGTGGTGGTGGTGGAGATGGGAACAAAACAGGCGGCTTTCCCAGGCGCTGGAGCTGGGCTGGGGCCTTTGCCTGGGAGAACAGGCCTTGACGCTAACACGAGGGCCTGGGTTGGGGGGCTGGGTCACCCTGGCCGGGGTGGGCCAAGCCCTAGCAGGCAGACCCTAGGCCTACCCTCCCTGCCTTATTCTGAATGAGCCTACGAGCCCCTCCCTACAGACCTTTCTATCTGTACATTGGATTTCTACTTCTATGTTCATCTCGTTCCCAGTGCAGTTTGGGGGTGGTGCAGATAGGGGGTGTCTGGGGAAGCCGTCTCCCGGCTCCCCCCCCCCCCCCCCATGGAATGGACCTGTCTGTGCAGCCATGGTTTTGTGTTGTGGCTGTCCCTTCAGGGAGGACACAACCCCTTGTTCCATCCCTGCTCTGACAGCCTTCATCACCATCATCATTAACGGGCTTTGCTGAGGTCGGATAGTGGCCGAGCTGCAGGGGGGCTGCAGGAATCACCCAACCAGCGCCCCTAGCCTTTGGGAGCTGCACTCCTGACAAGACTCAACCAGGAACAACTTAACCAGGAGCTTCCTGCCCTGTGGAGTGGGCGTAAGACCCCAGTGGAGAAACAGACATTTTAAATTCAACCTATGCCACACAGACCTATCCCAGACCTTTGTCCCACAAACTATCAAAATGTCCCAGCAAGTCCCTCCATTCAGGGTCCACTCTATGGTTCATACAAGAAAAGGACACCACAAACTCTGAGATTGCTTCTAAGGTTTGGAAAACTGGGTCGTGTTTTGAAGCTTCACGGGTCCAACTGAAATGGGCATCATCGTGGAAGGCCCCCAGGAGGAAGTGGGCCTGGAAGGCTGGGAGAGACAGCCTGGGAAGGAGACAGAGCAAAAGTAAGCAGAAAGAGGAAAAGGCAAGGGTAGGGGGTAGGAGGTATTGCCCCCTGTTAAGCCTCAGACTCCTCCTTGGCCAGGGTCAAAATCCACTGGGGTGTGGCTGGCCTTTATTTTCAGTTCCTGCTTCCCAGACTTTCCAGGGGACCCAGGATTTGAGAGACCTGAATTTGGCTCATCTTGAGGCAAGACTCCCTCTCCTGGGCAGAGCGGTTCCAAGCTATTGCACTCACCTGGGCCAACATCCAGGTGCGCTGCAGCTTCCCAATTCAGGAAATATTTCCGTGAGCACCTATTATGTGCTGGCAGGATTCAGCTCTTCTGCTCTGTTTCTGTCTCCTGGGGCCCTTGTCCCCACCTTCCCACCCCAGTGGTACCCCCGTCTTTGACTCAAAATAGGAACAGCAATGGCATTTACTAAGGATCTGGTACTAGGCACTAGGCTAAACTTTGTTTACACATTGTTCCCCTTAATCTTTTAACCCTATGAGGTAGGTGTTGACCTTTTCAGATGATGAAATTGAGGACCAGACACTTTGTTAAAGGTCACACAGCAAGTCAGAGCTCAGATTCAACCCCAGTCCTGTCTGACCCCAACACTGATCCCCCGTGTACCTTTCATGGATGCAAAGAGCTCAGGGAGTCATCTGTCAACTTCCCACATTTCCTTTTCACAGATAAGGAAACTGAGGCCTAAAGAGGGAAGTGACTCACTCAGCGTTATGTTATTAAACAGACCGCAGCCCAGGGCCTTTAACTGGCTAAAAGGAAAAACAGTGATAATAATAAAATAAAGCCCCTTTCTCTCCCATCTTTTTCTCCCTACACAGTATTTTATTCACCCTTTGGATCCCATAGGGTGGCTGGGTTTTACATTCTGACCAGGCTCCTCCTCACTGGTCTCTGTGGCAACTGCCTTCAGCTGTGCCTTTGTCCCAGCTGTGCACTCCACCTGGTTGCCCTCTCCACTCTAAGGGCTTGGATTTGGCCCCACCCCACCCACAGCCAAGAGCTTTAATTGACATTGGCCTCACCCGCTTCAGATCAGTTGCACTTACTGTTTCCTGAAAGATGGTCGGCCCTACAAGGACGTTGCTGGTGTCTCAGATTGTTTCTGGTTTGCATCTAATCTCTACTGCCCCTTCAGACTGTGAGCGGCCTGCAGGCAGTGCCTGGACTCAGAACAATACATTTCCAGGGCAGAAGGCCCCAGAGAGTATCTGACCCAATCACTTCCTCAGCAGAGGAAGAGGCGGCTTAAGCTTCATTTGTCTAATGACAACAGCTACTCGCATTTGCAATCACGCTTTAACAGTTTACAAAGCAGTGTTCACACCCATCAGCTCGACTGATGCTAATTCAACCAGCCTATCCTGCCAGCCAGCCTGGCAGCAGCGGGAGCTCCATTTCTCAGAGGGGAAAGTGGGGCTCGGGGGAAAAAGTATCTGCTCAAGGACCTGTGGGAGGGGGAGGGGAGAGTGGTACAGCGGAAACTAGGCTTCAGTGACCTGATTTGTCCATGTCGCTTTCAATCAAATTTGATTAATAAACATGAGTTGGGCACTTCCTACTTGCCAGTTACTGAGGAGGTGGGACACAGTTGTGGACCTGCCTGAAAAAGGCCCTGCTCTTCTAGAACCTACATTCTGCTGTGTAACACCTATGGATGGACAAGATAATTGAGATAATGATCAATGTTAGGAAGACAGTAAAACAGGCAATGGGACCCTGGGTGTCAGAGGAGGCAGCGGCTCTAGCTGGGGGACTGGAGAAGGCCTTTTGGAAGAGGGAACGTGAGAGTTGAAAGCTGGCTGATGGGGCGTCCACCATGCACAAGTGGAAGGCAATGCAAATGCAAAGGCCCTGGGGTGGGAATATCCAGGGTACCTTCTAGGAACAGTTGTGGAAGCATGTCAAACAACTGGAATGTGGAGGCGATTAAGTCGTGGAGGAGGAATATGATTGTATTTTAAGCACAGTGGGGAGCTATCAAGGATGATAAGTAGAGAATGAAGTCACTTGAGGTAGGGGAAGCAGTATGAGCTTGGTTCAGCAGAGTCTGGGGGCAGCTTGGGTGCTAATCCATGCCACCATCATCCCAGTCTGTGGGGCTGGCCTGGCTTCTACAACCCTAGATGAAGACTCCAGGGTATGTCCCAGCCCTCCCTTAACTCACTGTGTGAGCTTATGCAGGGCACTCACCCTCTCTTGGCCCTGCTTGCCACACACACATGCAGAATGAGGACAATGGCCAAGGTGGTTTCTCTGAGGCTACTTTCAGCCCTGACTGTCTCAATGTTGTGAATTCAGTGGGGACAGTAGGACCTATATCCTCATCTCTGCCATTCCAGGGGATGCAGTACATCCTGGGTCCCCTCAGCTTTCCCTGAGGTTTTCTTCCTGAGGGGGAAGGTGGAGGAGCTTCTGAAACAGAAATGTGTTATGCTGAGTGGCAGAGCCTAGAGAGGACATAGAGGTCACCTCTCAGTGTACCTAGGTCTCCGACTCCCATCCCAGTGCCCCTTCCCTGCCCAGGTGCAGGACTGATGAGGGCATGTGGCCAGCTGTGGGTCATACCCCACCTGGAGCCAGTGCCAGTTTAGCGGGACTTTCTTAATAGAGACTTGACTCAAGTTCTAGTTCTGCCACTAGTTTGCTGTGTGACCTCAGACAGGGCCCTCCCCTTCTCTGGGCATGAGCTGGAAGTCACAGATCTACCCTCATGAAGCTCATGGACCAGCAGTGTCCAATAGAATATGATATAAACCCCAAATGTAATTTTTGATTTTCTAGTAGCCACATTAAAAAAAAAGAAGAAGAAACAACTGGACCAGCACTGTCTGATAAAATACAAGCCCCATATGTAATTTTTAATTTGCTAATAGACATATTTAAAAAAATCAGGTGAAGTTAATTTTAATATATTTATGTAACCCAATATATCCAAAATACTATCATTTCAACATGTAATTAATGAACTATTTCACTTTTTTTCATACTAAGTCTTTCAAGTCTGGTGTGTATTTTATATTTCAGAATCTTGCAGTTTGTGCTAGCCACATTTCAAATGCTTAATAGCCACATGGGGCAAGTGGCTAATGGCTATCCTTTCAAATAGCATAGATTTAGACATTGACACCAATAATTACCGTAAGGAGTAAAACGTGCTCTTTTATAAAGACTATTCAAACCTTCTAGGGGCACAGAGAAGGAAGTCACTACCTCTGCCTGGAGAAGGAAGGAAGCCTTCCTGAACGAGGTGACAGTTGAAAGAAAAAAGAATCTGATTGACAGCTAATATCTTTCCTACTACTTTTAAGTGGTTAAAAAATAAAGAAGATATAGAAGAGTTAAAAGGGGAAACAAGAACTACCCATAATTTACCTAGCCTGGAAGCACTGTTAATTTTTCAAACTGTTTCCTTTCAGGCATTTTTCTAGTCACAAGAATTTTGCATATAACTAGAATCTTGCTGTATGCACAGTGCCGTGTCCTGTTTTTCTCTCTCCTAGCACTGTGGAGCGAGCATTTCCCTGGTTTGTTAAAAACCCTCATGCAACAGTATTGCTATCAGCTGTGTACTATTCCAGGGAAGGACTGGCCATAAAACCTTTATACTTTCCTGCTTCACCTTAGGGTACCTGCAAACCCAGCTCCACTTTGGATGCCCCTCTGAGCACAGAGGCTGCAGGGATTTAGGGGAAGAGCAGCCAGGAGGGGCAGGTGCCCTGAAAGCCATGCTGTGCCTCACCCCTTAATGGCAGTCCTGGGCTTTTGTGACTTGGAGCTGCAGGAGCCTGGGCTGGGCTGCGGCTCTGATCAGCCAGTCTCCCCACTGCCACCTGGCGGCCCTGGAAGTGAATGCACCCTCTATGAGCGCAACACCACACAGGTGGCACTGAGGTCCTAGGTTTCCACTTTTCCACCCCTGGGTCTCTACCCTACTCTGTGACCAACCTTCCATGGTGGAGATCATCTGAGTTTTCATTCTGGAGAAGAGCTTCCTTCCTGGTCTCATTCTGAAGGGTCATAGCTTTGGGAGAGGGACTGCCCAAGTTCATATCTGGCTCTACCTCTTAGGAGCCCTGTGACCTTGGGTAACCACTCCACTTTTCTGTGCCTCAATTTCCTCATCTGTAACATGGGCTGATAATAGTGCATATTTCCTAGAGTTGTGAGTCTGAAATGAGATAATCCATGAAGTACTAAGCTCTGAGACTGGACCACAGTTAAGTACTCAATGTTTTTAATTACGAGGGAAAAAACTAAATGCAAAGTATAGAGAGTGGATCTTATTTAGTCTCATTCTCTTTCTCTAATTCTCTGCTCATAACCTTCCAGCCCCTGGAAGTTTCTCTTAAAACTGGAAATCTCCAACTGAACCACTTTCCTTCTCAAAAGTCTTCTATGGCTCCCCATCGCTCCCTGCAAAAAATACGAATGCCCTAGTCTGGCATCTAAGGTCCTCAGGAACGGGACCAGGCTCATTCCCCCATTGTTCAAATCCAGATCCCGTCTGCTCCAGCCAAAATGTTGTCCTCAAGGCTCCAGGGGCATCCTCCATTTCCCCACCTCCACACTCTTCTCATTCTCAGCTTCATTCCAGACCACAATCTCCCCATCCTCCAAGACCTCATCACATACCACCTCCTCCAGGAATCCTGCCATAGGTCAGTTTCTCCTCTCTAAAGCTTCCCAACATGCAGATGGCACATGTGTCAATTTCCTTTATTTTGTATTCTTGCAAACAGCCTCATGGGGTGGAAAGAGTCTGGGCTTTGGGGTTAAAGGAGGTATGTGTTCAAATCTTGTGTGATCTTGAGCAGGGAGGATGCTTAACCTCTTAGAGCTTCAGTTTTTTTTATTTGTAAATGGTCCAAATCCTTACAAGTTTGTTATGAGCACAGGAGAGGACGCATGCAAAATGCCTGCCACTTGCAGGTACCTGTGAGAACTTAGTCCCTTTCTCCCCTCATGACAGGAAGCCCCTTCAGGGCAGACTGCATCCTGTTCACCTCGGAATCCCAGAGGGCCTAGCATATGGGTACTGTATAAGTGCTTGTTACAGTGAATTGAAACCTCTCTCCTAATGGCAGAAAAGACCTTCTTGGCATTGGAAACAGGTAGTGAAATGCTATTCAGTATCTATGAGCCATGGGAATGACCACTTAGAACCAGAGTCACTACCTCCTGGGATCTGGAAGGGCTTGCATTGTCCAGCTCGTAGCCGAGGGTCCTGGAAGTAGGGGTGGGTGTCTGGCTCGAAGTGAGCAGCCTGCCTCCACAGCCTGTTCCCACTCATCATGGCTTTGATCCTTACAACAATCTAGTAAGCCTGGCAACCCTCCCCATATTACGGTGGAGGAAACAGCAGCCGAGAGAGGAGGTGAATTTACTAAGGTCACTCAACAGACTTGTGGGTGTTGAGCTGGGAGCCAGGTGTCCTGAAGCCCAGATAAAGACCCTTTTGAAGCTGTGGCTGTGATGTGGCACCAGATTAAATGTTAGGAGACCCGAGTTCAAATCCCGATGCCGCCATTGACTTTCTGCATGGCTTTGGGTGGTTGTGTCACTCCCTGAGCCTCCATTTCCTGTGGCAGGGGGCCCTGATGGGAGCTAAAAGGAACCAGGAGATAGGAATTGCTTCTGTAAACTGTGGGTGCCGGATCCAGGTAAAAGGTTGTTACAGTTGACCACTAAGCCTGGAACAGGATGCTTTGATCTTTGCGCCATGCTGGAGTACACAGGGTTTTTATGGCTGCTCACCTGCCTGGCCGTTTCCCAATTTGCCTCTCTCTTGCAGTTTGAAAGAGCTGTTTTGATAGGTGCCTGGCAACAGGGGTGCAGCAGGGTGGGGTTGCTGGGCTGGTAAGTTGGGTGTGGAGGCACTGAAGGCCAGGAGAGCTGTCCCCATCCAGGACTGATCAGAAAAGACTCTGAGTGAGACAGGCACTGGGGTTGGGGAAGCTCATGGAAGGGTAAGGAATTCTTTAAGGATCCTTTGACATGAAAAGAAAAAGTCATAGAACCAGGTATAGCTGAGCTCTCTGGAAAGGTCCTGGGATAATAGTGAAGCCCCTTTAGGACAAAGATTACAGCTGGTTCATATTTAAACAGGACCAGGCACAAGGAGGTGTTTTAGAAACATTTACTAAATGGATGAGTGGATGGATGGATGGATGAAGAGGAGGGAGGATGATGACAAGCAGGCAGGCTTCCAGGAGGTGGTGACATATGAGCTGTGACAATTCTCTGTATTATGAGAAATTGACTCAGGAGTTTTTGGAAGGACACATCTGGCAATAAAAAATGGGAATCTCTACTCTCTGATCAGGCCTTAATGGAACCCAGCAAAAGTCTCTGGAGGCCTGAGCGTCTCTAACCATTGAGCTAATGATAGTAATAACAATAGCTGTCAGGGGCTGTGCTGAGCATTTTACAAATGTGATCTCATTCACTCCTCAGAAGATTCTCTTTGGATGCTTGCTTAAGGCTTTCCAGACTTTCTTCTCTCTGCAGGTTGTTCCTCTCTGCACACACCTTGACTGCTTGACTGTGCCTCTTGGGAGGGACTAGGATTGGCCCAGCCAGCATTTCAGCCCAGTGTGGGCACAGCATTCATGCCACCCACAGGTCCCTGGCCAGTTCAAAGTCCTCTGCCCTTGGGTCTCATGGGAGAGGGAACAGTCCTGTCCAGGGTCTCTGGTAAGTTGGGGGCAATGCCAGGACAATGACTCAGATCTCCTGGTGCTTTTCTGTCTCTGTGCCTGGATAGGAACAACCATGTGGGGTCCAGGAGAGGTTCTGAGAAGAGGAAGGGTAAAGAGGATTGGGGTAGTGGGCACAAACTTCTCAGCCTTCTCAGACTCCCCTTGGACAGACTCTGTTCCTGAGAGGAGAAACCTCAAAGTGCTGTGCCTCAGTACAAGTGTTTAGTGTTGATAATGGCAGAACCCTAGAACTTTTAAATTTGGAAGAGCCTGGCATCAGCTTCTCCACCCTCTCATTTTAGAAATGATGAAACTGAGTCTCAGAGAAGGAAAGTGACTAACTCAAGGTCACACAGCGAGTTAGTGGGTGAGGTGTTCTCCTGGTTATGGAGCAGACTTGGCATTTGGCCTCAGACTTCCAACTATGGGGCTTGGACAGGAGCTCAAGGGGAGTCCAAGAAGACCAGGCAGGTGGTTCTCATCTTTCTAGGACCATCTCAAGCGCGGGGCAAAGCTTAGCACTGTAACTGCCTGAGATGGCATTGGAAAGTAGCCAGCTTGTCAATTTCACCTATTAAGTAAGAGTCTGTTATTTTCCTCTGGGATAAGTTTTATATGCAAATGGTATGTTTTATCACACAATTCAACATTTGACATCCACTGATGGCTGATCTCTGAGCAGGGGCCAGGCCTTCCTTCCTCCAGTGGTTCAAGGGGCCCAGGCAGCCCGAGGGGAATGCAGGAATGGGGGGACGTGTGGGAGCAGGTTCACACCTCTTGTTCCTGAGTTCTGAGTGTGCAGCTTACCCCTAATATATTTGGGAGGGGTGAGCTGGACGGGTGGCATGAGGGGCAACGGTTAAAAATCAGGAGCCAGTTGTCCTTGCCCGGGATGTTTTCCTCCACTTAATTAAATCACAAAGGGAGGCTGGGTCTGCACTGGATAGTGGGGATTATGCAAATGAAACCATGGAGAGGGAGATTTCTGAGCTCCTGGTGGTTCTGACTGCACAGTAAAGGCTGTCCAGGGAACACCCACTAAGGCCATGCCACCATTGGATGGACCCTGACTTAACAGGGCCCAGTTAGGGGCTAGAACTTCTAGAAGGAGTCCAGGGGTAGATTTTCCTAGCAGAGAGGTGCTTGGATTGGTCACCCTACAGGAACTCAGCCATAGACCCCTGAGTTTAGTTCTTCTCCAAGAAGATAGAGGCATGGGAGACAGGGTGAGCTCTTTGGAGTCAGAACTGGGTTTAAATCCCTGCTCTGCTACTTGCTGGCTGTGCAACCTTGGGTGAATTGTTTCATCCCTCTAAGCCTCAGTCTCCTCATCTGTGAAATGGGGGGCAGTGATAGCACCCTGACAGAGCTGATGCGAGGACTGAGTGAGATAAAGTCCATTAACGGCCTGGGATGGCTCCGTAGTGCCAGCTCTGCCTCCTCTTTCACCTGCTTCGTGTGGAATGAATATAACAATAGTTCACGTAATATAATAACATCAGTAATATAAATAATAGTATAGCATCAAACTATACATATACACAGTGAACACTTGAAGACACCTGCAAGAGCTGGGGGCTGTTCTGAGCTCTTTACATATAGCAGTTCATTTAAGACTCTCAACAACCCTATGAGGTAAGTAATAGTACACCCATTTTATGGACGAGGAAACTGAGGTAAGTTAAGAAACTTGCTAAAGGTCACACAGCTGGTGAGTAGCCAAGTCAGGATGACAGGCTGGCTCCTGAGTATGGGCTGTGCCATTGCTCACTTTCCTCAGTGGAAGGAGGAGGATGGTGGGCACCTTGGGGTCAGGAGACCTGGGGTCCAGGCCTGGATTTTCCTCAAGGTGTGGGGATTGGGCGTTCTGATCTTGGGTCCCAGAGAATGTGTGGATCAGGAAGGATGCATCTGCTGTGCTCCTGCCTCTGAGCAGAGCCTGGCTGGTCAGGGGCCCTAGTTACCAGCTGTACAGCTGCCATGGGAGGGCCCTGATATTCATTGGGTTTGATCTGCCCAATTTACAGTTGGGAAACTGAGGCCAGGGAGGGAAAGGCACCCACCCAAGGTAGCAGATGGAGTTGTCAGCAGGTCTTCTGTCTCCCAGCCCAGAGCTTTCTTCCCTCCCCGCCCCTACTCACCACAGGGGAATTGATTTCTGAACCACCAACAGCCTCCCGGCTGGAAATGTTTGCTGAACTTGAGTCATGAGCTCTGAGCGAGGCCCTGGGGGCGGGGACAGGCAGGAAGCTGAACAGCCTTCATACCTGTCTGACCATAGTGAGAGGCCCAGACAGGGGAGCGCTGGGTCAGGTGCGGGGGTGGGGGGGGTGGGGAGGAAGGTGGTGGGATACGGGGGAGGGAGCAGAGAATGACAGACCCTGGTCTCTGCCATCCAGGAACTCAGCCTGGTGAAGTCAGCCCTGTAATAGTGACAGCCACCACCATCACAAGTGGCATTTGTCAAGAGCTTACGCTGTAGCCTGCACTGTGCTGCAGGCTTATACTTACTCATTTCGTTAATCTTCACAACGACCACGGGCTGCTACAATTGTGATAATAAGGTATAAGCCAATGATATAGTAACATAATAATATCACATATAGAATATGATAGTGGCACCTATGTAATACTATCACATATAGGATACCACAGCCATTTTACAGGTAAGGGCATTGAGGCTCAGAAAGACTAAATAACTTGCCCAAGGTCACACAGCACTGCAGCAGGTGGAGGAGGTAGTATTCATACCCAGCTCTGCAGTTCCCTGGGCCTGTGCTCTCCCAATACACTGTCCAATACAGTAGCCACTGGCCACATGTGGCTATTGAGCACTTGAAATACGGGCAGTGGGAACTGAGATGTGTTATAAATGTGAAATACTCACTGAATTTCAAAGGCTTAGTAAGGAAAAAAATAAGAATGCGAGATATCTCATTAATTGTTTTGTTTTTAAACTGGTGATATGTCAAAATAACATTCGGAATATGTTGGGTTAAATAAAATATGTTGTTAGAATTCATGTCCTCTATTTATTTTTATTTTCTTTTTAACGTGGCTACCAGAAGATTTTAAATTACTCATGGGGCTTGCTTTCTATTTCTCCTGGACCTGCTGCTCTTAACCAGCGCTGTCTAATAGAACTTTCTGCATTTCTGCCGTGAGGCAAATACTTCATTCTGCATAGAGCAATATGGTAGCCACTAAGACCTATGTGGCTATTGAGAACTTGAAATTTGACTATTGTGACTGAGAAAGTGAATTTTTTTTCACATGTGGCTGGTAGCTACGGCATTGGACCAGCACAGCTCCAGACAACTACGCTTTTCTGCCCTGTGACAACAAGTAAGTCCTGCAGTATGTTCCAGGCGTCCTGATAGCTGTGTTTATACTAGATATGGGGGGACACCAAGAGGAGTTCAATGGACGTCAGTCTCCACTGTAGTTGTGGAAACAGAGACTCAGACAGGTTTAGCAATTACCCAGCGGCACGTAGCTTAGAGGTGGTAGAGTCAGGGTTTGGCTCTGGGGAAACCCTACTACAAGTCCCAGGCTTGTCCTTGAGATTTGCTGTCTCCTCTGCTGGGGGAACTGCCACATAGGAACCCCTCCAAGGCTAACCCCGCCTCGGAGCCCAGCCAGCCTCCTATCACCCTGCTGGAAACTTCCAGACGTGGTCACTTGCATCAGTCTGTCTGCAGGTACTGCCAACACCTGCCCCAGGTCTCTCTCTATCATCTCTTCCCCGCCCTCATCCCTCAGCACTTCATGCTCAAAAAGCAGCTTCTCTGTGCCAGCCAGCCACACCCTGTCTCATCCCATCCCTCCTGCATGCTCACCAGACCCCTTCCGTCCTGTCTCACCCTCTCCTCCTGGAAGAGCCTCTGCCCTTCCCCGTGGCCTGCTAGAATTCTATGGCTTCTCAGACTTCCCAGTACTTGAACTCCTGTCTTGTGTGGAAGCAATAGGAGAAGAAGTGGGGCTTGCTGCTGCCCTGCCAGGCTGACGGTGGACTGGGTTCCAGCCCTGCTCTGCCACCAATGGCTGTTTGACTCTAAGTAAGTCACTTCTCTCTAAGCCTGTTTCCTCATTTGTCAAATGGAAATAATGATAACATGGGGTTCTTACGAACATTAAATGTGGTAAAGGAGGCAATGAATCCTCTTATTATAAAATGAAATACAATCATGGGAAATACTCATGGCATTCATGATGAGCACTTACTTACCAGAGCCTCTGCTAAGCATCTTCAGGTTGTGGTTTGAAACTACATCCCCTAAATTCTGAGATCCTCCTCCCTTCAGGAGGTGGAGCCTAATTCCCTCCCCTGAAGGTGGTCTGGACTTAGTGACTTGTGTCTAACCAAGAGAATAAAGCAGAAGTGATGATGTGTGACTTGGGAGATTAGGTCATAAAAAGGCACTGTGGCTTTCTCCTCTTGCTTGAATCACCTCACTTTGGGGGAAGTTAGCTGCCATGTCTTGAGGACATGGTATGGGTTGGGAGGCCCAGGTTGTAAGGAATGAATGCCTCCTCCAAGTAGCCAGTGAGGAACTGAGGTTCCTGCCACCAGCCATGTGAGGGAGTCATTTGGGAAGCAGATTTTCCAGCCCCAGTCAACCCTTCAGATCAATGCAGCCCCTGCCCACATTCTGACTGCAACCTGGTGAGAGACCTCGAGCCAGAACCACCCAGCAAAGCCACTGCTGAATTCTTGACCCACAGACAGTGTGAAATAATAATTGTTTGTTAGTTTAAGCCATGAATTTTAGGAGATAATTTGCTTCACAGCAATAGACAACTAAAACATATATAATCTCTTTTAACTCTCATAATGTTAGGACATAGGTATTGTTATTATCCCCATTTCACAGATGAGAAAATCGAGGCTCCAACAAGAGGTGGTACTTGCCTGAGGCCACTCAGTAAGGATGCAGTGGACTCAAGAACTCAGCCCTGGTCCATTTGAATTAGAAGCTGCTCTGTATGGAACCACATGCCAGGCATCACCTAGAGGTGCTCCAAAGACCCAGTACAGGTCTTTCTGGCTCCACTAGGAGCTGGTGCACTCCCAAGAACAGCAGCTGTAAACTACACATCTTGGCCTAATCCCCATGCCTAGCAATCTGACCACAATGTAGGTGCTCATGAAATACATGTTTGAATGAGAGACAAGGCATTTGGACCTTGTGTGGCCATGGGCAGGCCCCTCAGCCAAATTCAAACATTTGTGGGGTCCAGGTCAAGATACAAATGGAGCCCCACATACTTTGTATCTGAATTTCAAAGTTATAAATCAAGCTAATCAATAGTAAATGAGTTTTGAGAAATATACCTTCATTATAATAAAACAAAAAAATATGCATAAAGTTATGGGGTTTTTGTGGGGGGGTAGGAAATTAGGTTTGTTTGTTTATTTGTTTAAATAGAGGTACTGGGAATTGAGCCCAGGACCTCATGCATACTAAGCACACACTCTACCACTGAGCTCTACTCTCCCCTGCTAAAACTATTGTTTTTCTATGACTGAAAGTCAGCCAATATCAAAGATTACTGTAGATGCCTGGGTTGTCTCTTGATGGGCTGATGATAGTTGAGTGAGTGATAAAATAAAAACAGACACGATTCATAAGTTATTACACATTTCTTCTACCAATTTTGTTTTTCTTGCCTTTATTTCAGCCAAATCGATCATTGTGTTGCTCTAATCAAGATTTTCATACAATTTCTGTTCTGTTGATAGTAATGTGAAATTAGACAGCCTTTCTCAAGTCATTGTATTTCTCAGATAGTTTTTAATTAATCTCAACTGGGAAACACTTGCTCTGTTGAGGCTGTAGGAAGAAATTGTCAATAATGTTCTTAAAGCAATATTTAGATTAGGAAATGAGCCATGGGTTTCACAGAGCAAGCTTAAATGTTGAAATGGGATTGCATATGATAAATTATGACGATTGTGGAAAATATTACAAGCTCTTTAAGTTCCTCATATAAATCCTATCACGTGTATCTTGATTTTTACTGTCTCTCAAAGCAATATCTAGATCTAACACTCCTATAAGCGATTGGTGTCATGCTTTAAGCATGTTACATCTGGACCTACATCTATACAAATTTAAGAATAATATGAATTATTTAATAGTGCAAAATGCTCCCCAGCTGCCCCGTGCAACTCTTTTGAATTGTCTGCCTTTTTTTGAGAACCTCTGGAACCACACGTTGGAACACAAAGAGAAAGCAAGGAGATGGACGCTCAGTACCACTGGGAATTGACTGCGTTCGTGTGATGAGGAGGGATTTAACAAGTTAATTAATTGGTCTTTTCTCTTATGGAAGAGCAAAGGCTTTTCTGACACTGTTCAAAGCAGGGAGCATCTGCAATGGCAGCAGCCACGCAGCCCCCAAGCATGGGTGGCATTTGGGTGCAGCCATCCTTTGTGTTGAGGACACAGAGCAAGGAATGAACAGAAGCATCTCCCTTCCCTCCCCAGGGTCTGAAGAGTGTCAGTTGTGAGAGCGGATGGTGATGGTGACAGGGTGTGCTGTGCCAAGTGACCAAGGCTCCGGTGTTCTGTTGTGACACGTGGGTCTCTGTACGACTCATGTGTGGCCTGGTAGACCGTGGTTGGTGTGTGAGCTGTGCAGAAACCGAGAGTGTTTCAGAACTTCCACAGCTGTCTAGCATTGCTGTTACCTCTAAGCTCATGTTCATTTCCCTAGTAATTCATTTTTTTCTAATTATTTTATAAAATGTTCTCAGACAAATACAATATGTTTCTCTCATTTCCTGCCCAATTTTAGCACTGTTGCCTTAGGAAGCATTGACTGTCGTTTCAAAATAGAACTTTATGTATTGGCATCTACATCATTGCAAGTTATAAAACTATTTTCATTGTGGTTAAAAAAACCCATAACATAAAATTTACCGTCTTACCCATTTTTAAGTGTGTAGTTCAGTAGTGTTAAGCATATTCACAGTGTTGTGAAACTGCTTTCTTGTGCTTTTTCATTCCGCAAAATGGAAACTCCATGCCCTTTATTTAGTATTTTGTAGTGAAGTATAATTGATTTACAGTGTTGTGTCTATGCCCTTTAAATAACAACTCCCCATTCCCCGCTCCCCTCAGCCCCTGGTAACCATCCTTCTACTTCTTGAGTCTATGAATTAGACTAATTTAGATACCTTATTGGTAGTAATTCATTTTTATTGTGACAGACTGGAAATTTTAAAAGCCAAATGGTCCTTTGCAATAGACAGTTTGAGAGCACTGCTTACAAAATGCAGGGCCCAAGGGCAGGGCCTCTCTTGCCCAGGTAGGTCTAAAGGCTTTTCTGATCCACTTTGCTGGACCTCAGTTTCCTCGAGGGTAAAAAGGTGTGAGGGAGCAGCTATGCTCTGAAGGCCTCGCAGTCAAATCGCCCTGGGATGCTCTGGTCTTTGGAATTCCCCGAGTCAGGACTGGCTGTCCTGCTGGGCAGCCACCCTCTGTCCCCTCCCGGTGGGTCCTGCTCCAAGTCCCACTTCACGCCCTGAGGACTTTTTTGTCTCCACTGACACCTGATTTCCTGCCTCTGCAGTCACAGAAGGGTCTTCTCATGGATGACACACTCAGGCAGTTTCCACTGCTCACGTCCTGGCCAAAGGTTCCCGGCATTTCCCCACCAAATCCACATTCCTCTTTGGTTGACTGTCACTCCTGTTCTCCATGATTCACACTAGCACTAAAAGGGACGAGTTGATATTAATGAGGACGCAACCAGGGAGGGACCCCACGTTCTAGAATTCCAGAGCTGAAAGGGACTTGATTCTGTTTGTTGTCTTATTTTACCAGTAAGACATACTCACTACAAAAACCCCCAAAGGGGGGGTATGTGTATATATATATATATATATATATATATATATATATATATATATATATATATATATATATATATATCACCCATAGTCCCAGCACCCAGTGATAACCACTTTTAACACTTTAGTGAATATTTTGCTTGGTTTTTTTTACATACATTTTAAAACAACAACATTAATAGGAATATGCTACTTATATTGTTTATCATCTGCTTTTCCCATTCAATATTTTTCTACATCTATATATGCACTGCGACATCATCACTTTGAGCGGTTGCAGAATTATTCCATTGTGTATATCTTTGGCAATGGCCAGGACCAATGTCCTTTGATTGGACCCTTTCTCTCTCTGTCTCTTTTTTCCTCTCTCTCTCCACTACTATAAGCAATAAATAACATTCCTGGAGTAAGTGTTTTTATTATTTCCTTACAATAAAATCCAAGAGGTGGAGTTTCTAGGCCAAAGGATATGCAGACCATATTTAAAAGACTTTGGCTATAGGATTTGACAGTCTTGATTAACACTGCCATCAAAAGTATCAAGAGTGCCCATTTCAGCTCATGCCTGCCAACACTGAGTATTATGACTTTGTATTTCATTGTTATTTTAATTTGTGTTTCTTTGTAGGATGTCGGACATGTTTTCCTTAATGGTCAATTACACTAAAACATATTTGGGAGCTTATCCACCCAGCCCTTTACTTTGACAGTTGTGAAAATGGGCACAGAGGGGAGGAGCTTCTTCCACAAGCAAGTCAGGGATAGACCAGAATGGAAACCAAGTAGTCAATACCCAGGTGAAGAGGTTTCCCCATAATTCTGAGGCCCCTTGGGTTGACAGAGGGAGATACAGGCCTAGGAATCAAGAATGGAAAATGCCTATGTCCCATGACACTGTGTGACATTAGATAAGTAACCTCTTCCGCCCAAGCCTCAGTCTTCTCACTCGTAAATTGAGGAGGTTGGATGAATCAATTGCTCAGACTTTCTCAGCTCTAAGATTAAGGTTCCCTGCCATCTCCATGTTTCTTCCCATTTCTAATAGTTGTAATGCAAATCTTGCTTATACAAAGCCCCCTATGGTTTACAAAATATTTCTGTGAAGTAGAGAGGAGAGGTATTGTCATTAAGGTGATCTCACATATAAGAAAATGGAGGCTTAGAGAGCCCAAATGGCTTAGTCTGTAAGAACCACTACAACTTCAGACAAATCCTAGCCGCCCTCCGAAATGCCTTCTAACCAGTCAGCCACCTCGAACCTTCTCCTTCATAGAAACTCTGGACCCACCAATATCTAACCACCTGTCACATGCTCTTCATTCAGCTACAAAATTCTCTGAGCACCTACTGAGTGCCAGGCTCTGTGTGAGGGGTGGGGCATACAGAGATGAGAGAGGAGCTTGCAATCTGGTGGAGGAGATGCACCAATGCAGACCCAACAGGTGCTCTGAAAGAAAGAGCAGTGTGAGAATGGTGGGAGCCCAGGGAAGATGAGAGGCATCAGGGCAGGCTTCCTGGAGAAAGTGATAACTGACTCTCATCTTGAAGAGGGAGTAGGTGATAACCAGGTGAAGATAAACAAAGAGGGTATTTGGGGCAGAGGGAATAGTGTGGACAGAGATCTAGAGACAAGAAAAAGGGAACGGCACCTTCAGGGAAATTTAAAAAAGGCCATGGGGCTTGGATTCACTCCAGTAGACTGAGAAAACTTTAAAATATTTATTTACTTGTTAATTTCAAAGTAACAATAATAAAACTATTACATGTTAAAAGAAACAATACCTTCTTATGAAAGATAACTGTATCTTCCAAAATAAAAGTATTTAGAGGGCAGAGTGGCATGTTTTATGTTTTTGCAGATCTCTTTTATGTCTGGTTTATTATCACGAACAAATTTTGACCTCACTGATTCCCTGATGGGGGATCCCTGAACACTGAAAAAAGGATGAATTGAATGAGGGGACCTGGAGGCAGAGAGGTCAGATTTTGCATTCCATCCCCTCTTGGGAGTTGAGGCAGAATCTTGACTGAGGGCCTGGCGAGGAGGGGCCGGGTTGAGAGGGTTAGTGGGGCCAAGGGGTGGGGTCTGGGGTGTGGTTTTAACTGCAGTCCAGCTCCAGCTCTGGTGCCTGAGTGCTGGCTGCCCAGCCTGGGCTCTGATGGAAGAGTGATTGGGAAAGAGACGGTAAATCCTGTTTGGAACTATTTGGGTTCCAAGTGTCTGTGGACCCCCCATGTGCAGCACCCAGAGACTGGCACCAGGACCATGGAGGAGATGAGTTTGTACAGAAGGGAGATTGTCACTGAGAGCAGAGATGCCAGGACCAGGGGGATGGTCCCCAAGCTGGGTGCACCGACTGTTATTGTGAGGCTAATGGGGGGATGGGAAGCGGTGTGTGGCCTGGAGGCTTCGCACCAGCCACCAGCCGGGCAGGAGCCAAGAGATGGGGGTGGGGGTCTGT
This sequence comes from Camelus ferus, assembly GCF_009834535.1. Taxonomy (NCBI): domain Eukaryota; kingdom Metazoa; phylum Chordata; class Mammalia; order Artiodactyla; family Camelidae; genus Camelus; species Camelus ferus. Next base: position 15,634,314 of record NC_045708.1, on the reverse strand, counting down.
CTCCTCCCAGCCTTGCTGAGCAAACATTGCACAATCCAAGACAGCTCCAAGAAGGAGCAGCCAAGGAGAGGCTGAGGGAGGGCTCAGCCCAGAGGGGAACTGGGGACATGGGAGAGGAAGTGGCTGGAGGCCCAGGAGCTGAGTGGGCATTCTAGGGGGTGCCCAAAGTGCCCAGGTAGGGGTGGGGGAAATTCAGGGGAGCAGCATGTTCAGGGCATCAGTGGGAAAGCCACCAAAAGACGTTCTCCTCACCTTTGAATTTCTGCTGTGTTTTGAGAATCGGACACTCTGTCAGGTGGAGGCGGGTGCTGGGCCAGATGAACTCAATGTGGGCCCTTCCATGTCAAGCCAGGGGCCCGACCTCAGTCTGGTGCTCTGATACCATTGTGAGAGGTCTCTTATGGTGGATCTGGGATGTAAGAATGCCAACTCCAGGCTGCCCTGGTCCTTCCGCAGGCAGTTGGGTGAGCTCTGCCCATGTGCCGGCCTCATTCTGATATGGTTGGATCCAGGCCACCCAATGATGTCATCAGCCTCCCAACTCTTACTTCTGTTTTCCTCCTCAAGGGCTTTATCCCCAAGCATTCTCTTCTCATGTGCTGGCAGGATGGCTTCCTGTATAGCAAGCTCAGTAAAAGAGGGCTCCCTTTCCCCAATATTCACCCACAGAATCCCTGGAGAGGCTCTCATTGGCCTGACTGGAGTCACATGCCCATTTTTGAGTTAGTCACTGGGATGTGTGGGATGTGTGCCCACTCTTGGAGCGGGAGGTAGGATGCGTGGGGGCAGCAGTATCAGCCCCTCCCAAATTGCATAGACAGCGAGTGAGGACAGGGGGTCCCCAAAGGAAAACAAGGAGGCTGCTGCTGGACCCACACAGGTGAGAGCCATTCCCTCAGGGCAGATGCCCCTGGAGCTGAGGGCCTTCTTCCTGTGGAGGTAATGGGTGTACAGCCCCCTGTGCATGGAGTATAGAGTTGGGGCACCCACATAGCCCTTGGGGATCAATTGGACTTGGCTCCCCATCCCCTAACCCTAACCCTAGCTGTGTGACCTTGAGTGAGTCATTTCGCCTCTTTGAGACTGTTTCCTCTTCTGTAAAATAGACTGAGTCTTTATAAGAAGAGGAGAAGACACAGTGAAGAGGTCACGTGAAGGCGGAGGCAAAGATTGGAGTGATGCTGTCACAAGCCAAGAAACGCAGGAGCCAGCAGAACCTGGAAGAGGCCAGGAAGGCTCCTTACCTAGAGTCTTCAGAGGAAGCAGGGCCCTGCCACCCTTTGATTTCAGACTTCTGGTCTCCAGAACTCTGCGATGATACATTTCTGTTGTTTTAAGTCACCCAGTTTGTGGTGGTTTTATTGCAGCAGCCTTGGGAGACTAATATACCATCTGAAATGATTTTATTTATTTATGTGTTTATTCTCCATCCTTTTCCTCCAAGGGATCAGCTCCATGAGACCATGAACCATCTATTTTTGTCACTGCTGTGTCCCTAGGGTTTGGAACAGTATCTGTTGCATAGTAGATGCTCATGAAATATTTGGTCCAATCAAAGAATGGGTGAATATGTGAACCTTTCAACTGGCATTTTCAAAGTACCTTTTCTCAGATGGGCCCCCACCCGCTGTTCTAACCAGGCCCTTCTCAGGCCCTTCCGTTCCCCAGACATTTTGCTTTTGACAAATTGCTCTGGTGATAGACCACATCCATATCCTCTGCTCATCCTCAGAGACACACTTGCACACACACTATTCCTACATGTGCAGTGCAGCGCAGTGGTGACGAGCTTGGAGGTGCGCAGCCCCCAGGCCTGGTTTAAATTCTGGCTCTGGCTTGCCCTATGACACCACTCAGACAGGTCCCTTACCTCTGTTTTCTCCTTTGGAAAATGGGAATAGGACCCCCATCCTTTCAGTGCCTGGAACACAGTAGGTGCTCTATGAATAGTAGCTGTAGTCAACTCTCCTTGGACATCCTGTCTTCCCTGAGGGGCTGGCCTGAGTCCCTTCCTCCTGCAGGAAGCCCTCCCAGACCGCCCCTGCCCCGGCCCCTGCTCTCCCCAGCTCAGCCTCTCTGAATGGCTCCCTTGCCGCTCGGCACAGCCTGCCTAGGATCATTAGTTCTCTTTTTGTGCATACGTGGCCCGTCTCCCTGGCTGCCTCAGCCGTTGGCCATGTTTTAATGAGGATTTCTCTTTGTGAATAAAGAAGCAGGCCTTTGATCTCCCTTCTGGAATCGCTGTCTTTGATAATCTGCACTGAGTAACTGCTGAGAGCCAGGCCAGAATTCAAGTCTGGGCACCGCTGCCTCTCGCTGTCGGACCCTTGGCGGGTGGCCTCCCTTCTCCCAGCCTCAGTTTCCCCATAAGTATAAAGGGCCCATGCAGAGCAGACATTATGTTGTATATAAATTAGCCAATCCATGAATTCAACAGCATGTCACCTTAGCCCCAGCTTCTTTTGTAATATCCCTTTCTTTAATTTTAACTACAAATCAGTAATTATTCCCATCTCACTGATGAGGAAAAATAAGCCCACGAGAGGTAAAATGATTCGCCCAACATCCTCAGCCAGTTATGTGACAGAGGTGGGATTTGAACCCAGGTTGCCTGACTCCTGAGGACCTCCAGGCCAAAGTTAACTAGGAATGTTGTGGTAATCTGGTGACACCTTGGGGTGCAACAGAATCAGTACCCACAGACCCACTCTGCTCTGGGAGGATGCAGTCTGAGAGCTTCAGGCAGGTGGTCAGGCCAGGTGGTTGACATGGGGGTCCCTGAGGGGCACAAAGCATGGGAGGTTTGTTGGGGGGAAGGGGTGGAAGAGACAGGATTTGGAGGAAGGACCATTTTCAAACATCACTCCTCAAGTCACTCAGTGGCTCTGGTTCTTGAGGATGGGAACGTTTGTGGGGCCATGCCCATCGTGTGCCCTGGCCGAGTGCACAGAGGGAGACGGAGTCTCCGAGAGGAGACAGGAATTGCCTAGGACTGGTGACAGAGCTGAAACTGGCCCCGGACGATGACCTTGCACTGACCATAACCCTGTGCCCCAGAGGGGGACACTATCAGTAAGGAAAGCTCCCAGGAGAGCCCCTGGTACGTGGAGAGGGACACACAGCCATGTTCCCTGGGAAAGTGTGTCACGGGCCAGGGTGGGAGGAGGGAGAGCAATGGAGAGAGAGAGAGAGACAGTGTGAGTGTAAGAAAGAGAGACAGAAACAGAAAGCAAGCAGGGAAAAGATAGGAAGGAAGGAGTGGAGGGTTGGAGGAGAGAGAAGAGAACCATGGGCTCACTTCAATCTTTGAGCAGAGCCCATTTCCAGACCTGGGGACAGAAGGGGTGGACGGCTCACTAAGCCAGTTTTGGCCAGAGCGTAACTGCCACCTTGCTTCTTGTGTGGCTCCTTGGTGGGCAGGGCATGGGGGAAGGCTGGTGGGATTCAGGGCTAGATCCCTTCAAGGGAGGGGAGAAGGTGGCCGGGGCCTGGGCTATGCTCAGGAGCTGGGTGATCTTCAGGGAGTTCACAGCTTCCTTCCTGAGCCTCAGTTTAGTCATCTGTAAAATGGTCAGAGTTGGGCTGTGTGTATGTGTGTGTGTGTGGGTGTAGGAGACAGCATCAGGGCTCTGCTATTCTGAATCCCACTTTCCACTACTCCCTGGGCCTCACATGGTGGGTGCTGGGCGGGGGCCACGGGTCCACAGTCCCCTCCCTGGACGGGATTCATCCTGGGCCCCAGCTGCTACCTGCCTCCCCCTCCTCTGGCTCCTTCCTCACTCTGCCAGACAAACTCCAACCATGGAAAACAGGAGTGTTTGGGGCCAGCAATTAATGGGCGGAAACCCATTGTTTCCTGCTCTTCCTTTTCTGGGATCCATCCTGCTCTGGGTCATTTAATACCATTGTTGGCCACCTACTGTGTGCCAGGCTTGAGCTAAAGTCTTTAACTGATTATCTTATCAAACCCTCAGAATTACTCTCTTCACGGATGCTCACTGTACATATGAGGAAAGTGAGACTCCGAGGGCGGAAGAGACCAGCCCCAGGATGTGAGCCAGAGACAGCAGAGCTGGGCCGGGAACCCGAGCCCAGCTGAGTCTAGAGACCCACTCTCCCCCTGCACTGCCCCAACCCCGGACTACAGGGCAAGCAGTCAGAGAGGTGAATTCAGGTCCCCGTTCTGCTATTACCCTTAAGTCAGTCACCTCCGCACTCTGAACCTCAGTTTCTTCATCAACAAAATGGGACAAATATTATCTGTCCACTCTTCAAAACTGCTGTGAACAGCTCCACAACTAATAATAGCTAACATTTTGGGGCACTTAAACATGAGCTAGGTGAAAGAGTCACCATGCCAAGTGACTGTAACTAATGCTTTAATTAATTGAATGCTCCCAACCACCCTATGGGATGGTTAATCTTACACCCATTTTACAGATGAAGATCCTGAGGCTCATAGACGCTAACTTTCCCAAGGTTGCACATGGAGCTATGAGGGTTGGGACCAGAACGCAGGGTAGAGCCAGGACTTTTTCTGGTCTGTGACCTTGGGCAAATCGCCTTCTGCTCCTGGGCCTCCGTTTCCCCATCTGTCTAAGCGCTGTGGTAAGAAATAGAGATGGTTTTAGAGCCCTGTCATGGAGAGGCTCAGCAAACTTCAGAATCACCTGGAGGAGTGAATTTAGATTCAGTCCCAAGCTGAGATCCCAGCTCTGCCATGAAGCAGCTGGGTGACGACCTTGGCCTTGCTGAGCAGGTTCATAGAATGGGGTGCTGCAAGGAAAAGATAAGGGGTGCATATAAAGGTGCCACTGAGGGCCTGGCACTCGAGAGGGGACCTTGGATCCCTGCTCCTCCCCCATCCTGTCCCTCGCCCCAGCCAGGCGAAGGGGTGTGGGAAGGGAAGGCGCAGGGCAGGCGGGGATTAGCCCCGGGTCCCCCTCCTGGGGCGGCGCTTTTAACTGTGTTCTCCCCCGGGATCAGCCCTGCCCCCTCCCAGGCCCCGGGCCAGGCCTGTGTTTGCTGTGGGGATCTGGGCTGGCCCGGCCCGTCTTTCATTCCTGGGCAGCTTTTGCTTGCTTTCCGCTGTGGGGCCAGGCGCCGGCTCTGCCGGGCTCCCCGGGAGCAGATGGGCCGCAGTGGGAAAGCGCACGGCTGGTCCTAAGAGGATTGGCGCCTTTCTTCCCACCCTTTGTGCCGCTCCCCGCGGCCTCCCGCGCCCAGACCACAAAGGCCGCTTGTTTGGCTGCCTCTGGGGGTGCAGGGGTCACAGCTGACAGTGGCGCCCTTGGAGATGGCGGCACCCCGCGTGAGCGGGAGAAGGGAGCACCCAGGCTCCAGGAAGGGCAGGAAGTCCCGGGCTCCAGGCTACACTCCAGGGGTTCGCTGGAGGCAGGTGGGACACCTCAGGCAGTCTGTTAGGGGAACAGGCCCAGAGGGTGTCTTACCTGCCCACCCCCCTCATCTAGCAAGTTAGTGGCCAACCAGAACTTGCTCTCAAGGCCTCCAATGCCCAGCAAAACTCCCTGCAATCTTGAAAATGTGATTTCCCTTTCCTGCTGGTTTATTCCACATGGCTGTGGGGATCAGGAGAATCTGAGAAAAGGAAGACTGAGGCTGGGAAAAACTGGAGGGACTTGACGAACTGAAGCTTGGAGACCCAGGAATAGCCCCGTCTGAGGCCAAGTTCCAAGTGAGAGGTGGCAGCTGGGAGAGGACAGGACAGGAATGATTTCACTATGAGTTTGTAAAAAACAATTGTTGACTGCGTGCCTCATCTCTGGTGGGTGCTGAGGAAACAGAGAAGTAAGATCAGATTCCACTCAGGAGTCCTCCGTGTGCAAGGGGGACAGATTTGTTTGTTACAGGCTCTAGACCAGGGTTTGTCAGCTTCGGCACTACTGGCATTTGGGACACATAATTCCTTGATGTGGGCACTGTCCTGAGCATTGTAGCATGTCTAACCGTTTCTGCGGCCTCTCCCCACTAGATCTCAGTAGCATCCCCACCCCGTTGCCGTGACAACTAAAAATGTCTCCAGACCTCACCAAAAGTCCCCTAGCGGTGGAATCACCTCAGCTGAGAACCATCGGTCTAGACTAGAATCCTGGTCATTTGTCTGTTCCTTCATTCAACATGTTTCTTGAGCTCTGAGCGTGTGCCAGGCGCTGTTCTAGGGCTGGGGGTAGAGCTGCAGAGTTACAGCGTCGAGTTCATGCCCATTGCGATTGCCTGCTGGAGGAGGGAGTGAAACATTTCAGGCAGGGATGAAATGGAGGCCAGGGTTACCAAAGGCTCTTGGAGGAGGAGGTGACATTTAGCCAGGCCTGGAAGGATGAATAGAAGGTACTGAGACAGAGACAGTGGGAAAGAGAACATTCCAGGCTGAACAGGACAGACTGGCCATCCTGCATTTGTTCCGCAGAGGTTCACAGAGGGCCTGCTGCACGCAGGGCATCTCTGGGAATACAGATGGACTATGACAGGGCCCATCCAACGTACAGAGGGTTCAAGGCATCCAAGAAAGATCTCCATCCCGTCTGGAGGCTGCAGAGGCACAAGGAAGGGCTTTTCAGAGAAGGAGGGACAGCAGCCAAAGCTTGAGGCTGAGCAGGCAGGAGCTAGGCGGACAGGGAGGGAGGGAGGAGATGGGGGCAGAGGGAGCAGCCCTTGCACAGGCCGCAGTGCCTGAGAGCCTGAGGCTGTGGGGGAAGGCAAGGAGGCTGCGAGGGCAGGAGCGCAGCATTCTGACAGCCAAGGGAGGGGGACGAGGCTGGAGTGGGATATGGGGGACGGGGACTCAGCTGAAGAGCTGAGCTGCATCCTGGAGGGGCTGGGGAGCCACAGAGGGCATTTGAGCAGGGGAGTATTTTTATTTTAGAAAAATCACTGTGGCTGCCTGAGGACAGTGGGTCCGTGGGGAGCAGAACGAGAGGCAGGAGACAGTTGTAGAGGTTCAGGGGTGAGATCAGGGTGGCAGGAGTCTGGAGTGGAAGGGACGGATGCCACAGACACTTAGGAGGTGAAAGCATTAGGCTGTGGGCTGAGGGAGCCCGAGGCAGCATCTGGGCAGATTATGGGTGTCTAAGCAGTGCGGCCCTGAAACGAATCAGCAGATGAAAGACCCAGCAGAGAAAGATATGCCTGTGAATCTCAGAATGCAAATTAGTTTTGAAACTTTGCTCTCATGCATCATCTTTAAATATTAATAAGCAACATTTTTTAAGAGCATAATGCTGTGCCAGGCACTGTTCTAAGCACTTCATGTGCATTAACTTGTTAAGTTCTCGTGACAGCCCTACGAGGGAGATAATTTTTTATCATCTTCATTTTGCCGAGCAAGAACTGAGGTAGAGCAAGAGTAAGTAACTTATCCAAGGTTATACAGCTAGCAAGCGGCTGAGCCAGGACTTGAACTCAGGCAGTCTGGTTGCAGAGGCTGGGCTATCTGTTGTTATGCTGCCAAAATGTAGAGTTTGTTTAAAGCCTGCTTAACTTCAGCTATTGATAAAGCACAGTAAACTTAATGTAAGAGTTGTTTTTTTTTTTTTTTTTTAAGCCATGGGATTACATTTTATAGGTTGTGGTGGAGGGTGTAAACTTGAAAATCACCTCCTGGAATCTCAGGGAAACCCTACACCTCAGCAGTGACTGCCGCCACCTGGTGGCAGTGTACCCCAGAAGGAGGAGCCATAGCAAAGGCCAAGCCCAGTATCTTTGGGTGTTGAATTTATGAAACCCCAGGCGAGGATGTTGAGGTTTGCTAACACAGACATTGCTATTATGAAAACGTGCCCTCTGTTGGAAGAAGTGGGCAAGACTCCCAGTCCAAGCTGCAGGGTGTGAGCTCTGAGGACTGTGACTGTGGGTACTTGGGTACTGTGGATGACCCCATCCACACTCCTTCACCAGTTCCCTAGACACCAGCATTAGGCATTTCTGAAACAGCTGGTGGGAGCTAGGGGTGGGGTGGGGTGATACTCTGCAAACATGGGCTGTACCCATGACCCCGACCTTCTAATCCCTGGGCTTAACTGACTTCATTAACTCCAGGGGGCTCCAGAGAGACCCCCCAAATCATTCTCTGTCAAACTACATTCATAAAAGTCCTGTTCCTGAGGGCTGTGCTGGAAAACCTCCTGCCTGAAGACAGGGGAATGGAGGTGGTGACCCTTGGATGTGAACCCTCTGCAGACTGGTGACCAGGCAGGATCAGCCCCAGCCTCTGCCTGCCGAAGGGCAGCGAGGGAGAAAACTGGGTGAAAGCAGAGCATGCTGGGTATCCTGGACAGGAGCTGAGCGGTCCAGCCTCCCACCCCCCACTGCAGTTGCCATGACAACGGAGTGGGGGAGGAGGAGGAGAGGAGAGACCACTTGCCCCTCAGACAATAGAAACCTATTCCAGGTCACCCTTGGCCTTGTCCTGAGGACTTTGGGGTGGTCAGCAGTATCGGGATTTAGGGGAGCAGTCCTCAGCTCAGGTCAGGCCTGGGGAACCCAGAGCAGGGGTCACAGACAGCATCCCTTCCCCTGGAATATCCCTACCCTCCCAGAGCCTCTTTCCCGGGCTCCCTGACCCCCCCATCATAGGCTAATTCCAGATGAAGTTTGGTTCATATTCTGAGTGCCCCCCTCCACTGAGGAACTTGACCTTGTAGTGGGAGGTGAGCGGCAGGAGGAGGAGGCAGCCGCTTTGGGGACAGGCCAAATATTTTATGAGTAATTTAATATCTGGAGCGCGAACCACTGAGCAGAGAACCCGTCAGCTGCCCGGAGCAAGGAGCGGGTCTAGTCCTCATAAGGCAGGGGAGAGGATGGGAGACTGACAGGGACCAGGGGCCTTAGGGAAGTTAACCCATTAAGGGTCCTGAGAGGGAGCTAGGAGGGCACGGGGCGGCTTCCACTCCTGGTGTACCTTCCATGTGTACCTGCCATGTGCCAGAGACTGTGCTGCCATGCTTCCCACGGGCTGAGCACTTGAACTCGGATGGGAAAGTGTGCCCTGTGGAAGAGGCACTGGCTTTGAGAACCAAGGACCTGAGATTGGCTCCTGCTGAGTCACCTGGACTGGTGACTCCACTTGTCTGAGCCTTAGTTTCCATACCCATGAAATGGGGCTGATGACTACATCACAGGTAAGAATCCCCTGACGGTAGGTACTGTGTGGTGCCTGGGACACAGCGGGTGCTCAATAAAGAGACCTGCCCCCACAGTTCTGATGCCATGTGAACCTCACGATAGCTCTTCGCAGATCCCAAACTTCCTTTGTGGGGGTCCTAGCTCCTCTCTGGCCCGGCAGTGGGGCCTTAAGGGCTTTTGTCACATTCCCCACAAGCCATGGTTGTGTCTCCTCTTGATGCCTGCTGTAGCACCCCCTTGCAGTTTCTGGGGAGGGGACCTGTCCAGCCTGGTGGCATGGAAGGAGCACAAGCCTTGGATACTGGCAGATCTGGGTCAGAATCCCAGTTCAGCTGCATTCTAGGGAGAACTACATCTCTTTGGATCTTCATGTCCTCCTCTGCCAAATATGATCAATGACATACCTTCCTCGTGCTGTAAAGAAGCTAGCACAGAGCCTGGTACACAGCAGGTGCTCATTAAATAATTCTTCATCTTTGCTACTTCAAGACAGCAGCTTAGGGACCACACTCTTCATTCATGTCCCATCGCTGCCTTGGCCCAGTTATGTAACCTCCCTGTACCTCTGTTTCCATATCCGTGAAATGGGCATAATAATAGTACCTGCCTCATGGGAATTAGAGGAGTTAAGATAGACAAAGTGTTTAGAGCAGAGCCTGGAACGAGGGAGGAGCACAGTTAATGCCAGCAGCTATTATTCTCTTCTGAGGTTAAGAAGCAATCGGAAGAAGGAATCCCAGCTCCCCTCCCCTGTCTTCATCCCGCCATTCCTGGGTCTGGGGTGCAGGCCCATCAGTGCCACCTTTATCTGGGGCTTGGGGCTGCCGCCTGAGGAGCTCACTCCCTGCTCTGGGTTTATCTTTCAACCTGGCTGGGGGACTCCAAGAACGTCCGGGGGCTTCTTCCCACCGTGCATTTCTGCCCTTTGGTTAATCATTAAACTGCCCTTTTCCCACAGCCCAGTCCCAACTATTGTTTCACTTCTCAGAAGAAATTTGATGTCCCTGAGCTGACGTGACCCAGGGATCATCTGGTCCAGCCTCCTCACGTTACAGATAGGGAAACTGAGGCTCATGAGGGAAAGGGTGGTCCTCAAAGCTGCACAGCAATTGTGAATGCTTAGGTCAGAACTTGAACCCAGGTCTTCCGGCTCCCAGTCCAGTGACAGTGCTCCAGAAGGAAGAACCTGGACAGTCCAGGGGTAAGCCCCCCTTTTTTAGTCCCAGAGAGTAGTCACTTACCTGAGGTCACAATGAGTCAATGACGCTGGAACAGTGCTCCTGCATCTAACTCTGCCCTCATTACCTACTTTTTATGTCCTTTCACTGAGGATCTCAAAGTCCCTACCAGCTTAGGGGCCATTCTTTGAGCATCTCTGTAGACAAAGAGTGTGGCTCTATTTCCCAGTGTCCACGTTTCTACTTCCCTGGTTGCTGTGTGCACTTGCTCTGTACAAGGCACCATCCTGCTCTTCTTAATAGCCCGTGGCACACAGATTATCATCATTATTTTATAGATGAGAAAAAAGGCTCAAAGGGCATGGGTGACACCAGGTCACACAATCATCAACCTGGCAGACTGTCCCTCTCGCCACCCCTCACAGGCCCTGGACAGTCATCCAGCACTGAGAAATAGGAGGAATGAAAACACATTTTTCAGGGCTCCTTCCCCGGAAACCAGCTGGGGTGGGTCCCGGAGAGGCTGACATTTATGTCCTGTCTTTAATCACATTAGCTGACGTGTTCCAAACAAGGTCTGCAGACGACTTTTTAACGAGGGCCCAGCTGTCTCTCCTATGGAAACCTGTGTCTGCGGAGAGAGCTGCCCCCAGAGGTGTGAACTCAGGAGCAGAGCCTGCAGACGGGCACCGTGGTGCAGCCCACCCCCCACCGCAAACCCAGGCTGGAAGGTAAAAGGGAAATTTGTCCCAGCGTGGGCACAGGGCTTCTCCAAGTGCAAAGCTTTTTTGCCTCCTACAGTTTCTCAAACCCCACAACAACCAAGTCTCATTTTACAGATGAAGATGCTAGCATTGCTGAGGACCTCCTACGTATCAGGTGTGGCACGTGGTTCTTTACAGAAACCACTTCTGATTGTGTGCCTTCTATGCACCAGGCACTTAGTGTTCATGCCAGTATTAGCCAATACAGCTCCGTTCTACAGCCAAGGAAACGAAAGCTCAGGGTGGAGGTGACTTCTTTGCTCAAGTCACCCAGCTAGAATGTGGCAAAGCTGGATTTGAACCAGGTGGGGCTCTTGTGAGAAGCCAGTGACGGAACGTGCACAAAGCGTCACATGCGGTGCCTGAGGCACAGGAGATGCTCCAGATGTGGAAATTTGCCTCTTTAGCCCTCTATCTGCCATCAGTTTGTTTACATTCTCCCTGCTCCCCAGGTGCCATAAGAGCTTATAGAGACACATGCATGCAAGATGGCACAGAGGAGAAGAATCACAGAAGAGCATGGGAGAATGAGGCTGGGGAGGCAGGAAGGTCTGGAACAGAAGTAAGGAAGGAGGCTTCCAGGAAAATATGTTCCATCAGATGTGCCCACTCGCTGCTGGTGTGTCTCTCAGGAGATGCTCAGGCCCCTGTTCTCTTTGTGTCCTTGGGGAATAAGCCCCAGTCACCTCCATTTGGAGGTGACAACGCTTGCATCGGGGCGGGGGAGGGGGGAGTCATCCTGAGGATTAAATGGGTTAATGTCTGTATGCCTGGCACATTCATGATCTCAGTTAAGTTTCTCCTGCCTGCCTGCCTCTGCTTCCCCTGGAAATGCCAACTCTTCCCAGGGAAATTGTCCCAAGGGCCTAGGAACCATTATTGCATCCCTCTCTCTCTAGGCAGGTCATGACTTTGACATTCCTCCCATCTTGCCTTTCTTCCTTCCATTCAACAACTATTTACTGAGCCTATATTATGTATGTCTGTCTCCAGGCCCTGCACTCTAGAGTAAGAGAGATTCATCAGTCAATTAGTTAACTAACACACACGTTTTCATTCGTTCATTTGATAAACATGTATCTTCTGGGCTTTCTGAGCTGTGACATGTCTGTTTCTAGCCTCCTTTGTTTCCTTCTGGGTCCAGGTTATGTTCCATATGGGTGAGGATGCTGGATGAGTGAGGTGTGATGGAAGACGTGGCCACTGCATCCTCCCTAGTCAGTGACCCTGTAATAACTCTCCTTTTTCCTGTGGGTGTCACAAGCTCTCCTAAGTTCCTAATCAGTACGCTTGGGGGTGGGCCTGAGAATCTCTGTCATGAGTAAGTCTAATGCTACTGATCTAGTTAAACCTTCTCCTTTCGTGGGGACGTCTGAGGCTCAGAGAGGCATACTTATTTTTCTGAGGTCACACAGTAAGTCAGGTTCCAAGGCCAACCTAGAACTGTGAGCTCTTGGCTTCCCATCCAGGATGCTTCCTTCTCTGCCAGGTCCCCTCACTGTGGGTGTCCCTCCCTGGGTGGGCCTTGCTGGATTTCTTGAACAAATACCCTTTTCTCCTGCATCTGGCCAACAGGGTTGTCTATGAGAATGCCTCCTGGCTACGTGCAAAAATAAACGCAGCTTGCAGCTTGCTCTGAAAGGAGGCCGTGTGTGTGTGTGTGTGTGGTGGGTAGTGGGGGTTTAAGGCACAGCACCTGGTGTCCGTTGTCAGTAGGAGACCAGAAAGGGGAGGATGTGGAGGAGAAATGGGAGTGAGACCCACAGTGCTCAGAGCAACGGGTGCTCAGCTTCGAGGAGATGAACCCTCTGCTCTTTGTCCTTTCCTTTGTCTGCCTGTGAGTTCCCTCCCCATCACATCAGAACATAATGACCACGACCATGACGGCAGCAATCACTGTAAGAGGTCTATCACCGAGTGCTCGCCAGCTACCAGCTCCTGTGCTACCCACTGCCCGTGGTCAAGAGAATTCCAGTTCCCAGCAGATCAACAGACTGAACCAGGGCCCCTAACTGGTCCCTTAAAGTGTGGTCCCTGGTTCAGCAGCATCAATGTCCCCAGGGAGCTTGTTAGAAAAGCACGTTCTCAGGCCCCACCCCAGGCCTACTGGATTGGAATACACCTTTTACCAAGACTGGGAGTGTGGTTTGTGCACATTGGAATTTGAGGAGTCCTGCACCATCACAGCACCCCAGGTCCAGTGACATCCCCCATCAATAGCTATAGCTAATTCTTGTCGAGAACTTTCTCTGTGTCAGGAGCTCTGTACATAGAATCCCATTTTACCCTCATCAGCTTTCTGGGGTGTATATGATTGTTACCCTCATATTACAGAAGAGGGAACTGTAACCCAGAAAGTTTAAGTAATTAGTCTGAGAACACACAGCCTATGAGTGGCAGGGGTGGAAACTGAATACAGCCCCTCTGTCCTTCCAGTTCATGAGCCGCCAGGCTTTCCTCCCTATCTGCATTTCTCATCTTGTGTAGATTCCAACAGACAAGAAATGTTTCCCCTTCTTCCCTCAACTCCACATAGTCCATGGACTCTTGTGAGCAGAGGCTGGGTTACTACTGGGCACAGCTGTCATGTCCATCAGCTCAGCCTTCTCACTGGACACAGAAGGCCACCTGCATTGCCATCACCTGTGGTGTCTGAGAACAGTGCAGATTCCTGGGGCCTCCAGTTCCTATGGAATCAGAAGCTCTAGGATGAAGCCTAGACACCAGCAAGCGTTCAGGGGATTTCGTAAAATTGGAGACCGAGTGGCTCTGATCACTCAGGGTAGGAACTGCAATGCCCTTTTTACCGTCAAATACAATGAGACCCAGAGAGTTTTCCTGTCAGTGTCCCAAGGCTGAACCTGGCAGGCTAGCCTATGGGAAGGTGGACTGGCTTGGGAATCAGGCAGTTCTGAGTTCAAGTTCCTGCTCTTCTCTTCCAAGCCTGGAGCCATGCCTGGGTCTATCTAGAGCAGGACGGCAAATCCTGCCCCCGGGCTGTGTACAGCTTGCTGGCTAAGAATGGTTTTTACATTTCCAAATGGTTGGGGAAAAAAAATCAAAAGATAAGTATTTTGTGATGTGAAAATTACATAATATTCAAATTCCAGTGTCTTTAAAGATTGATTGGAACATAGCCATGCTCAGTTCTTTGCATATTGTTGGTGGCTGTTTTCATGCTACAGAAGCAGGGCTGAGTAGCTCCAACAGAGACTGTATGGCCCTAAAGCCTAAAAAAATTCCTATCTGGCTCTTTACAGAATAAAATTTGGCAATCCCTGGTTCACAGCAGTGATTCTCAAACTGTAGCTGCATCAAAATCACCTAGAGGGCTTGTTAAAACACAGATTGTGGGGCTCCGTTTCCAGATTTTCTGATTCATCTAGTCTGGGGTGAATGCTGATGCTGGAACCACACACTGAGGACCCTGGTTTAGAAGAATTTGAGTCTTCAGAGCTGATCCCACCCCAGAAGCTCATAGCCCACACAGGGAGTGGGATGGGCTTGGGGAGACAGGACGGAGGAGGCAGGAGCTCCAAGTCCCGCCTGAGCATCCTGTCCAGTCCACCAGCTCCTCTTCCAGGCCGTCCTTCTCCTGGTGTCTGCTCCCCCCTGGTGGCAGCAAGCCTGGAGCTGGCCTGGTGTGTTCAGCCTTGACAGCTCATCCTTCTGTTTGGAAACAAATTTCAAAGACTTCAGAGTTTGCACATCCTTTCCCCTAGGGAGTCCGCTTCTAGGAATTTAATCCGAGAGAAGAATCACGGACATGCACCAGGATGCTTACTGCATCGTTTGCTTGTTTGTAAGAGGGTGACATAGAAGGTCAGGGCAGTCACTTGACTCTGTTGCAGAGCTGGTAAAAAGCTCAGGCAGGATTTGATCTTGAGTCTGTTTGATTCAAGAGCCAGTGCCCTCAACTGCCACACTACCCAGCCCCTCAGGGGGCCTCCTCACTGCTCTCCATGGGGAGCAGTGACTCTGAAGCCCAAGTGCCTTGCATTAAATCCTGTCCTATTACTTACTAGTTGTGTAATGTCAGGCAGGCCACTTAACTGCTCTGTCTCAGTGTTACCCTCTGTAAAAGGGGGACATGATTGTAAAGGTTGCTGAGCATTAAATTGGGCACTCTGTGAGCTGTTACTATTATTACTTATCAAGCCCTGCCTTCCTTCTTTGCTTTCACCCTCCATTCCTCTTTTTAAATGACTCAAAGCTTGTGGGTCACTGGGAGGGGCAAGCCGGTCTGGATGGACTAGGGTGGAGGTGAAGAAGCAGGGATGGGGCACATAGCCAGGAAGCCGCAGACAGAGTAGGGCCACCCACGCTGCCCTGAGATCTGCTCCGTCCACAGGGCTGGGTCAACTGCAGTCTGGGCGGGAGGGTTACATAGGTCTGTATCTAAATCCTAATCCTACATAGGCAAGTAACATCCCCTCCCTGAGCCTCAATATTCTTATCTATAGAGTGGGAGCAATTAGATTAGAGCAGTGGTTCTTAAAATGTGGTCCCTCAGGCAGCAGCAGCAGCATGTGGGGGCTCCTGGGAAATGCAGATTCTAACAAGCCCTGCTGGTGACTGTGATGCCTGCTCAAGTTTGAGAACCAGAGCCTTAGAAGATTTACTCCTAGGCTTGCTGTGACCAGTTCAGGAGAGAATACTTGCTGGATACTTAGTTCAATAATTGTGAGCTGCTACTATTATAGGCCTGCTTCTTCTTGGCCTCAGCTCATTGGGCCAGGAGTATCCTTGCTCCAAGCTGGGCCAATCAGATTCCCCTCTCCTGGGAACTGGGAATTGGAGATGAGGGGTACGGGCTAACTTGGTGGTCAAGGCTGTCATGGGGGCAACCACTTCTCTTCACTTGTCTTAACAGTTGAGAATGCCAGCCTGCAGAGAGAGGCTCAGAGCTGAGAGGTCTCATAGAGAAACATGGCAGCCTCGATCTGGGGGGCATCCAGGTCTGGCTCCCATATCCACTGAGACTGGGCTGTCCCACCTGCACCTGGGTCCTGTAGGACGCTGCTCGGCTCTCCTGATCAGTCCCTCCTTTTCTCCTAAAGGGGTTCTAGGAGGTTTCTGTCACCTGGAACCAAAAGGGCTCTGGCATGTTGAGGGTTGGGAGTCAGGGTCAAGGTGGGTGTAGGGTCAAGGGACACAGGCATGAGGAGACCATGTCCCTTCCTTCCCCTGCCCAACTGCTAGCCCAGCCAGGAGATCTGAGTTTCAACCCCATCCCCTCTGAGAAGGGGCAAAGGGGGAAAGGCAGGTCTGAACAGTGATGGGATAGGCAAAGTGATGGGATAGGCAAAGTCCTGAGACCCGTCTGAGGTCTCTTCTGGGCTCCCCCATTATTCTTGGTCCTGGTTCCTGTGAGGAGACTCCAACGTCTCCCTGGAGAGCTGTAGCGGCGAACCCGCCTCACGGGCTGGAAAGGAGAAACAACAAAGGTGAAGGGTTTAGATAAGTTAATGTTTGCGTAAAGCAAGGTGTGATTGATTGCAGTGGGCATGACTGAATACGCAGTGAGAGCCCTGGGTTTCTGGCGAATCTGGAAGCTGGGTTGGGGAGGCATGAAAGGGGCAGTGTTGAGAGCGCTGTTGGTGGCCGGGTGAGGGTGTGGGTGTGTCTGGTGGAGGACGGGCGGCAGGGTCAGCGTTTATGGGTCAGGAGTCAGAGGAGCGCCGTTCCTGCAGGAAAGCTGGTGACTCGAGGCAGCACTGGAGAGAAACTGATTTCTTGGCCATGGTCGCCTTTTCCTGGGTCCTTGCAGCAAGTTGGGGTGCCCAGCACATGCTCGACACCAGCAGCCAGATCTGCCCTTGGGTTGAAGTGTGGCCCTGTGTAGACTGACCCAACTGTAGAGGCTTGAGAACATGGACTCCAGAGGTCCCATGAGTTCGGGTGGGAGCCTGGGGGACAGCAGAAGGGAATTCCAACAGGAGTGGGTGGCAAGGAGGTGGTTTATCTACAGGTTTAGCAAGAGTTTTGAGGCAAACAGAAGCAGGCTCCAATCCTGGCTGTGCACCTGAATCTGTGTGACCCTGGGCAAACCCCCTGCCCTCTCTGAGCCTCAGATTCTTGTTTAAAAAATGAGGATAATGTGGTGGGGACTGAATGAATTCATACACGTAAACCACTAACCATTAACTCAGTTGTGGTGTGGTTACTTTTATTGACTCAAAGACCAGGCAGACAGTTTGCACTGAAAGGGTTGAATAGCAGAAAGAAGGCCTAGCCCCTGGAGGAAATGCTTCATCCAGGTTTCTGTTGGAGAATCTTGGGTTGGGGACAGGCCTGAAGCGCAGGAGATGGGGCAGAAGCTGGGCCCAATGAATGGAATCTTGAGAAACAAGCTAGCCAAGCAGGACTGGACTGGTGCCATGGCCCTATGTGATAGGCTGGAGTGCCTTAAAGCCCTCCTACCTCAGGTCAGGATTGGTTGAGAGTCTTGGGGGGTGGGGCTAATAGGAGGGGCTGCAGAGAGCAGGTGCAGGGCTGGGAGGGGTTCAGAGATGAGCAGGGTAAAGGGCTCACAGCTTAGCTGGGGAAACGGGGTGAGCATGAGTGAAAGGCCAGAGATGCAGGTAGTGTGTGCTGGACTTGAGCAAGTAAGAAGTGGGGTTAGAGGAGGTCAGAGGAGAGCTGTGAGGACTGGAATGGTCCAGCTTTAGGAAGAAGGTGTGGCTTAAGTGAGGTTTTAAAGGATGGTTAGATAGGCAGAGTGGAAGAGGAACAGTGAGAGTAAGGGCAGGAAAGCATGGATCTTGCCTAGAAGACAGACAGGGCTCAGCTGGTCTGGAGTGGAGATATTCTTCATCCAGGAGAGGAAGGATTGAGACTGGAAGGCCAATCCATAGAGAGCCTTGAATGCCAGACTCGTGGGCAAGAACTATGTCCAGCCGGCAGTGCAGAGCCCCTGAAGGTTATTGAGTAGGGGAGTGACATTTGTTCTAACTGGATGGCTGAGCTTGAGCCAGGCTGGGAAGATATTGGAAGGAAGAGCATGGAGGGAGAATCAAAAGGGGAAGGGACTAGATTCCAAGGGCAGTTAGGACTGGAGAAGGACTCCTTGATCCCTTGGGTAGAGGTTTGTGACATTACATACAGAAAACCCCTTTAGGGGCCTAGATATTTTGCCTTGAAAGAAGTCTCAGGTCATCGGTGGGCAGGCTTGCCCTTGAATCCCAGCTCTGCTGTGGGATTGAGGGTGATCCCTTTGCTCCTCTGATCCTCAGTTTTCTCCTCTGTAAACTGGGCATGATTCAACCTATCTCCAGGGGTGAGTGTGAGGATTGTTGAGACAAAGAGGAAAGGGTCTAGCCCACTGCTTGGAGTATAGCAGGTGCTCAGTGGATGATATTCCTTCCCCATCTCCCATTGTGTGGCTGGCACAGAGCTGGACACAAAGTCTGGCCCTCCAGTCACCTCCAGTTAGATAGTTTCTGCTTTCAGAGGTCATTCATTCACTCATTCATTGTTCAGTCATTCAACCAGCATTCAAGCAGCATTTCTGAGCACCTACTATGTGCCGGTGCTGGAACACAGAATTGAATTAGACCACTGTCCCTTGGCCTTGATAAGTTTATTTACTCATTTATTCAGCAACATCCATGGAGCCCTACTGTGTGCTTTGGCCGGGTTGGGGGAAGTGTTGGGGGTAAAGTGAGCATGGCTGGCAGGGGAGGGAATGAATCAGCCCCACAGTTCACACCTCTGTGTCTGGAAAGAGCAGGAACCCAGAGAAGATGCTGTTGGCGCCGTCGATGCCCAGCAGGGAGTTCTTGTCGTTGGCCTGCAGGTAGACACTCTCCCCCATCTCCAGCTTGAGGACGATACTGCCTGTGGTGACCTGGAAGGTGTTGAGGGCGTAGTCGCAGAAGGTGACCACCTTCCGCATCTGCTCTCGGCCCCGGATTAGGTTCATGCACAGGTTCCCTCGAGAGCTGGCATGGTAGGTGAAATAGTAGAGGCCAGGCACCGTGCAGGTGAACTTGCCGTTTCGAGGCTCGTAGTTCCTGTTGGCGTTGGTGATTATTTGGTCAAAGCGGATGGCCTGATCCTGCCGCACGGGGGTGTTCACGGTGCGCTTGGCGGAGAAGGCAATTTTCTGCGTGGCCTTATAGTCTCCTGATTCACCCTTGGGGCCACGGGCTCCGGGGGGCCCTGGGGCACCTTTGGGACCAACAGGGCCCTTGGGGCCCACTTTTCCTGGAATCCCGGGAAATCCTGGATCCCCCTTCTCTCCAAACTCGCCACGGTCTCCAGGTAGCCCTGGCAGCCCTGGTAAGGCAGAGACAAGAGAAATGAGGCGGCCAGAGATCACTGAGGACCAGGAAGGAGCCTGGGCTTAGAGACAGGGAGCCTGGCCCCATAACCTTGGAGAGGCCCCTACTCTTCTCTGGACCTCAACTTCTCACCTGTGGGTGAGAGGCTGGGATATAGGGCAGGGCCTCTGAGTCTCCAGCCCAGCTTTCTGAGTCTGGGATGTGCTTGATGGTAACGAGGACAGATCCGGTAGGGGTGAGAAGTGGTATCTCCCTCAGGAAGGTGCTGGGCCCACCCTCCACTCCAACTCATACAGGCACAAGCCTGGAGCAGAGATCAGGAGTCCTTGGCACATGTGCTGTCCCTCTCCACTCCCTCCCCGATGGCGCACATCCTTAATCAATTGCGTCATTCTTTCTTGCTGAACCTGGAGGTGGGCATTAGAATCCTTCTCACCCCATCACTCCAAACAGCCACTATTCCTTGGCTGGACACAACACCAGGTAAAACCTTTTCCAGGAGAATGGCTGGAAATAGTGGCTGAGAGCCTGGGCTCGGGGGACAGACAGATGTGCTTCTCATGTCACATCTGCCATTATTAATTGTGTCACCTTGACTGAGTCACTTTCTTCAAGGCTCAGCTTCCTCATCTGTAAAATGGGGATGATGCTATTTTGTGGGGTCACGAGGATTAAATGAGATTATATGAAGAGAGCAGTTGGCTGTGGTTAAATGAACACATGAACTACATCTTGCAGGGATTTTTTTGGGGGGGGCAGGAAGTCTCATTTGAACCCCCTGCGACACCCCTGCAAAAGTATCACTATCCACATCTTATAGGTGAGGAAATAGCAATTCAGAGAAGTGAAGCCACCTACCCTGGAGGTAACCCAGGACTGGGTGACTGTGGTGGACTTAGTGGTAAGAGAGCCCTGGTTTGGTCTCAGCTTCAACATTTACTGGGCTCCCTTGGGCAGGTAAGTAGGTAAGTAGCCTTTCTGGACATCAGTTTTCCCATCTGTAAAATGGGAATCAGAATTCCTTCCTTGCAAAGTTACTGTGGAAGGCTCAGCAAGCTGATGGATTTACAAGTGTTTTGCAATTTCTAAGGTGGGCAGCTGTGACTTGGGAGGCAGGAGATGGGCCCTCAGTCCGTGACTCTAGTCTGTTCCCAAAGTCCACAGTACCTTTCTCTCCCTTTATCCCTGGGGTCCCAGGTTTGCCATCAGGACCTGGTGCCCCGGGGATGCCTGGGATGCCAGGGATGCGTGGCTGCCCAGTGCAGGTGCTCTGGGCCGGGGAGACAGGGAGCAGACATAGGAGCAGCAACAGCAGCAGTACCAGGCCGCTGCCCCTCTGGGACTTCATCACGGCACTGTCTCAGCAGCTCCCTGTCGGGGTACAAGAAGATATGGCAGGTTACCACCATGGTTTGCTCATTCATTCCTTCACTCGTTCCTGTGTTCCCTGAGTGTTTTATCCACCAGACCCTGTTCTGAGTGCTGAGGATACAGTGATGAACAAGACAGGTCTGGGCCCTGCCGTCATGGATCTGACAGTCTTGGGTAAGACAGCCGATAAACAGGTCAATTTACAAGGCATAGACTGTGGTTCATACTCTGACCGAAATGAAAGGGTGCCTGGAGGTCTGGCTGGTTTTGTGAGGGAAGTTCTCCCACCAGGGAAGTTTTTTAGACAACAGAGGCATCTCTGAGAAGGGATGTTTAGACTGATACCTGAAGATTCAGACTGGGTTGGAGCAAGAATGTTCCAGGAGGAGAGGATAGTGAGGGCAAAGGCCTAGAGGCCACACAGATGCTGGAATGTTGAGGATGAGAAGGGAGGCTACAGAGGACAGAGGCGGGTCAGGGTCTTGATGGCTGTGGTTTGGAATTTTCTTCCAAGTGTTCTCAGTTATTAGAGTTTATGAATTCAGGCTGCCTGTCTGCTTCCATAGCAGGCTTCTGTAGGAACCCTCAGCCTACTGTTAAGTCTCCTCTGTAACATCTCTGCCAAGGCCTCTTCCATCCATGGTTTGTACCATCTCAGTGATGGGAAGCTCATTGCCTACCAAGGCAGACCCTTCTGCCTTTACCCAGATCCAAATTCTCCCCATCCTTCAAGGCTTGGGTCAAAGCCTTTTTCCTCCAGGAAGTCTTCCCTCATTGCCCCTCAGCCCACAAAGGCTGAGCAGTTTCCTGCTCTTTAAAGAGGAGAGCAGAATGGTCCCTGCCCACCTCCCAGAATAACTGTGGGGATCCAGGCAAGGCCATGGATGGGAGAGATCATGGGGTTCTGAGCTCTAGATCAGACCCGTGGTGGCTGTTGTCTCATCCTCACAGCACTCTGGGGAACTGGGTTGTGATTATTTTCCCATCTTGCAGATGAGGAAACTGAGGCAGGAACATGAGAAAACAACTGATCAAAAATCACCCTGTGAGTTGGTTACTGGCAGGTTCTTGGCCAGACCCTGCCAATCCAGAATGTGACACAAGGAGCTTTCCTGAGACCAGAAGAACCTGCTGATTTTGGGTTCACGTGCTCAGAAAATTAGCCTCAGGCCCTCGGTCTGGTCTTAATCAATTCATGGCTCAGACCCCTAAGTTAGGCCAGAAGCTGTGCTGGGCACCAAGGAAAGGGGGCTGCAGAGGTGAGTGTGACCAGGGCCATGGACGACCGGCTTAGGCTCTGTCAGGCTCCCAAGAGCAGGTGGCTCCAGGGACGATCCTGCTTATCTTGCTGGAGATTTTACAAAACAACAATTTGACAACTTTAATAATCAGTGCGTTGGGCACTTAGCAGGTGCCAGGCTCTCTGCCAAATGCTTTACAGGCCATTATCTCATTTAATTTGGTCCCTACAACAGCCCTCTGAGAAAGCACTCCTGCCTTCTCATTTTCCAGATGAAGAAACTGGGCATTAGAGAAGGCGGGAACCTCAGTCAAGGTCACCCAGCCCCGGTGTGGCTGGGATTCAAACTCACTCCCACTGGATCTAAACCCCACGGGTGTTACATTAAGATGCCTCTGTACCTGGTGGTTAAAACATGGGCTTTGGAGCCAGACAGCCGAACAGAAGGAGCTACAGCATGGGCTGTACTTAGAGCAGTGCTGGGTACGGGGCCAGAGCATGCTGAAGGCCTTTATCATTACTATTATTGCAGCTGTCTGGGTAGCAAACAATCACCAACGGTGAAAGGCCCGGAAAGCACCACTGCCCGGGTCCAAATCAGGCCTCTGCCCTTCTTAGCTATGGGCCTTAGGCAAGTGGCTTCTCTCTGGCTACAGTTTCCCCTTCTGTGAAATGGGGATATTACTAACCTCCACCTTGCAGGGTTGGCGGGAGGAAGATGAGTTAGGGCTTACGACAGCCTGGAAGATTGGAAATGCTTAATGAATATTAACTATTTTTTTTGTTATCAGCATCATCCAGGAATCCTCAAGTTTCAGGACATAATGCAGGATGATTGGAAAAGTAGAAAAGAATCTGGTCCCTTTGGGAGATGGGGCTCAGGGAGAGGAGGTCTGTCAGGTGGAGGGAGCTCTGACTGGCTGCTGGGGGTGGGGGTGGGGTGGGGGTTGAGGGGAGCAGGGTCCTGATGAGACTTGGGGTTTTGGGGGGAAGCCAGAGGTGGGTGGGGGGAGTTTTCAGGGGCCACTGCATCTCAGACCCAGTTAAGGACTTAAAACTCACCTGGCCTGATCCCTTCTGCCTTCAGCATTCATCACCGCCAGCAGCCTTGCTCCTCATTCCTCTCCCCGCATCTCCTATCCTGCCATCTCCTTCGAGCCCCAACGGTCCCTGTCCAATTAACTTGGAGACAGGCCGACTTGACTTTGATCTCCCTTTCTGTTGCTGCCTTGCTGCATGACTTCAGGCAAGTGCCTTAACCTCTCTGAGCCTTTGGCAAAGTTAATTTCAATCTGACAGTTCTACCAGAGGATTACCTGAGATGGAACCTGGAAGGGACAACATCCCTGGTGTGGTGCCCAAGCCTGCACCCTCCCCTGCAAACAGCACCGAGCTCTCTCAGGACTAACTGATAACTAATCGCAGCTGCACCTGCAAGTCCTGCTACTTCCTTGAAAGAGTCAGGCTGAAGCTTCTTACCAGCCTGTGAGGAAACAAGAGGAGGCAGGTGTTGGAGACATGCTGGGCTGGGTGCACGGGAACCTGGGTTCCAATGTCACCTCTGCCTCTGATATATCTTGAACCAGGTAGTGGACTAGGCCCTGACTGAGCTGATCTCCTTTAGGGCTCCCAGCACCCCTGAAAGATCCTGCTATCCCTGGAAACGGTCCAGGTTGAGAGAGGTTATGCATCTTGGCCCCGATCACCAGCCCCTGAGAGGCAGAAGCAGGGTGACCTCCAAGCCTTTACTCTGGTGGCTCCCAGTTTAGGCTGCCTCCCCATTACCTGGGTCTTCTGGTAGCAACAGAATCCCAACCTCTACTCCCAGAGAGTTTGATTCCCGAGGTCTGGAACTGAGCCCAAGGAATCCTCCCTGCCAATCACCCCAGTTGGCTCTGAGGCAGGGGTTGCACAGCTTATACTTTGGGACTCACCACCCTCTGCTCAGTACCCCCAGGTGCTGAGCCCCATCCTCACCTGGGAACCTGGCGTCCTGTGATGCCGCTGGGCTGGGCAGCAGTGGGACCAGGAGCCAGGAGCTGGCCGTCCTCAGTCCAAAGCAGAAGTTCCATTTCCCAGAGACAAGAGGGCCTTCCCCTGACAGCCCCCTCCCAGGGGCCCAGCAGGCCAGCCCCCCTCCCTGTTACCCCATTCGCACCCTGTTTTGCTGTCTTCAGGCAGTTTCAGGTCCCATTTCTGCAATCTGGAGGGGTTTACTGTAAAGCGGATGGGTGGGTGGCGAATTTGGTTTCACCAGCTCAGCAGGGGAACAGGCTGTTCCGGGAGAATGTCCACAACGTGGGGCTTGCCTGCCAAAGTCCCTGACCTCAGGAGCTTCTGCAGGGAACAGAGATGTTCCTCAGTGGCATGAGAACGTGTCTGGCCTGGGGCCTGAGGTCTGGATATGGAGTCAGAAACCTTGATTCAAATTCTAGCTCTGCCACTTAACAGCTACACATCTCAGCCAAGGGACCCCAAGGGAGCCCCAGTTTCCTCTGCTCTATGATGGGGTCATAATTGCACTTGCTCTACAGATTGCACCGGGCACCAGGGGGCTCTGATGGGATAGTGGAGGAGAAAGAGAAGGGTAAACTGTAAAGTGCAGTGCACACGTGAATTGTTAATATCATACCATGTCCCAGGCCTCCCCTTTCTGGGCTCATGTCTTCTGCTTTCTTTCCATTCTGCACCCCTGCTCTTGCCCTGTTCTCAGAAAATAACCTAATAATAAAAAACGAATTTTAAGTGTGGTCATTATTTATTTATACCCCTTCTTCTGCTTCCAGCAGGGCCTGCAGCTGATGGCGGTAATAGGCACAGGCAGGAGCCTGGTGCTTGTGGATCCTGGAATCACAGCAAGTCAGGGCTGGAGAGGAGCTTGGAGGTCACCGAGCCCATGCTGCTCCTTTTATATATGGGGAAACCGAGGCCCAGAGGGGAGAGTCACCATTCAACAAATATTTATCGTGAGCCTCTGTGTGCACTGGAGATACAGCCAAGAGAAAATCAGCCCTGGTTCCTGCCCCCACGGAGTGTCTTTTCTACTGGGGTAGACTGGTATTAAACATTGAATGACACAATGGCTTCATTGCTCCTGTGAAGAATGTCACAAGAAGTGGCTGCAGGAGCCCACACCTCATGCTAGTGGCAGATGCAGGACTCAGAGCCAGGTATCCCTGGCACTGGGGTATCAGCCCTCTTACTGAGGCTGCGTCCAAGGCAATGCGATGCCCGCTTAAGGATGGTTGCTTGGCAAGTCCCAGGAGCTGCCATAGGTCAGGAGGGCCTTCTTGACATTCATACTTGGAGATGATAGAAAATCTTTGGGCTTGTGGATGCTGCCTGATGGGAGAGTTTACTGCAATGGGTGACAGGGAAAGAAGAGACTCGTTTGATAAAACCCAAGGGTCTCTGAGCTCAGCCAAGCCTCCAATGACTTAGTGGCTGGTGACAATGGGAAAAGTTGGGCTTGAACTTGGGGTAGAAGCAACATGAGCCTAAGAATAGAAAAACAGCAGATTTGGGGGCAGGGGGCAGGGCATGGGCTTTGGAATCAGCCCCTCCCAAGTCTGAATCCCAGGTCTGCCTCTTTCTAGCTATGTGGTCTCAGGCACGTTTATTGACCTCAGTTTCCCAGTTTCTTGGAGCCTAGATAACACAGGAGCAGTGCCTGGATTAGGCTCAGGAGCTGGGAGTCTCTGGGCCTTGGCCCCTGAGTGGCAGCCAGCTGGTCTTTGCACCCTTAAAATCGCTGCTTGCATCCCTGACAGAGAGGAACCATCCCTACAGAGGGTGAGAAAGGAGCCTTAAGACCCCTCAATGTCCCGTGGTCTGAAAGAGGCTCCCTGACCCTTGGGGGACCCTTGTTCTGGCTCCTGTCCCACCCTTGCTGCCCACCTTAAAAATCTTCCCCCAGCTCTCCTCAGCTCAACAGACAAGCTGGCATTTTCAAAAGTCTGTCTTTCCTGACAAAGAAAGAACAACAAGGAAACAATTATGGAAAATAAAAATGGCACAAAAATGGTCGTTTCCAAAGTACAGGTTTCTGATCTGACACTGTGAACTACATAAACGGGTATTGATTTTTTTAAACACAAGAGAAATGAGAAGAAAGGTGTACCACTTGGGGCATTGCCAGGTGGACTGCTAAGTACTTGCTGGAGGTGAGCTGTGAGTGGAGTGGCCCCGTGACCCCAGCCTTGTCCCTGCCAGAGGCTCTCAGACTCTGTCAACCGGGCTGGGTTCCTAGGCCCTGGCCTCTGTTTATGCTCTGTGTGTGTGTGTGTGTGTGTGTGTGTATGTCTTCATCTCTCCTTCCTCCTCCTCATTGGACATATTTCCCATGCCCTACTATGCGCCAGGCATGGATCAAAGTGGTCCTGCCATCAAGGATGCTCACAGTCCAGTGGGGGAGGCAGACCTGTAAGTAAATAAGTGCATGAAAGCCAGTTGGTGGATCACATGCTTTGACTTCACCTAGAAACTGTCCACCCACCCACAGTTCCATCCTCCTCAAACCCTTATAAAACAGGCTTGGGTCCTTTTTTGTTTTGTTTTGTTTTGTTTTGTAACTAAGTCTGCAGGTATTTTGTTGTACCTCCCTCCCCCCTTTCAATTTGAGAACCCGGGCTCTAATGAGTCAGGGTTTGTGGCCCAGGTTGGTGGAAGGCGCTGTGGGGACATGAATGAGAGAATCAGGGAAGGCTTCATGGAGGAGGTGATCTTTGTGTTGATTTCTGACAGCTGAGTTGTATTATCCAGGTGGACAGAGGATTTGTGTGAGTGGGTTGGGGGCACTACAGAATGAAGGACCATTTGGGGCAAAGCTATGGAGGTGTGAGCTTCTTTTGGGAACAAAGGAACAAAAGTGGACGGCAGTGGTTGGAGAGCTGGGCTCGAGCCCCTGCTGTTACAGCCCGTCTCGTGCCTCTGTGAGCTCTGAGGGGCCTTGTGGAGCAAAGCTGAGAGCCCAGCCAGGCCAGGGTGGTTCTCCCTGGCCTGAGTGAACCTCAGGTCTCACTGGGCTCTGAGGCCAGACCTGCAATCTCCACAGGAAAGTTACACTTTTTACCTTTTTGAACCTGAACTGTCAACCCCTTCTCGTGATCTGCACAGTGAAATTGCAGCAGCTTATAGCTGCTTCCTGGTCCTCCAACAAAGATCAGGGCAGCTGGGCCCAACCATCAGGAACCTCACAGTGAAACTCTGATGGCTTGTGGGCAGCAGTGGTTTTGGGTGATCTCCTGGGGGCTCCCAGAGTCTCAGTTCTTCGGGGTGAATCAGACATCCGGGAATCAGATTCTCACTCTCCCTCACCCACCCACGCCCAGCTAGAGCATAGTTATGAATATTAAATGATTTAATAGATGGGTTAGCATGATGCCTGGTGCATAGTGAGTGCTAAATGCATGTTAGCTATTACGATTTTTTAATTCATTTATTCATTTACTCTGCTTTTAGACATTCATTTACCCACATTCATTCATTCATTCACCCCAATTCACTCATTAATTCAGCACAAATTCATTGCGCATCTTGGCTTTTTCTATGCTAGGCCCACCTGAGCCCACACCCCTCCCAGCATGGGTGTCCCCAAAATTCAACATCAGTCAACACAGGTCTTAGAATTAAAACACACTCCCGTTAACCTGTGAGCATGGATGCCTTTAATGACAGCAGTGCCTCTCACCCAAACAAGTGACAGCAGACGGCACCTTGGGGACCCCTTGCAGCCTTCAGCCGCATTTGAGCATCTCTCTCCCAAAAGGCCAAATGGTGCTGAGCATCTCAACCTTGGCACCAAGCTTTACTGAGCACCAACTAGATGCCTGAATCTGCAGCCCACAGATGGCTGTGGCAGGTGCAAAGTGGAAGATGAAGGGAATTGCTTCTTCAAGGAATTGGCAGGGAGGAATCGGAGCCAGGCATATTTGTTGATGTAATTATTTATTTATATATCTCCCCATCTCTTCCAGGACTTGGAAAAAAGTAATGACAGTCCCAGAAGGTGTTGGTTAAATGTCAAAGCAGTGATTCCTGAAGGAGCTCAGAGGAGGGAGAAAAGTCATGGGGCAGGAGGGCAGGGTGGGCTTCCTGGAGGAGGAGTCCATCTGGCGGTGAGAATGGCCTGAGTGAGGATGCGGCACAGTGGGATCTTGCTGAGGGAGAGGGGGCCGTGAGGGGGCTGGAGCAGGCCCGCCCTAGTCAGTGAAGAGCAGGAAGCCAGAGAAGACGCTGTCGGAGCCCGCAGTTCCCACCATGCCGTTGTAGTCATTGACCCCCAGCCACACCTGGTCGCCCACCTGCAGCCGCAGCAGCACACCGCCCGAGCTGACCTGCTTGGTGTTGGACATGTGGTCACAGAAGGTGGTCACCTTGACATTGTTGTGGTACAGCAGCAGGCACAGGTTGGCTGTGTGCGATGCGTGGTAGACAAAGTAGTAGAGGCCGGGGACTTTACAGGTGAACTTGCCGGTGCTCGTGTCATAATCTCCCTGCGGGTTGGTGATGACCCTGTTGAACTTGACCAGGGTGCCGGCGATCGGGAACTGGACTGTCTCCCGTGTGACGGTGAACACAGACTGGTGCTTCTGCTTGTATCTGCCCTCGTCACCTGGCTCCCCAGGGGGTCCCATGGCTCCGGGAGCCCCTGGAAGCCCAGGGGTTCCCATGGGACCATTTTTCCCAGGAAAGCCAGGTCTGCCGGGATCTCCCTTCTCACCCTTGGGTCCTCGTGTCCCAGGGGTAGCTGGGACTCCTGGGGAGAGAGCAGGTGGGAAGGAAGTGATGGGGCAGGGGACAGGGAAGAAGGACCATGGGGCTGTCCTCCAGGGGGCATACCAGTAGCATTTGGTCTCTGGAATCTCTTTTCCCCAGATGGCCTAGCCACTCTGGAGCAGTGTGCAGAGAGTAGGAGGGAAGGGAGAAGCTTATAAGCTGGCCAGAGGGGAGGGAGACCCTGGTTCAAGTCCTGCTTCCCCATGTCTTGCCCTCTGACCCTGTTTCTTGGTCTCAGTTTCCACATTTGTGACTGAGAGGGTTGGACCAGCCAGCTCAGGGTGTCAGAGCTGGGCAGGATCTCAGAGAGTGTGCCAGAGGCCATGACTGTCACCCCATGGACAGTATGTGGCCTTAGGTACTGCCTCACCTGAAAGTCTAGGTTCCTAGTTGCTCTTGACAAAAATCAGAAGATTAGTCAGAGGCAAATTTCCCAGATAACTCGTAAGACTTAAGCTTCAGGCCCCATTAACTTGCAATGGCCCCCTCAAGGCCCTTTAAATAATTTTATAAGTTTTTCAAGTTTTTATGTTGAAATAATTACAGAATCACAGGAAGTTGCAAAAACAAAAAACAAAAAACACAAGGACATGGAGGTCTCCTGCACCCTTTACCTAGTTCTCCCCAATCTTACATAACTAAAGTATGAAATCAAAACCAGGAAATTGATCTTAGTATGACCACAGAGCTCCACTTTTACATGCAGTATGTGTGTGTGTGTGTGTGTGTAGTTCTAATACAGTTTTGTAGCATGTGTAGATTTGTGTAACCAAACCCCCAATCAAATGTATCCTTATTTTGTATTATTTTTCTTAAAGAGGGTCCACAACATTCTATAAGCTTCGGAGCCCCAGAAAATCTGTTTCCTTTTGTGAGCTGGAACCACCCAGGCCAGCTTGGCATGTGCTCTCTCCAGCTCCCCCAGCCCCACTCAGCCCAATTCAGCCTCTGTGGCAGTTGGCCTAATTCAACTTTTCTCATGTTACAGATGAGGAAACTGAGGCCAGAGACTTGCCTAAGGCCATGCAGCCCATAGGAGGTGGGGGCAGGACTCAAAGTTAAGTCTGGCTGAGTCCTAGTCAGAGCATCTGATTCTTATTCCCTTCCTGATTATCTGATCCTCTCAGCTTCTTCCCTTATCCAAGCCATACTCATCTTTTAGGGCCTGGCTCATCTCTTCTTCCAGGAAGCCGTCTCTGACCACCCTCACTGGCCTTTGTGGGCACTTCCTTCTCTAACTTCCCTAAGGGTGGGTGTCTGTGCAGACCTACTGTGACAGATCCTCTGTGAACTGTGAGCTTTTTAGGTCTCAGGGTTAGGAGGGGGGAATCAGAACCCAGCAGACCTAGGCTTCAGGCCACATGATCCTGGGCAGATGACCTCCCCTCCCAGAGCCTCTGTTTGCCCAGCTGAGATAAGGGCATAACAGAACAGATCCCACAGGGCTGCTGGAAGCATGGGGTGGGAGGAGACACGTGCCGGCACCTCATAGGCAGTGCTCAGTAATGTCAGGTCCCCATGATGCTGTCAGTGATGCTGAGCAGACTTGTGCCTCATCCTTCAGGATATCTTCCAGCAACAGACTGGGAGGGGCAGGACACTGCAGTGGGGAAGGGGCTTAAGAGGCAGCGCAGGATGGTGCTTAAGGGTTGGACAGGATTCCAGTATGTGACTTGAGGCAAGCTGCTCAATCTCTCTGAACTTCAGCTTTGACATTTGTAAAATAGGAGTATATTGCTTCTTCATAGGATTTTGGCCTCAGTTTTCTCATTGGTAAAATAGAGTTAATTTTATCTTCCCCATGAGATGAATATATGTAGAGCATTTGGAACTATGCCTGGCACAAAGTGGGGGCTCAAAAATTAGTGGCCATCATCTACCCCAGGCAGTGAGATGGCAGAGGCAGCTGTGAAGTAGAGAGTCCTGAAAAATGATAGACCTGGGGGCTTCATCCAGCTCACCGCAAATTGGAGAATTCCGTCTGGAATGTTGGTACAATTCCACTGTCTTGCCAGGAGGGAAGACGACAGTGAGGAATTCCTAAGGACCCTCCTCTCCCCTGGCTTCCTGCGCCCACTTCCTCTGCCACCCCCACCCCACCCATGCCCGCTCCGGACACACTCCACCCCCTAGATGTGCACCTACGCACAGGCAAGGCCACCCCCAGGCTCCAGCTCTCACCCAGCACTGCACCTGTTCATGTCCTCAGCCCTCTTGCCCATGACTCTCCGACAGAAGATTCTGTGGCTGTGATCCTGACTTCTTACCCCCCATCCCTCCAACTACCCAGAATCCTAGGGAGGTGGGTGAGCACAGATCTCTGACAAAAACAAAGATGACAACAGCAGTAACAACCAGAGTGCACACTTACTGATACCTACCATGTGCTCGTGCTGCTTTAGGTTTGATCACATGAGTCATCACAGCACCTCTGTGCAGTAGGTATTACCATCTCTCCATTTTACAGATGAGGAAACTGAGGCACAGGGAGGTTAAATAACTTGTGCAAGTTCATACAGTGAGAAGTGGCGGGGACTGGGATTTGAACCCTGGCCAGGTGGGCACCCACTTCCCCTCATGGGTCCATGTTGCAGGGCAAGTTGAGGAGGGGTTGTAATAAAACAGTAGCAGAGTGTTTTAGAGTTCGCCAAAGGTTTTCACCCAGACCATCTCTGGTGATCCTCGCTGCCACCTTCTGGCAGGTGTTCTTGTTCTCTCCCTACTATCAGGTGAGGAATCTGTGCTCTCTGAGGAGCAGAGAGGTGAGCTGGGGAGGCTGGAGGTCTGGGCTCTAGGGGAGACGGTCTAGACCAACACAAGAGTTAAGACTCTGCCCTGGGAGCAGGTGTGGCTGGAGGGATCATGCTCTTTGCCGTCAAGCTGCTGTCTCCCTTTCCCCGGGTCAGCCCCGGATGGACACTCTGACCCCTGCCCTCAGGCCCTGGGTGACCCCTCCCCATCAGGCCAGCAGACTCACCTGGTTCACCCTTGGGCCCCGGCAGTCCATCGTACCCATCCTTCCCTGGGGCCCCGGGCAGGCCCGGCATCCCTGGGATCCCATAGCAGTCTGCGGCCTGGCCCCCAGGTGGCAGTGCCAGCAGAAGCAGCAGCAGGTTTAGTACAAGGAGGGGCCAGGAGCTGGACCTCATGTCCATCTGGGGAAGGAGGTAGATGATGAGAGAGCTGAGTTGGCCCCCAAGCCCCTCACCCACCTTCCTCACCCTCTTTCTCCCCAGGGCCCACCCTTCACAGTCCTTAGGAGCCTGCCTCCCTTCCCCAGGCCGCTCGGCCCTTGGGACCACACGATGGATTGAAAGTGGGGCCTCTTCCTCAAGCTCAGGCCCCCAGTTCAGCAGAGATGGGGACCCTCCTTCCTCTCACAAATCAGATGGTCCCTGGGGCCATGCTTCAGGAAAGTGGTGGGGGTAAAACTGCCATTTGCTCTCACCTGGACAGGCGGGAGGTTTCTGGTCTGGTCCCAGAGGTGTCCTCAGATCTGCTTCCCCTCACCAAAGCTGGAGGACACCGTGTCAGAGTGGACAGAGCAAGGAGGGCCCAGAGCAGACTGGACGGCCCCCTCCTCTCCTCCCCCACAATACCACATCCCCTTTCCCATAATTTTTCCTGACTCAGTACTTTCTTTTGGGTGCTGAGCCAGGCTGACCACAGTGACACCCCTGTGTCCCCCCACTTCCAGGTCATGAGTGTCTGAAATGAGGAAGTGTCCACTGTCCTGAATCTGATGAAGGTTGTGTGTGTGTGTGTGTGAACACCAGTGCCTGCCAGACTTCCCCCAAAGTAAAGTTCAGCCCATCTAACGCCCATCCCCGTTTGTTGGTATTTACTGGGCCTGAGACTCAGCTGTTTCACAAGATCCCTAGGGGGAGGTTATAACCCCTCTCCTTTACAGGTGAGGAAACTGAGGCTCAGAGAGGGGAAAACCCTTGCTCAGAGTCACATAGTGAGTGGTTTCTTGAGTCCAAGGCCTTTCTCAGACCCCTCTGCTTAGCTGCCCCCAGAAACAAGTCTCATATACACTTGTCAAGTGGCAGGTCTTACTCTAGAAACTTCCATATGCCCTCTCCCTTTTGCTATGGCAGGAAGCCTGCTG
Source organism: Camelus ferus (assembly GCF_009834535.1). NCBI lineage: Eukaryota > Metazoa > Chordata > Mammalia > Artiodactyla > Camelidae > Camelus > Camelus ferus. The sequence goes on along the minus strand of NC_045708.1, from coordinate 15,601,447 downwards.
TGGTGGATGGATTCCTCTGGATACAAAGTCAGTAGCCTTGGGGTCTCCTTCCAGCCCTGTCACTCCCTTGCTCCAAGGCCTTCATCAAACCACTGGCCCCTAGACCTCAGTCTTCTCATCTGTATATTGGGTGGTGGATGAGGCCCAGGGTTTGCATGTTGGTGCCTCTTCCTTTGCTGGGGCCCCTGATGCTTCCACCTTCCCTGCCAGTACCACCTCCCTCACCTCCCTGCCATCCCTGTCTCTGATCTTGGAGCTTATTAAGGCTGATTGTGGGTTGCCAGTCGCAGCCAGGCTGGTAGAGCTGAGAGAGGCCCCCTACTCTGTTCACCTCATGGAAGATTCCGGGGAGGGAGGAACTGATGCGCAGTGGAGGATTCCAACCCCGAATGCACTCCTGCCACCCATAGGAGTGAGTGCTTTGACCTCCCTGAGTGTCGATTTCTCTTCTGCAAATGAGGGTTTCTGGTAGTTTCTGTGCAGGGCAGTGCTAACGCATACCTGTGCGGGCTGTGAGCAAGGGTTTGGAGCCCCATTCTTGCCTTGCAGTGTGACCCTCAGGGCCTCAGTCTCCCCAGCTGTCCCTCCACCCTGTGGCACAGGGCTGCAGCGTATGGGACAAGATCAAGAATATGAATGCACTTGACCCCGGAATTTCCCTGGTGGGTGGAGAGCTGGGAAGAGCAGAAATGACAGACACAGTATTATGGGGGTTGAGGGACCAGCCAGATGGCACTGAGGGCTCCCGTCTTCTGTCCTCACCTCATTCGCGCCTGGGTCCGGCTTGTCCAGCAGGTGGCAGCCTCAGCCTGCTCTCAGCCTTCCCCTGCCCCACCCGCCTGGCCAGCCTGGTTCTGGCTTCGTTCCCTTCTCTCAGAGGGGCCAGTGATTTGCCTCAGCCAAGAAGGATGGGTATGGGTGGAATTTAGGGTAGGAAGCAGGGGGGCATGCCCCGCATCCACCGTATCTAGAACCTGGCCTCTCCCGCCACTTATGGGGCCTCCACCCCTGACATTGTCTGAGGCCTGTTGCAATGAAAGGAGCCCTCCACTTTGGGGTCAGGCAGACCTAGTCCAAGTTCAAGCCCTGCCACTTTCTGGCAATGTGACCTTGGGTAGTTGTCTCCCTTCTCCGAGCCTCTGTGTCCTCATTGATTTTGCTGGGATTAAATGCATTGATGGTTATGAAATGTCCAGCACACAGTAGGTGCTCACAGATCCGTTTCTCTTCCCAGTTAGTGGATGTGTGTTCTGGGTGGGCCATGGGAGAGCTGGGGCAGAGAGGAGGCACACAGGGGGCCGAGGGGCCGGAGCAGTCAAGCACTGCTCTGGACCTGCAGAACCTCACTCCTTTCTTCCTGACCCCTGGAGGCTGGGGATGGGGCCGGGATGGGCAGCCCCAGGAGAGGGTCTTGAGTGTGTGTGGGAGCCTGGGGTGGGGGTTGTGGGCGTGTGAGGACTCCGAGGTCAACGTGGGAGAGAACACGGGCGTTTCTAAGGCACACCCATGTCAGAGGGAGAGGAGAGCATGTACAGCTGTGTGTCAGGGGTGTGTCTGGGACACGTGTGTGCGTCAGCACTACTGATGGCTGATGGAGGCACCTGGGTGTCTGAGGTGGCGGTTGGGGGGTGCATAGGTATGACACACGTACATCCCTGAGTATGTCTGGGTTTGGAGGCGTGTGTCCAGGGCTGTGCCCGGAGGGTCTCAGGGAGAGGGCTTGTGGGTGAGGAGTAGAGAGTCTTGGTCCAGGAACATGGGTCCACGTGCATCTCGGGAGGTGTGCATGTGAGTGTGATGTGTATGCTTGTGTGTGTGTATACGTGCGAGTATGCAGCACAAGGGTAAAACTGGCTTCCTTTGGGAAAATGCACAGGGCATTGGACATTTTCAGGACTAAACTTCTAGTCTCCTTATTTTCCTCACTTACAAAGAACATAGTGGGGCTTCTTGCTTCTGAGCAGCGCCCAGACAAGCTCCATGGGAATGCACCCCGAACATTCCAGATCCTTCCAGTCCCCAGTCCAGGCGGGATGCCCAGCAGGCAGCAGCCCCAGTCTCCATGCCGGCCAGGGTAGACGTGCAGAGCTGGACTTAGGAAACCTGGCTTGGGGAGGACTTCCAGATGCCCTTGGACCAATTGCTGAGCCCTGCCCCTGCCTTTCTGGTTCAGAGTTGGAAATGTGTCACTTGCTGGGCATGTGGCTGTGGAGGCTGGCGAGGGAAGCAGGTAAACACACAGGCTTGGGCATCAGTAACACTTGGAGTCAAATCCCAGTTCCTCCCCTTACACTCTGACCTTGGGCTTTAAGTTTGCCCCAACCCCTAGCCTCAGTTTCATCATCTGTAAAACAGGGTCATAATACCCACTTCAGAACTCAACTGTAAGGATTAAATGAAATATAATTATATCTAAAATGTATATAGTCCTTACTACGCAGCAGGCACTCCTCTGCAATTTTCATATATTATGTCATTTAATCCTCCAAACAACCCTTTGAGGTGGATGCCACCAGTATCCCCACATTACAGATAAGGAAACTGAGGTTCACTGAAATAATATAAAATGTACATAATTGGACTACTAGTAAATAGTGGCCCAGGATTTGAACCCAGGCCGATAAGGCTCCCAGGACCTGTGAAATAAATATTATAAAATACTAAATACAGACCAGCCTTGTAAGCAAGAACTCAATAACTGGTGTCATTCTTAAGCCTCCCTCCCAATGCCCAGGGTAGCAACTGAACTTCAAGCTCAGCAGACATGGACTCAGGTATTTATTCCAGAAAGAGTTCTAAGAAATGACCTTCCTTCAGGCAGCTAAAGCAACAGCACCCCCGCTTTACAGAGCAGAGTATAGACACCAGAGAGGTGGAGTGAGTGGGCCAGGGTCACACAGCAGGAAGCAGAGTCATGGTGGGGAGGGGTCTTTCCCAGGCTCAGGTGGACGGGAAGATGAGGAAGCCACTGAAGACGCTGTCCACCTCTGAACCCTGGTAAATGCGGCCCTTAACAGGGTCTTTTTCAACCCAGACCCGATCTCCCTGCTGTAGTCGGAGCACGGTGCCCCCAGACACCACCTGGAAGAGTCCCTTGCTGTTGGAGTCACAGAAGCCCAGGGATTGCTGGGCCTGGCCCCTCCCAGAGGACACGATGGACAGGCAGATGTCCCACTTAGACACCACCTGGAAGGTGAAGTAGTAGTAGCCCGGCACGGAGCAGATGAACTCGCCCGAGTGGCTCTGGTACGGGTTCTCCTCGTTGGTGATGACCGTGTCGAAGACGACCAGGTTGCCGCGTGTCGGAGGGTTCCGTCTCACGGCCGAGAAGGCCGGCCGCGGCTGGTGCTTGATGTCTCCCTGGGTGCCCTTGATGCCCTTCAACCCTTGGATGCCAGGGGGCCCTATGGGGCCACTGGGCCCTGCATAGCCCATTCTGCCAGGATTTCCAGGTGGCCCAGGATCTCCCTGGTCTCCTTTAAGGCCACGGATGCCAGTCGAGATGCCAGGGGCCCCTGTGGGGGGAAAGGCCAGATTGGGAGTGGTCGTCTAGTGTCCTGCTGTCCTCCAGGAGGTGGCTGGGGCCCTGGGCGGCTGTGGGATAGAGGACAGGGGAGTGCCTGGGCCATCAAGACGTTGATTCTGACTGGCTGTGTGTGACCCCAGGCAAGTGTCTCAACCTCTCTGAGCCTTAGCTTCTTTATCTGTTTAACGGACAGAAATGTGGACTGGCACTTCTGGGAAAAGTAGGACATGGGCTCTCCGTGGTACTCCTGCCCACAGCCATGCACTCCACACCCTGCCAGGCCACTGACCTTGACTTCTTCAGCTTCAGGGAGCACAGGTCAGAAGTCTGGGGAAGGATTGTTGCAAATGTCTATGCAGACCTTTTTGCTCTGCTCTGGCCTGGGAGGCTCAGGGAGATTACATGAGACTTTCCTTTCCTTTGCTCCTCTGGTCATGCCCTCCTCCCTTTTCCTTCACCCCCAGCCTTTTTTTCCTAGAACATGAGAGACTTTCTGAAGCCTGAAGGGACTGGGAATGGGGAAGCAGGGACAGAGTTGGGGTTGGGGAGCTGGCAGCAAAAAAGATGGATACTTGCTATTAATTGATCCCTCTCTATGTGCCAGGTGGGGTCATTTCTCCATTTTACAGATGAGGAGTCTGAGTCTCGGGGAGGATCAGGAATTCGCTCAAGGTCACACAGCAAGACAAGGGCTCCTGAGTCTAAAGCCTAGGGCATTCATCTTTCTGGAAACTGAACAAAGACCAAGGACTAGGCTCAGCTTCAGGACCTTTCATATTCATTGCTTGCAGTGACCCACTCTCCAGAGGAGGAAGGCGAGGCCAAGGGAAGAGGACCCAGGCAGTAAGGGGAAGGGGGTACAGAGAGGCCCTGGGGCCTGGGGACATGGCCCTGGGAGAAGGCTAGCCTGCCTCAGCCCCTGCGACCAAGCACAGACTGGAGGGGCTTTGTGTGGGGGCCTAAGTGGATTCCTGTTTGTCAGTGCCACCCTGAGCCTCCCCGCTGGAGGCCAGGCCAGGCCCAGGGATAAGGCGCTGGGGTCCAGAGGGAAGGCTTACCCGGCTCCCCTTGCTCCCCCTTGAGGCCTGGCCGCCCGGGGCGGCCGGGTATTCCTTTGGCCCCATCCTTTCCGTTCTCTGCTCGGCACACGTCCTCCGTCACGGAAGAGGCCAGGGATAAGGCCAGCACACCGATCACCAGCCAGCCCCAGGGGGCTTCCATGATGCCACTGTGGAGACACGAGCGGGGCCTGGGCAGGCTGGACATCACACACTCATGCACACCCAACTCACACACTTGAATCCTCCCACAATGGTATAGACATATCCTCCCCTACTACAACACACAGAACCACACATACACACAGAACCACAAACTCACACAGATTCACACATGCAACTGAGCACACCCATATAGTTACACACTCAGAGTCAGAAGCTGTGGGTCACACACCTACACAACACAGTAAGCAAGCTTAAAAATCCACGACACGTCCCAGACACACACACTGACACCCACGTAGACGCACTCCATCCCTCACTCACCTGGACACACACAGTCATGAGTCATGTACTCCTACAGACAATCAATTCCATTGAACAAATATTTATTGAGCGCCTACTCTGTTTAATTAACACTCTCTCACCCAGATGGCAGAGCAGCGCATACACACTGGACTTCACAAACACCTGACATACACATCTGCTCCCTGTCAACACACTCCGCCCCTTTCAACACTCATAGGAGGACAGGTGGTTGCCTGTCACCCACTGTCCCCTCTATGGGACCCCTCTGCCGGGTTCTGACACCGCCGTTTTCCCACTTCTTGTGTTTTGGGGAGCCAGACCTAGGAACTCTGGTTAGAGCTCCTGGGTCTGTGTCATCACCACCTACCTTCCCCCAAGCCCATGGAGTTAACGTACCCCCACTCACTCATTCTGGGTCCTGAATCAGTCCCCCCGCCCCAACCCTGTCCTGGCACAGAACTAGCTATCTGCACTCTCTCTCCCTCCCTGCCTGGTCTGGCCTCCTGGGCCAGCTCCCCTGGTTCCCTGAACTTCGCAGCCCCCTCCCTCTCAGGCACTGGCCTCACCTGCCTCTGGTCGTCAACACGACTGGATACTCCTGTCCTTCTCCCAGGGACCCCTGTGGGACACCCAGCAGAGGCGGTGCTGTCCCATGGCCAAGTTTCACATCCCTTCCCACTTCTCTTTCTTCTCTGGAACTGCCCCCTAGCATTGCCCCAGCGGCCAGAGGCCAGCGAGGGACATTTTGAGCAGACCTCAGCAAGACTGGGACATCGGACTTCCTCCTTCAGCCTTGCTGCCCCCGCCCCAACACCAGCTATGGCTGGGGAGAATGTTCGATTTCCCAGTCTTGCTGAGGTCTGCTCAAAATGTCTGCGAACAAGTCTGCAAACATTGGGGTGGTGGAGAGGGTACTGGGCAGGGATGTGAGACCTATAGAAGCATCAAACCAGGATGGAAGGAACCGTTTTAAAAAAATCAGTAACTTGTAAGACTTTTTCACGATTGAGAAAGCAGCATGTATTCATTGCCTAAAGCTTGGAAATACAGAAAAGCACAAAGACAGAACAGTGCTGTAGTAATGAGGCTCAGTGATCAGCTTTCTAGAACTGCCACTTCCTAGCTGCGTGCCCTTGGAAAGATACTTAACTTCCTGGGGCCTCAGTTATTTTAGTCATAAATTGGAAACAACAGGTTCTACCTCATCAGATTATTATAAAGCTTTAATGACATGGAAACAGTGGGCACATGGTGGATGCTTAATAATTAGCTTTTCTTAACATTTAAAGATCAGAGACAAAAATCCATCTAAAGAATTGCTGTTAACGTTTGTATGGATCATCTAGCCTTACTTACTCTCACTGATGGGGTGCTCACTACCTGTAAGCACAGCTTACTTCATCATTGCCAGCTTGGATCCTGAGGATGCTTTTCTTTAGATTGAGCGACTCTGTCTTCCCAGACTGGAGACCAGTGTGTTCAGGCCTGGGCTGACCATGTCTTTCTGCTTCTTCCCGCGACAATGGCTTTGTTGTTGTTTTTGTTTGGTTTTGTTTTTTTCCTGAAAAGTTTGCCAGAGGGAGGGAGAGAGGAAAAGGGGGAGGAAAAGAGGGAGGGCTGATGAACCTGGCCAGAGGATGACGGTTTAGGGTCAGGCTTTTCAAGACTTTTGGACTCCTTTTTCTTTTGCAATCTTGTGTGATGTTCAATATATATATATGACGTATACAGGTGGGGATGATCTGGTTTAAGGGTGGGGGCTCAGAGCTTCTCCTGCCGGCCCCTCTCCTGCTCCCCAGGATTCAGGGGGTTAGGGGAGCTATAATCTCTGCATGATCTTAGACAAGCCACATCATTCCTCTGGACCTCAGTTTCTTTATCTGTAAAATGGGGATGGTATAGCCCCCTCAGTGGACTGCCGAGGGATTATATGAATTTATGAGGAAGTTTGTACTGTCAAACACCACATTAAAATAAGTCATTATTATGAATAATATCTGTGTGACCTTGAGCAAGTTACCTAACCTCTCTGAGCTTCACTTTCTCAAGATGAAGGAGTGGTAGGAAGAAGGAAGGCTGGTCTGTAACGTCCCTTCCAGCATCATCTTCTTTGATGGTATGTGTCAGTCCTGCTTCTCTGCAGGAGGAGTTAGAAATACAATGTCAGAGCCACAATGGTCAGCCTGATTGCTCCCATTTTACAGATGAAGAAACTAAAGAAATGAGACAGAAAGACTTGCCCAAGGTCACACAGGGAGTGGCAGATTTGGCATGAGGAAAAACCAAATACTGTGAAAGGCTTCTCAAAGTATAGTTTTCAAAATATTAAATACACAATTTGTTTAGAAATACATAGTGAGCACACGTTAATTTTTTTTGGTAGCTTATAAATGAAGGAACAGAGATAGTTCAATGAAGGATGTGAAAAAAATATTTAGATATACCTATATATGGAGAGAAAGATTCAGTAAAAACAAAAAGAACCAATAACCAAAAAAACAAGAATTCTGGAATATTCATAAGATTACTAAGTTAGAAACAAAACTGGTTAATGTTTCGGCAATAAAATCATAATGCTGGGGTTATCTTCTCTATTGGAAAGAAGTCATTTGCATCTCTACTAGACAAAAATGAATGGCAACTTATCAGTTTTCCAATAGCAAACAGCTACTTTTACAGAGCCTGTGCCCTGATCAATAGTAAATAATAAGTCAAGCAAAGTGACATTCCCCTCGAGTGTCAGATGGCCCTTAGGAGGGCTTGTTAGACACTACTCTAATTTGAATTTGGAAGGACACCAGTTATCTATTTGCCTTATTTCCAGGTGTTGGATGATTTCACTTATCAGGCTGTTGCAAGAGTATAAACACTTCCCAAGAAATAAAAGGCATCGATAGTAACGAGCATGTATCATTAGTGTGAGAAGTAATGGGTTGGCAGTAGCCTTGTGAATGTCCCAACAGGGACACCTTCGTCAGAGGGGATGGCGTTTTCTTCCTCTTCTCCAGAGCTCAAGCTCCTGGAGGGTAGGCAGGAGATGCAGGGATGAGAGGAAACCCTCCGCCAGGCTTGTGAGGTCATGATCCACGAGCCTTGACTCAGAGTATAGTCAGGGGTCTAAGGAGTAACCAGAAAAAATCATCTCTAAATTTACTCAAATTCTTTATGGTGCAGTCATGTTTTACTCAAGGGTTGGGTTCCAAAATCATCATAGAAGGCAATGATTGTAAATGGTCAATATCACCGCTGGAAAAAATTCTTTGGAAAGTGCCGTGATGAAGACCATATCATACCATTTCTCCATAGTTCTATGCTGTCACTCAGCTTTGATGTTAGAACAGATTTCTTGTTCTTACAGCTGAGTGTTAGTTAGCTAATGTATACCCCCTTTTCTGAAAAAAGAAAAAAATGATTGATTCTTTAAAGGTTGGAGCTATAATCAGGGGGAGGAGTTTAGACCACAAGAGGCTCATAGTATCTGAGGCAGACGTGGGGACAAAAGGTCCACGCTCCAGAAAAGGCTCTTTGAGGGTCTGGAGTGACAGGCAGCATACTCTACCTTATTTTAATTGGTATCTTTAGCTCTTTCTCTCTCTGAAACTTATTAGGCAAAATGCAGATAGTCAAATGTGTATACAATGTAACTCTGAAGTTCTTGCGTTTCTTTTTTATAATTAAAAAAATTGAGGCATAATTTACGTGCAGTAAAATACACAAATCTTAAGTGCCCTGTTCAATGGTTTTTCATGTAAATGAAGACACCCTATACCGCCACTCAGATCACGATACAAAACATTTCCATCACCCCAGCAAGCTGCCTCATGCCCTTTGTAGTACAGTCAGCCCTCAATGTCCGTGGGTTCTGCATCCACGGATTCAACCAACCGCGGATCAAAAATACTAAAAAAAAAAATTCCAGGGAGTTCCCACAAAGCAAAACTTGAATTTGCCACATGCTGGCTACTATTTACATAGCATTTACGTTGTATTTACAACTATTTACATATCATTTACATTGTGTTTGGTATTATAAGTAATCTAGAGAGGATTTAAAGTATATGGGAGGATGTGGGTAGGTTATATGCCAATACTGCGCTGTTTTATAGAAGGGACTGGAGCATTCCTGGATTTTTGATATCCGTGGGGAGTGGGCGGCTGTCCAGGAATCAATCCCCTGCAGATACTGAGGGACGACTGTACCCCTGACTACCCACAAAGTGACCAGTATTCTGACTTCTCTCACCATGGGTTACTTTTGTGCCTGGCTTCTCTCATTTCACGCACTTTCGAGATTCAGCCGTGTTACTGCTTGTGTGTGCTCGGTGTTACTGTTGAGTGGTACTCCACTGTATGCCTGCAGTGCAGTTTGTGCAGCCTTTCCCCCGTTTGTGAATATTTTCAGTTATGACGAAAAAAGCTGCTAAGAACATTCTTGTCCAAGCCTCCTCCCTGCGCCATGTTGTGAACCGACATGCTCAAATCCCCGCTGGACTGTTTGAACACCAGGAAGGAGGCATGGAGTTTACCGGGATACCCCTTCCTCTCCCATCCACTGCCCCACATCTCCCTCTTCAACTCCCTCTCCCTCAAAAACACAAACCTCTTGGTCCCTCTGCCCAATCCACTTTTATTTTTCCTTCGTTCTCCCAACTCTTTATTGTGGAGATTGTCTTAATCTTGTCTTTCTTCCTAAATCCTCCCCCTCCTCCAGGGCATCCTGGATCTCTCCTTCTATTCTCCTTCCCACTGCCCATAAGATCAGGGTTTTTTTGGGGGGGGGTGTTTGGGAATTGGGGAGGGAGCTGTCAGAAACTGCCTCATGTCATCAGTGTACGGTCTTTATTCTTTGCCTTTTTTGGCAGATAAAAGAGCTTTGGGGAATTGTTTTATGAAAAATGGAGGGGATTGTAAAACAACAAATAATTTGTTGTGGAGATGGAGGCACTGTGTGTTCAAATTCAGCATCTGCCTCCCTTTTGCTGTGTGTGTACTCTTGCACGAAAGAACTCCTGTGTCCGGGGATGGCAATGACCCCTCGGACTGGGATCACTGTGACTTGAACCTGGCGCGTGGCAGGTACTTAGCAAAAATCCCACCTGCCGATCAGGGGGCCTGTGCATAGTGACTAGTTGAGAAGTTTTGGGGGGAAATGTAAAAGGAAGACCAAATATGGCAAAAGCAATTTTGGGGAGAGGGAGAGAGAAGAAAAATAGGAAGAAAACAAGCTTCCCACCGGCTGGCCACAGCTGGAGCCGAGCATCCTGGCTGCCCAGGGGGAAGCAGCCAAGCCTGCAAGGGGCCAGGTGGAGCGACTCTGGGAGAAGCTCCCAACGTGCAGATCGTGCAGATCGTGCAGATCGAGCTGGAAAGGTGCTAATGGAAGCCACCAGGCATGCAGGCAGGTGAGATGTAAAAAGATTAAGAGGATTAGGAGACAGTTTGGAAAACAAACATTGCAGGTTGTGGGAGCCAGCAAGGAGGACAGCGTCTGCCTGGGGGGAGCCAGGCCCCAGATCCTGAGGGCTGTCTGGACCCCACAGCCAGGGCATGTGGCACCCAGAAAACCCAGATAACATGAGCTTCCAAGGAGCTCACATAGACGCAAGGAGAGTGGCTGGGGAAAGCCCCCCACCCCCCAGGTCCCCCATCTTCCTACTCCCCCCTACCCCCCACCATTCCCCAATTCCCCCAACAGAATGATGTGCCCATGGCTTGTCCTGCAATTCTTTCAGTGAAACAATCATTGCCTTCTCTGGGATGTTTTAAAATTGAAGATGCGTCTTGGTGCATTTGCAGGATATTAATGGGCTCTGCTTAGTGAGCCCTAATTCTAGGTTTAGTACTAGTGCTTAATATACTAATTTCATCATCACAACCCCAGGGAGGTAGTACTATGACAAGCCCCTTTTACAGATGGGCCTCAGAGAAGGTAAGCAACTCTCACAAAGTAACACAGCCAGTAAGTGGTAGACTTATTTCCACCACATCAGGTACTTTCTGAAGATGTTCATCGGCATCCTACAGATTGGGGGTCTAAAACAGGAACTCTGAAGGGGAGAGAGGAATGGAGGAAATAACAGTATTGGGTATGGGGACACTGAAGGCCAGATTTGCTAGCTTCACAAATTTACCGCCCCTGTGCCAGGCATTTTACATATGTCATCTCAAGTTACACAGTATCCTGACAGGGCAGTATTTTGGTTCATATTCAGAGGTGAAGAAACTAAGGCTCAGAGAAGTGAAATGACTTGCTCGTGGGTCTGGGGTTGCCAGACTGAACAAATAAAATTACAGGATGCCCAGTTCAATCTGAATTTCAGAAACAACACTATGTGTGGGATATACTTATACTAAAAATTTTATTCATCCTGTATTTTATCTGGCAACCTACAGAGGTCACACAGCCTGTACTCTGCCATCTCCCGGGCTCACTGGGGAGCCTGTCTTGGTAGGGAGGGGTAGGCTGAGGGGGATGCTTCTCTCTGCCTCCCAGGGGCAACGGGCACCAGTGCCTTCATCTCCATCTAGGGTCCAAGATCACTGCTCCCTGTGGGCGAGCCAAGAACCCCAGCCAGGTTCCCCCACCGTGACCCGCAAGTCATCACCAAGACTTTCGTCAGGAGAGGCCATTGTGGACTGGAGGCAGGGGACTTGGGTTCTCCTCCCAGCTCTGCTGGGTGTCCGTGGACAGATCACCCCTCCCAGCCTCAGTCTCCCCATCTGTAAAAAAGAGGGAGGAGATGAACCAAAGCAGTAATTCCCTAGGTCAGAGTCGCCGGGGGAGCTGGTTAAGGACACCGTTGCCAGAGCTGCACCCCTACCTACTGCATCAGACTCCCTGGGGTGGGGCTTGTGCACTTTTCATGGGTGCCCTGGGTGAGCTGAGGCAGGCAGCCCAGCACATTTCTGGAGCTCTGACAGCAACTGAGTGTCTCTTCAGCCTTGACGTGTGGGCTGGGCCTCTTGCATCTGACAAGTGGGGAGCAGGTGCTGAAGGGTCTAGAAACACCTTGATGGAATAGGAGAGGGAGAAAGTCCAGGTTTGTTGTGTTGGGTCGGGGTAGGAGGGAGGGGTCACTAAATCTCCCCAGGGCTGAGACCATTTCCAACTGGGAATTCAGGAGTATTTCTTACATGTCAGTAGATTTATGTTTTTCACAGCCCCTGCTCTGACTCAAATGATACCCCCACCAGGGGACTGGTGAGACTACTGTTGTCAGCCTCAGTGAGCTGATAGGAAGACTGAGGCTCAGAGAGGGCAATCAGTTTCCGATGTCACACAGCAGAGCTGGTTCAGTCTCCAGTCTTGGGGGCCAGGACCCTGCCCACCAGCCCCACCCTAGGGTGGTTATGGAAGGTGCTGGCGATGGACAGGGTCCTGCTCTGAGGTCCAGACACTGCTTTCTTCATTGTGATGTTCTGAGCCATTGTGATGTCTCTGTCCTACATTCCCCTACCTCAGGCCCATCTCCCTTCTCCTTTCCCTGAGCAGCGCAAGCCCAGGGGCAGAGCCTGGATTGGGTGTGGGCCTGCAGTGATCAGCTCCTACTCATTTTTCCACCCGCGGGGCTGCTTTGGAATTTGGGCTAATGACAGCTGCTTCAGCCTTTTTCCTCCCCCTCTTCCCAGCCCTCTGCTGATTACAAATAAACACCCGGTCTACGCGGGAGAGTAATTAACTCTCCAATGTGGGGTGAACTAATCAGCCTGGAGTTTGCTGCAGGTGGGAAAAGCGAAGGCTTTTCCTAAGTAGTATGCAAATGACACCCGTAGTATGCAAACCACCCCCTCGGGCTCCTGGGAAAGGCTGTCAGAGCTGCCGGTGCTGGCTGCTGAGGAGGGACAGGCTCTGGGTGACAGTAGTCCCAGCTGCAGGGGGCCTGGTCCCTTGAGTTTGGTGGGGCTGGAGGGCTCAGCATAGGAGTGGGGGACTCACCGTCAGAGCTCCCCAGCACACCTGCTGTCCTTGTGTTTAAAGCACTGGGGGATGCAGAGGGAGAAATAGCTCAGAGAGGACTGGCTTTGAATCGCAACACCGCTGGTCCTTCACATGGGCGACTCACTCCCACCTTCCTGAGCCTCATTTTTCTCGTTGAAAGACGGGGATACAAATATATACTTTTCAGGCTTCTACTGACAGCTGGACAGTGCATAAACTATCAAACATGGCTTGACACTTCAGGGTTCAGTAAATGGGAACTCTTATCCGAAAGCATCAAAATATGCCCAAAGCATCCACATGGGCCTGAGTCAAGGCCCTGCCCCCTTGGGGCCACATCCTCACCTGGTCTGCCTTCCAGAGGGGCAGTCAGCCTTGTGATGTGTGACTTGAAAGGTTTCAGGGTTAGCCCTCCTGTTCCCAGGTACATTATTTCTCCAGCCTCGCCTGAAATTCTGAAACAGGACAAGGATAAAGAGAGTGAGGCTCCCAAGGAGAAAAATTTAAGGAGGCATTCACTTAGGACTGTGTGAGTGCAAAACTGACCCCCAGAGTGAGGACCTCCTCAAAATGTGCCCTGGGTACCTCACTCACCTCATCTGAGTCCAGGCTATGCTGAAACCCCACCTTTGGAATCTCCTGGTGCTAAGCATTGTCCTTTAAAGTCAGGGATGGCGGCTGGGGTGCAGGGAGAGGGGCATGAGGAAATATTCTGGATAATGGAAATATTTTATATCTTAGCTGGGGTGTCAGATTCATGGGTATACAGGTTTGTCAAAACTTACCATATGGTACATTTAAGTTACATGTATTTCACTGTATATAAATTTTATTTCCATAAAACATGATTTAGGAATAAATAAAATGTATCTTCTGGGAGATACCACACATTAACAATGTGTACACTGATGATGACATACAAAAGTGGTCATCCAGCTTCTGCTTGTATACCTCCTGTGACAGAGAGCTTACTGCCTACAGAGCCAGAACATTGCTTGTTTGGCAGTGGAACTGGGATTTGAACCCAGATCTGACCCTAGAGTGCAAGGCCTTGGCCTCAACTCTATGCTTCTGACACTCCCAGGATTATGTGTGCTCAGGGATCATCATGAGGGTGAAATGAGGTGTGATATGTGAAATGTTTTTCACATATTGTCGAGAGATTAAGAGCTTCTGCACACCTGGAGACACAGGGGAATTGCACTTGCCTACCTCATCCTAGCGGTTAGGTGGGGTCTGCGATCAGTTCTGCACAATGATACTTGAGCAGAAGTGACATTACTGGTGCAAACCCTCTAACACACTCTTGTCCTGCTGCTGCTGTGGTAGAGTTATATTGCGATGGTCGGAGCCACAGGATCCAAGTGGCCTGGCTTGCTGAGTGTCTGCGTGGAGGACAGGGGACCTGGAAAGTCATCTGGATCACAGGCTTTTCAGGAATGATGAGTAAACCTTGGTGTTGTTCCTTATCCTGACTGATACAGCACAGGGTGGGCCTGACACAGAATGGTGTGACATTGATATTGTTGCTAGCCTCGTAGTCTGAACTACCCTCCTCCTCCTTCGTTTTCAGCTGTCTCAATGTCACTGACAAAGATAACTCTTCAGGTAGCACCATCCCCAGCTGATCCCTGCTGAGCTGTCCAGGGTCCTGTCCTCTGCCTGAGCTCTCCACCACAGCCCAGACTTCCATCATTTCTGTGCCATCCAGGCTGGGCTCCCGAGATTCTAACATGAAAAATATCCAGATTCACCTTTGGCGAATTTAAATTCTGTTGGGGGAGGCAGACACAGAAATAACTTCCAAAGTGGGAAGGTTATTGGATGCCTGAGACACATAGAAATCAGAAGTGGGAGTTCCCAATGGGTAAGATAAGAGTCACCCCAAGTGCAGGAATCTCGGGTGACTTCTTAAGGAGAAGGAGGAGGAGGAAGAGGAGGGGGGTGGCAGCAACGACTCCTCTCTGGGTACTCATAGGCTCTCGTCCGACTCAAGTCTAAGTCCTGTTTCCTCTACTTCCCACTGTGTAATGCAGAGCATCATAAAGCCTTGGTTTTCTCATCTGTAAAATGGGGGACAATAAAAGTACATTTTCATAGGGCCATTGTGAGAATGAACAAGTTAATATGTGTAAACTGCTTTACATGTCAGTGCCTGGCATGTAGCAATTGCTCAGTGAAGAGCTGTTACTATGACTTCATTTGGCCCTTGCAAGAACCCTGCAAGAGAACAGAAATAACTAGTATTGCCTCTATTTCATAGGTGAGAAAAAGGAGCCTCAGAAAGGGCAAGTGACTTGCCTAAAGACACACAGCTAAGAAGCGGCTGAGTGTGACTGGAGGCTGTGCTGCCTTTCACTAGAGCCTGTTTGGGGTCAGGATTTGTGTCCTCACTGCGTCCTCTGCTTCAGCCACACCTCTCATTCTTTCAATGCCTGAGCTTTGAGACTCCACCCTAATTTTAATTGTGTGGAGTCTGAATATACATAACAAAAATTTTTTACCACTTTAACCATTTTTAAGTGTACAGTTCAGTGGCATTAAGTACATTCACATTCTGCAGCCATCACTGCCATCCATCTCCAGAATGCTTTTCATCGTCCTAGACCGAGACTCGGTACCCATTGAACAGCCACTCTCCATTTCCCTCCCTCCAGCCCTTGGTGACCACTATTCTATTTTCTGTCTCTATGAATCTGACTACTCTGGGCACCCCACATAAGTGACATCATACACTATTTGTTCTTTCATGACTGGCTTATTTTACTTAGCATAATGTCCTCAAGGTCCCTCCATGTTGTAGCATGTATCAAAATTTCCTTCCTTTTTAAAGCTGAATATTTCATTGTATGTATAGTCCACATTTTATGTATCTATTCACCAATTGGTGGAACATGGGTAGCTTCTACCTTCTAGTTATAGTGTGATTAATGCTGCCATGAACCCGGCTGTACAAATATCAGAGTCGCTGCTTTCATGACACCCTCCTACTGCCACCACCTTGGGGGCCACTCCAAGGTCTTTGCCAGGATCCCCAGTTCCCCGTGATTCAGGAACCAGACCCCACCCAGCCCAGAGCCCACTGGCCACTTTGCTACCCATTCAGCTCCATGCCTTTGCTGTCACAGTTCCCCTCCACCTGGCATGTCCTTCTGAGCCATCTCCATAGTCCAAATCCACCTGTTCCCCAAGGCTCATCCTGAATGCTCCCCTGCTCCAGGAAGCCGTCTCTATCCTCAAATGTCCTCTCCTGCCCTTATAGCGCCTGTCTATCCCTCCCTGAAGTCTCTGACTGCTTTAAACCTTAGGTGAACATTATCTGTGGCTGGTCTCACCTACCCCCTCCCTTGCAGAATAGGGAGTTTCCTTCAGAATATTGTTGAGATCATCTCCTCTTGAAGAAAAGCAAAAATGAGAGTCCTTCCCCCACCCCCTAGAATGTATCCAGCTTGGGTGCCCAAAGACCTTTTGGTTCAATGCACTAGTGGGATGAATTAGAGGTAACATGGCATCCTGAATCTTGCCACACTCTGACTTTTCGAGCTGGAAAGGGCAGCGGAGCCAAGTAGTTAAATACTCCTTTTCTGAATGGGTCTTGGAACCGAACAAGCCCTGGGGGGCAAAGGTGGGAGTCCTCCCCAACACAGGGACCTGGCCCAGTTCAAAGGCTGCCGTGGAGAAGGTGGGTGGGGAGGGCATGGCGGGCGAGAGGGATCATGGCAAGAGGGCTGAGCTCCATGGCTTCTTCTTGCTTTATTGAGTGGGGATTTGAGACCTGGTCCCAGGAGCTTCTCCATGAGAACACACAATTGAAAATGGGGGCCAAGGCACAACAAAATTCCACCCAAAAGATCTTGTTAGCCAAGTCCTCCCCAAGAGAGAAAATCGGGGAAGGCAGGGGCAGGGGGACAGGAGCCATGGACTCCCCCTATTTCTTGATGTGGACCCTCACCTCCAGGTAAGAGGCCTCTTGTTCTTTCTGAGATGCCTGAAGTGCAAGTGTCCTTGTGACTGGATTCAATTGTTTGAACCAACAGAAGCCCCAGCAGACTGTGAGTCCTGGGGGGTGGGACAGGTCAGAGTCACCTTTTCCCAGCTTGACTCAGTGCCTGGCACATAGACAGCACCTTCCTTACCATTTCCTCCCTCTCATTCACAC
The DNA here is from genome assembly GCF_009834535.1 of Camelus ferus. Lineage (NCBI taxonomy): Eukaryota > Metazoa > Chordata > Mammalia > Artiodactyla > Camelidae > Camelus > Camelus ferus. The sequence continues at coordinate 15,584,297 of NC_045708.1, read as the reverse complement.
CCCCCCCCCCACCTCCAACCCTTGCTCACTTGCTAGAGAAGCATCCTTTACAGCCTGGGTTCAAACCTGACCCCACCCCTCCCTGGCTGTGTGATATCAGGCAGGTGACATTATTCCTCACTCCTCTGCACCTCAGTGTGTCCAGCTGTAAAATGGGGATAGTGATAGAAGCCACCTCATGTGACTGCGCTGAGGCTGAATGGAGTCAAGATGGTGATGTCTTTAGAACAATGCCAAGTACATAGCTAGTGCTTACAAATCACTAGATATTATTTATTCAAGAAATGCATGGTGCTTGCTCCAGGAATCTTGGCCAAGTTCATGGGAAGGAGCCTAAAGATGGCACTTGGGTTCAAAGTCAGCAGGTGCCCGGTTATCTTGAGAGAGCAGCTTCGCCCCTGGCGTCTCCTTGTCTCCGCGAAGTAAAGAATGTACCTGCTGCCCACACTGCAAGGCTGTTGCAGGTGTTAGTGGGGGAACTGGGGTGAAGGCACGGAGTAGGAGCAGAGAACAGGGCAAATGGCCCTGGCTCAGCTGCTCCCAGATCCCCTGGGAAAGGGGCTCTGGGCAGCCCTCTCTGGGGCCCCCCTACTCGATTTCTTCAGCCTCTTGGCTCCCAGCAGGCAGCAGTTGCTGGGAGACCCTGGTGGGAGTTGGCACACACTGGGGTAGGGGCTGGTGGGATTAGCACCCCTCCCTTCGTTCCCACCATCTCCTGCAGGAACCGAGGCTGCAGGAGGCTTTCCGGAGGCCAGCTTGACCTGACGGGGAGGAGAGGAAGCAAAAGCTCATGGGTTGGTCCCTGGGGCCAGCCTGGGGTAGGGGTTCTAAGCTGCTGTCAGAGTCAGGCTGGGCACTGGTTCTGCCCAGGCACCCAGAGGGGGCCCTGACTTGGGGCTGTCTGTGCTGCCTCAGCTCCTCCCTTCTTTCTCACAGTGTTAGTATCTTCATCTCTAACACGCACTATCCTGAGTGCCCAGTGGGGCCGGGGGCAGATTCCATGGGATGATGCTCAAGAAGGTGGGTCCTCAAAGCCAGGGAGATTTAAGGGTATCCACATCCCTCCTAAGTGGGTCCCCCACAGACATCCTACAAGAGGCAGAACCAGGTCTGGACTTAGAGACATTTATGGAGTGGAAAGAGGGCTGGCTGGCTATTTTCTGCTCCCACTGCAGCCTGCGTGCTGGCCTTGAGTCTGTGAGGCCATCTCGGAACCTCCTTTCCCCTGTCGCTGCAGGCAATGGCAATTAGTCATGCTTCAGGGCAGGCAGGGACTTTGTTTTTTATTTAAGTGTATCTAAATGTTCACAACTTCCCTGCATGGTGGATTTATCATTCCCAGTTTACAGAGAAGAAAATGGGGGCTCCGAGGGGTGATATCACTTGTTCCAGGCCATGCACTGTGAGAATAAGAGAGCAAAATCGCAAACTGGGCTTTACCATATACAGCTGTGTGGCCTTGAGTGAGCATTTTGCCTCTCTGAGCCTCAGCTTCCACATCTGTAAAATGGGAGTGTCAGTCCCTTCTGTGCTGGCACAAACAATCTTTTAGGCAGGACAAGTCCAAGGAGGGCTGGCTGAGGTTTGAACCAGGGCTGGGCGACCCCTTGGCCCTGCTCACACACCAGGCTGCCTCTGTCACCTGAGGGGTAGGGCTGGGTGACCTACCAAGAGCCTTTGCAACTTGGCTTGAATGTTCGCAGCCTTTAGCTAAGCCTCTGGATTCCCGGAAGGCGTCTGCCTGATTTTATTTGCTCTGCTGCCTGATTTTACTCAGGCCCCTGGGGCTGGTTTTGCGCACCTCCCCCCAACCCTGCTCTATTTCCCAGAGCCCAGGTGTGTGCAGGGTCTTCCGTGGCAATGACGTTGTCGTGACTTCCTGGGGCTTTCAGCCTCTGCGAAGGGCTAAATGGGGGTGCCCTTCCAGAACACCCCTTTTGCTTCTCAGCAGGAGGGGGTGGCCAGGTTATTTTTGTGATAGAAGTTTAATAAATTGAAAGGCACGGTTTTCATTCTGTAGGTAATTAGCCGCCGCCGCTCTGCTCCCTCCTAATTGTCTCTCTCACTCCAGACGGGCCTAGATCAATAGGAAGCGGCCGCTGCATGGTGAAAGTCACAATTAATTAATTGTCGGGCGTGTGTGTGTCTCCATCTCTGTCACATCAAAGGCCTGGGGGCGGCAGCTGCCCACATTTCTGACTCTGCTGGGCCAGCGCAGCCCAGAGCCCCCAGATGCACGTGACCACAAGCCACCGTGCATACTTCCTGCCTCTCCCTCCGGTAGTGGGAGGCTTCTGGAGAAGGTGTCCCCTAAGACCCCAGGCTCAGGGGGCCTCTCTGACAGCCAGCATTTTCCTGGCACCACACCCCAATTGCAGTCTCTGCTAGGTCTCTGCCCAGATACCTGTGCGCTGGTCCCCTGCCTCTCCCTCCAGTCCCTTCTCCTCCCTGCAGTCTAACTCCGCAGCTTTTTGAGACTGAAGATTCGGCTGTATCCAGAATAGTGATTGGTTACCTCTGGTGAGGGGAGAGGGATTGACCGGGAGACAGAACAATCTGGGATGCTAGGAATGCTCCACATTTTTACTTGGGTGGTGGTTTCATGGGTGTATACCTATGTAATAAGCCATTTTACTGTTCCCTTAGGATTAGTGCAAACCTTTAAACACACCAAGACCAATGCCCCCCCCCCCCCACTCAGTACTAACAACTTAGGTTTATGGGCCAGAGTTTGAGACGGAAGACGAGGAACATGGCTAGTGAGTGATGAAACCACAGGCCCTGCTGAAACATATCTTTCCTCATCACCACCAGACTTGGAGACAGGCAGCGTCATCCCCGTTTTACAGATGGGGAGGCAGTGGCACAGAGAGGGGTTGGGAGGAGCTAAGGAGAGGGGAGAAGAGGAGCGGGGGAGGGGAAGGACCTGTGCACATTGGGGGCTTGTGTGCACCAGGCACAAGCTCGGAGCTTCACACAACTCTACCGCTCCACAAAGGCGGAGCAACAAGTCCCATTTTACAGACAGAGAAGCTGAGGCTTGGAGAGACAGGGTCCCTTGTCTGAGGTCACACAGCCTGGGGGTGATGGGCTGAGTCTGGAACCTGGGTCGTCTCATTCTAAGGTCTCTCTGAGGGGCAGACATGGAGGAGGGGGAGGGAGGACAGGCAGAAGTGAGGAGGAGTGGGGGCCTGAGGTGGGATGAACCCATAGGGGAATATGCCCAGCAAGGTGTGAGTGTGAAGGACGTGGTGCTAAGGACACACACATGGGTGCACACACACATGCACATGTTGGCATAACCCCCATTACTTTTGCTCCACTCCAACCTTTCTAGCAGGGTTTCCTGCGGCTCCTCTGGGGCCAGAGAGTCCATCTTTCCCTCCCCTGTAAAGGGGAGAGGAACCACATGGCTCCGTGGTTTGCTGTGGCCTGCACACTGTCTGGTACCTGGAGTGGGCTTCGTGATGGGCTGGCCCTTTCTCCTCCTCCATCTCAGCCAGGCTCCCAGCTGCCCTGCCCTCTGCCCAAGGCCTGCAGCTCTGCAGGGGATGCTTGGCTCTGGGGAGGGATCAGGCCTCCCTGTCCTGGACCGCTGGACCAGTTCTGCCCCCAGCCTCCCCAAGCAGGATCATCACCGTCCCGGAGCTCAGGGGTTGACAAATATTGTAAGAGCTTTCTCGCTGGTGGGCTGGTGGGGAGAGATAGTGCCTGCCTTTCTGTTGGCTGTTTCTCAGTGAGAACACAGCAGTGAGTCCGGCCTCCCCTTCACGGCTGGTCGTCAGGGAGGCCACCTCCATGCTCCCACCGCCGGTGCCGCCTGTCATTGAGCCTTTGAAGTGGCGCCTGATTTTCCAGTCTGTCTGAAGTTGCTGGCTGTTTATGCAGCAGCTGGTCCGGCTAGTCCCCCCGTCGGGCCTTTCCATGACGGTGCCGGCCACCAGGGATGCGGGGAGACAGCCACTGGGTCTCGGGGGTGTGGGGGGGGTGTAGCAAGAGGAAGCTGAGATGCCATTTCTGTCTTCAGGGTCTTCTAGACTGAGTTTGCTTATTTTTTGTTTAAAAGGACAAAAAAAAAAAAAAGGGTTTCCAAGAACCCTAATGTACTATTCTGTTCAAAGAAAAAGGAATAAAGATTAAAAAAAAAAACAAAAAAACAACAAGGGCCAAAGGTAAAGCTTTTAAATTTCTTTGAACGTTTTTACTTCTGTAGCAGCTGTGTGGGGAAGGTGCTGGGCTGAGAGTCCTTTCATGGATGCTAATGTGCCGTGTGACCTTGGGCAAGTCACTTCTCTCTGGTCGTCAGATCCCTGATGAGGGTTGAACTGATTCTGCCCCGCCCTACATTTTGGGACCTTCTCATAAGCTGTGCTGTTTGTTTTCCCTGAGACTCACTGCTATAGGCCACCTCCTCGTTCTCAATATGACAGTCTTCTTCAGCCCATGAAATCAGAGAGAGGTCGAGGGGCCTCCAAGGAGCCGACGGGCAGGAACATCCCTCTCAGACATGGATGCATAAGCTCTCCATTTTGAGGATGTCACAGCTGGGGATCAGAGGAGTTAAGTGACTTGTCCGAGGTCACACAGCGAAGGAGGCTGTGGTAGAAGTGGGACTGATTCGGTATCTTCCAGCTAGGGGCTTTTTCTCCTGCCTCATTAAGCTGTAGGGGAGAAGATCCCAGGGAGCAGGGTCTATGTTTACGTGACTTACATTTTTCAGCTGAGGCCCTTGAGAATGGAGTTTAAGGGTGAGGACTCTGGGGTCAAACAGAACTTGGTCCTGCATCCACTGCTCTGTTTTTGTGATCTTAGACAATCAATTTCATGTCTCTGAGCCTCAGTTTCTCTAACTGTAAAATGGGGCTACTCCACGCATCTCCTTCATGTAGCTGTGAGCACAGAGGACTGGGTGCAGGTGAAGCACTCAGTGCAGTGCCTGGCACACAGGAGCCTCTCTAAGTGATGGCAGCTCCTCTGCGAGTCCTTAGTGTGGGACCAGAGCTGCATCTGTTTTCTTCATCAAGCACTTGGAGGAGGAGGGCAGCTGGGGCCAGTCTCCCGAGCCTGGCTGTCACATCTGCCTTTCATGCCACACCCCCTCCCACCAGAGCCCCTTCCTGGGAGAGACAGGCAGCTCGTGGCAGGCTGTACAGGAAATGTCAACCTCATCTCACTGAGAGGCCTCTACTGACACTGATGAGACCCCTGGTGGGGAGAGTGGGCAGGGAGCAGCCCAGGGCCTGGCCTCGCTCCTCCTCGGCCTAGACTTTCTTGGTCTCCTTGTCACAGCACTGGCTCCAGCCCCTGGGAGGTGGCCCTGAATGTTGCCTGGGGCTAGGGAGCTGTCAGTCCAGGGGCCAGCCTTAAATGGAGCTGGTAGGTGGGCAGCTGGGTGGCCTCAGCCTCAAGCAAGCGGTGCAGAGAGCAGGTGCCCAGTGGGTATGGGCTCAGGGCTCAGATACAGAATGAACTGGGTTGGGATCCTGACCCCGACTCCACTACTCACTAGCTGTGAGACCCAGGGCAAGTCTCTAAATTCAGATTCTTCAATGAGGACAAGAGATTAGGGGTGTGTCAATTTCTTTAGCAAGTATTAAGCACCTTCTCTGTTCTAGGCTCTGTGCCTGGCACTGGGGACAAAGTGATTAATTGATTTATTCAATGTTTAGAGGCACCTGCCAAGTTCCTTGTGCTGAGTATCAAGCAAATATTGAGGCCCCATTCCATGCCAAGTGCTGTAACGGGTACAGGGAACAAGGACCCATGGGCTCCCTGAGCACCAGCTCTGAGCCAGGCACCACATGCCTGGGAGAACAGCGGCCCTTATTTTGTATGCGGACACGGAACCCAGCATCTCCCTGTGGCTAATGAATCATCGGGCTTCACAAGAGAAGTGTGAACAGACCCCCTTGTCCATGAATCTGCTAATTGAGCTCCTCGAACTCAGACATTAACCTGCATTACCATAAATACTGCAGAGAATAGCCATCCTCTACCGATGCTCAGTGGTAATGGAGAAAATCAGTTGAGGAATAAAACTGAAATGGAATCATAAAACCTTACTTTCACCATTAATTTGAGCCTAGTCTCCCTTAAATACCTTTTGCTAAATCTTTCTGTAACACTCTGGAGCTAGCGAAAGGGCGTGGGGGCTAAAAGAAGGGAGAGGCTGTGCCGTGCAGGCTGGGGGTTGGGGAACGGGAGCTCGAGGGCTGGAGGGGCTCCTGGGCATACTGGCCTATCTGCTCTGCTTCGCTGGGGCCAGCCAGCCCTGGTCCATGGCAGACAGAATGATGAGCTCCACACATGGAGAGAAATCGGGGTGCAGAGTAATAAGGTGAATGGACAGGCAGACAGGAAGACAGGACTGACGACCTGCCAGGTAGACAGAAGGAAACGCGAGGACACACTGAAAGACAGATGGACAGCTGGCCTGACCTATAAGAGAGTTTATGAACAGACAGACCGACAGATGACTGTGATGACAGACTACAGGAGGACTAAGAGATGGGAGGCCAGTCTGACCCTTGGGAAGACAAACAGATAGACCTAGTGGGAAACCAGAAAGCAAGACCAACGCACAGACAGATGGACAGTCAGCCTGACCCACAAGAAGTCTGACAATCAACAGGCAGACAGACGGGCACAGTGACAGTGACAGCACAGTGACAGCCCAAGAAACAGATCAAGGGAGCGGCAGGTGGCCAGTTGCCCATTTAGAGGACAGATGGACAGAAGGACTGAGAGGCAGCAGGGAGTGGAGGCTGGAGTTGGGGCAGAGGCTGGGGTTGCTAACCCTCCCTAGATGTGCTTAGGGCAAGGGGAAAGGGTAGGCGGGGGAGGCCTGGTGGATGCCTTCATCTTGCGTGTCAAGCCCAAGCCCCTTGCGTGAGGGAGACTGGCGTGCAGGGTGCTCCCCTGGGCCCCAGGCTTCCCGGCCTCTTCCCCTCCTCCTCACAGCCATGTGCAGTGTCTGGCACGCAAGGCAGGAGGCTCAGAGCTGCCGCTGAGGTATGCTCCATGGTTGGGGAGTGGGGGCAGTGCCTGGACTCCTCCGTGGGTCACCTGGGCCCACCTGTCCCTGGGGGGCTCAGACCCAGTGAAGGGCCTAGCCCTGGGGACGTGGGGCATTGAGAAGCCCTGGACGGAGCCTTCTGGTCCGCTGCCCCCCTGCCTCATCTGTACCCTCTGACCCTGGCTACAACTCTGTGTGGAAGGATTTGTTGTCATCCCCACTTAACAGAGCAGCAAACTGGGGCTCAGAGAGGAAAAGCACTCAGGCCAAGGACTCAGGGTGAAGTCGTGGGATCGTTTCTTCTGAGAGCCAGGCTGCTGCAGGGAGCCCGTGCATGCTCTGCGTCTCCGCGGGTGATGGGGCTGCTGGGTCCAGTGCCCTTGTGGCTGGGCAGTGCGCCTGTCAGTCCCTGGGGTTCACCATAGGAAACCTCCCAGGCCTCAGGTATAGGCCACATCCTCCAGTATCAGCTTTTCCAGTGATCCAGATGTGTTTGGCCCCATGTGAGGGACCTCCATCTGCCTCTCAGGTGGTTGCAAAGTTAGGTGGGGTAAACCCCCAATAACCAGGTCACTGGTCAGTCTGACTCTCTGTTGCTTGTCCCTTGCTCTGTGAACGTGGCTGGTAGGGAGAAATTTCGGGCTTCCCTAAGGAGTGCCCTGCTCCTCCATGAATGGAGCCTCAACTCTTGCCTCCTTGATTTTCATCCATTTCTCATTTTGGTCATAAAGCACTCAAGACAAGAAACGCTTCCATTCATCAACGTAATGATAGTAGCTGCAGCAGTAGTCGCAGTAACGGCCATCTACTGAGAAGAAGATAAACTAGGTTCCAAGCTCTAGGTATGTCAACTCACACCTCTCGGTGAGTCTGTGAAGCAGGTACCTCCCCTGTTTCCCTGGAGGGAAAGCCAAACTTACTTGGCTTTTCTAAAGTCTTGTAGTAAGAGGCAGAGCCAGGATCTAGATTTTGGTCTGACCCAAACAAAGCCTGAGCTCATTCTTCTGCCCCAGGCAGTCTTGGAGATGCTGCCAGAGCTTGGTGGGGCTTCTGAGAGCCATGGCTGGGCCATGGGGAGCACGGGAGGAGGGGAAGGCGGCGGCAGATGGTGGGGCAGCGCGGGTCAGAGAACCGGCAGAGCTAGGAGGCAGGTGGCCTTGGTGACTTACAGGCAGCTTCCTCCACCACCCCGGGCTGCTGCAGGTGAGAATCACTGTCCATCCCTCATGAAAAAAACATCAGTGTTAATCGGATCAGGCCCCACACTCTGTGCTGAGTGCCTCATCCATTTTAAATTTATTTCTTCCTTAAAACTTAACCCATGGGGAGGAGTCAGGGAGGGAACTGAGGGAAGGCTGTGGAGGGATGTCAGGGAGAGGGTAGGATTTCTACACCTTCTGTATTGTTTCAGGGAGACTTTGTAGCACAGAGGTTAATAGCACAGGTTTGTATTCACATACCTGGGGATGATTTCAGCTCAATTACTTACTAGCCATGTGACCTTGAACAAGTCACTTCCTCTCTTTGAGCATCAGTTTCCTATTCTATAACATGGGGCTCAATACACATGCCCATAGGTCATGGCAGGCACATAATGGGTGTTGAGTAAATGGCAGCCATTGTGCCTAAGGGTTGGCCGCTCTCATGAGAATCCTAGAAAAATGGGATGTTTTGTCTTTCTCAATATCTAGAAGCTCCTCTCTTTCTGAGGCAAAATGATCCTTCACTGGGGGAGCTCTGACAGTAAGAAGAGTTTCTTAAGTAGAGTTGAAATCTGTCTTTATGAAGTCTCAACTTTCTGATTGTGGGAAGAAATATCCCAAGTCCCTTTCCCAGGACAGTCCCACCATGATCTGAAGACAATGACTGGTGATGCTCCCCTGTCCTCACTGTCCTTACAGGGTCTTGCCACAATCTTCCTTTGCCATGGCTCTCAGACCTTCCTTCAACATGTTGTCCTCCCCTCAACACACCCAAGGGCCTGTTTTTCTCCTTCAGCAGTCCAGCAAATATTACTGAACCAGAACCTAGGCTGCATCAGCCTCACTCAGTCCCTAAGAAACTCCATAAGAAGTATTCAGGCGAGAAGACAGGCAAGGCTTTAGACGTGCCAGGCCAGAATGAAGCATGGCAGAAAAATCACTCTTCCTGACTATGATGCAATACTTCCAATAATGCATCCTCAGTTCCTCCCGAAGTCCAGAGGTGGCCCCAATCCAGGTCCCAGAGGCAGGCGCCTGCAGACGCAGGATCAGCACCAAGGACAGCTCCACAACGTTGTTTGTAAGTGTCCTGCTGGGTTTGAGGCTCAGGGCAGTCTGGGGAAAGTGATGGCTCCAGTCCTCAGACAGCTGGTTAAAGGCTGACAGACAGGGTCATCTGGTCACAGGGTGGAAGTGTTGAATAACTGTTGAATGAATGACTGATTGAGTGTCTTGGTTTCAGCCAGAACAAGAGTTAGGGGAAATTATAGAGCAAAACTTCAGAAACTGGGGACCTTGGGGGAAAACAATTTGGACCTGAAGTTGGAGACAAGTCTTAATTTGTCTGAGCCTCAGTTTCCCCAGCTGTGAAAGGATGAGAAGAAGGTTGGAGAGATATATAAAGTGTCTGGTACATAATCCTTCTGAGACTTGGCCTTTCTTGAGGATAGAGCCAGGAGTGTCTGCCTGGCCTGTGAGTGATGCTGGGAGGATCCCAGAGGAGGAGCCAAATGCACATGTTAATTGGATTCTGGGGCTCTGCTATGCATCTGCAATTAGACATTCCATGTCCAGGATGTCCCTGTGAGGATCCTGACCCTGAGGCAGAGTGATTCCTCTTCTGAGCATCTTGACAGACATGCAGTTCTGTCTCTGGGGGAGAGACTAAGGGAGGGAAGGAATCAGAGGTGACCATCTGGGCTTGGCATGCACGCATGCACACACACACACACACATGCACATATGCGTGTTCCTACCTCCTTCTACACACTGACACACCACTCATATACTCAATCACACCTTGATTTGTGTCACAGTCATGGAAATGCATAGACACCACACACATGCATAATCATATATACAGTAATACACTAATCACATACATTTGTGTGTTTTATGTATTTTAGTTGTGGGATTCTACATATAAATTCATTAACCTCAGCCACCCTCACCTTCATGGCTTATACCTACCTATCAGAGTCATACTCACAGAGACACATGCACATACAATCCTGCACCAACAACAATCATACATACACTTGAAGATAATGCCACACATACCCTTTTGCACGGTCACATACAAAAAAAAAATGTCTGAACAACATCTCAGGGTCATTTATTTACATAAATTCACAGCAGTGGGCCCCATCTCTCATCTTCTTCGTCCAGTGAGCCTTGGCTCCTTCCCCCAGGAGAGACTGTCCTGAAGACAGATTCAAGTGTAATCTGCTGACTGGCCAGGTGATTCCTGAGCTCAGGACAAGGCCCATATCCTTAACTACCTCCTCCAGCACACACCCCCCCCCCCCAGTGCCCCTCCCCATTGAGTCAGGATGACCTGGGTTTGAATCCTGGTTCACTACTCACCAGCTCTGAGCAAGTTATGTAACTTCCTGGTGCCTTGGTTTTCTTATTGATGAAAAGGGGATATTAATAGTCACACTCTCCTAAGGCTGCTGCGAGGACTGGAAAGCATGCATGGAAAGAGCTTGTCACTGTGTCTGGCACATGATAAAAGTGTGGTAAATAATGACTCATTATTATTAATAACAATAAGCCACCCACATAGACTCCCACTAGATGCCATACAGACAGCCTTCTCTTCACAGCTCCTTTCACACAAGTGCATGGGGGTCAGGGATAACTACTTTTAGCATCCAGAGAGGATGTCAGCATTGGGAGCGAGTAGGGTGCAAGTGGGCTCTCCTTGCCTCACAGCCCTGGCCCCGGCCCTGGCCCTTGGGTCACCTTGACCATGCCTCCGCTTGAACTTCTCTCCTGATGGTTCCCAGCTCCCTTCACCTGAATCTGCATCACTTCTGCCCCTGCCCTCTGCCCAGCCAAGGCCCTGGGCCCTCTTCTTCTTCCTTTAGATTCCTGCCACCTCAAAGCAGGAAGATGGATTTCTGGTTTATTTGGGTTTATTTTACATTTGATGCTGGACCCCTCATTTTCTGATATTCAGAGAGAAGCTCTTGCGCTAATCTCCCCACTCTATATGCTCAACACATTTCTCTTAAAGCCACAGGAGCTCCCCCCATTCCCATCTTTTATTCATCACCTTCCACCAGCCCCAACATAGGAGACATGGAAATGCAAACCCTCCAAAGACTGCGAATTTCACACCAGCAGCTGACCCTTCCTCAGCCGCCTAGGGTGGGAGAGATGGAGGTGTCCTAATGAGGTGCCTGGGCATCGGGGATGGAGTTTGAGAGGTGGCCATAAGCCTAAGCCTCATCCCCAGGCTGAAATGAATAATAGAGGAACAATGGCGAGGGGGCTTCCCTGGGGGCTAGAATGCTAGACTACTGGGGTTGCCCACCCCTTCCTGCTTCCAAGGCCTCGCCCACACTCACTGACAGAATCGCCCTTGCACCATCCCAGAGACACCCAGCCACCCTCCTCCAGCTACAGTGACCAACACCAGACACTGTCCCCACCAGACACTCCACCCCAATATGAAGGTATTACCCTTCATATCATCTTCTAATCCTCATGACAAGCTTGTGCAGTATGTGATGCGTTCAAGGTCACACAGAAGGAAAGGATGAAGAAACTGACTCTGAGTTAGGGTCCAAGTAAGGGTTACTTGCCTGTGCCCTGGGCTGGGCACTGGGGTTCTCTGGCTAAATAGGGACAGTTCTGGCTTTAATCAGTCCACACTGAAGGTGAGTGATCTATCACAGAGCAATACAGGTGCTTTAATGGGAAGCCTGGAGGTCTGTGGGAGCTCAGAGAAGGGAGGCATCCAACCCTAAACTAGGGGAGGGGGCACCAGAGGTTGAGATCTGCAGTATGGGGAGGAATTGGCTGTGGGGTGGGAGAAGGGAGAGGAAGAATGTTCCTCTGGTTGAACACTTGTGGCACAGCTGAGGGTGAGGGCCAAGAGTTTATATGAGCCTGCAGGTGTTTTCTTGTGACTGGAGGATCCTCTGTGGGTTTTCTGGAGCCTAAGGACAGGGGATGAGAAGGATGCATGGGTGGGGCCAGATAAGAAAGGTTTGTGTAGTGCCTTGAACCACCTCTTTCTGTGCCTCCTCTAACCCTCGGTTATACTGTCTGTTTTTCTCTCTCCATAAGCTCCCTCACTGAGCTGGGAGAGTTTGGCCAGTTTTGCCCACACCGAGGGCCCAGAGAGTCATTCTTCTAGGGGGCTTCTATGTCTCCTCAGGGGAGTCCAAGGAGAACAAGACTTCTTCCAAAGAGATGAGATACTAATGGTGAAAATTTAGGCATTGTGTCTGATTAAAGGGTAAAGTGCCCATATGTCTGAGGATTTCCTTTTGCTTCTCAAACTCCTCTGGGGAACTTGCTTCCCTTCTGCAGGTGGTTCCTAGAATGGTGGTGTCAAGATCCAGGAAGTGGAAGAGGGTTCACAGCTGCTTAGGGGAGCCTTCCTTTAAAGCACACTATGAAAATTTAGGTGGCCTGGTTCAGACCCAGACTGTGCCTCTGGTGCTGTGTGAACTTGGGTGAGTCCTTTGCCCTCTCTGGGTAAGGCTGAGTTTCTTTATTTAAGAAACAGGGGTGGTGTGGAGCATGAACAATCTGGTTCACTCAAAGTCCTCTAATTCTGTAATAAGAGCAAAGGAACTTATTCCATCATTCTACAATTCTATGATTTGGCTTCTCTGTTTCTCCAGCCTATGAACCTCTTTAGGGCAAAGATGATCTTATTTATTCTAGAAATCATAGAGCCAAGCACAGGGCCTGTCACAGAAGTGCTCAGTAAATATGCATGCATTCATGCATTAATGCATTCATTCAACATGTATCTGCCACACACAAATGAGGGCCATCAGTGTGCTGTGTGCTGGGGTTAAAGCATTAAGTAAGTTAGATGGCATGTCTGCTTTTTAAAGAGTGCATTGAATGTTGTGGGCAGGAAACAAGCAAGTAAATAGACAATGAATGAAATGATCTCAACAGGTTATATGTGTTATAAATATAACAACATTGGGTACCATGGTAGAAAGTAACTCAGGTAGCAGGCTGCCACTGTAGGGCTGAACATTTTGCAGACATGGAAGAGCATCCCAGGTGGGAGGGAGAGCTAATGCCATGGCCTGGGATATTCAAGAAATAAAAAGACGGGCATGAGTGAGGTGGAGGATGGTTGGAGGTCAGAGAGGCCAGCAGGAGCAGGTCATGTAGAATGTTTTAGACCAGGTGAAGATTTTAGATGTTATTATCAACCTGATAGAAAGCTTTTTGAAGGGTTGTAACTAGGGAAGTGGCATGACCTGGTTTATGATTTTAAGATCCCTCTGGCCACTTGTAGAGAATGGATTATGGGGGCAAGAGAGGAAGCAGGGATACCAGTGAGGAGGCTCCTGCAGTCATCTAGGGGAGAGGGGGTGGTGTGGCTCAGATTGTGGGGTAGGTGGAGATAAATTGCTAGATTTAGGATACACTTTGGAGAGAGCAGATAGGACCTGACGATCTGTTTCAGCACAAATAGCTCTCCACCATTGGGGTCCAGCACCCTGGACAGCATTTCCCAACATGTTCCCCAAAGGGCTGGTTCCAGTTTCTCAGGAGACACCGAGATTCCTGAGATCAGCCCTCAGAACCTCTCCCTTGTGGTTTTTAAGCATTTTAATTTCTAATTATAAAACATTTCCACGGACAGAAAAATCAGAAAATTATGTAACAGACAAGTATGTATCCCCCAAGATTAAATGGGTGTCAACATTTTGCCATGTTTGCTTCAGAGCCCCCTCTTTTTAGAAAAGAAAATAAATTAAACACTATCAATATAGCTCAATACCCCTTCCCTCCTTGCTTTTCTTCCTCAGAGGTAACAGAGCCGAAGCTGGTGTTTATCTGTCCCAGACATGTACTGTCATCATCTAGTTATGCATTCAAAACCTGTAATTCTATTGTGACATATATTTTTAAAGTTTATATAAATGATATAATATTGTCCACATTCCTTTGTCATTTATTTTTTCACTCCACATTTATGTTCTGGAGATTTATCCATATTGGGACATGTTGATCTAGTTTGTTCATTTTAACTGTGATAGATTATTTCATTGTACTTATAAAGCAGCTTATTTTCCTATTCCCCTGCTGAGATGCAGTTAGACTGCTCCTCATTTTTCTATCACATTCTAAGGTGCAAGGAATATCCTTGGCCACATGTCCTTTTTCATATGAGTTTCTCTAGGATACATAGAAAATGCTCTGGGTTCTTCACCCAGATTCTCTGACCTGCAGGTGCACTCAACCCCCAGCTACTGTGAGTGTGGGCTGCTAAGGATTCACAGCTGCTCCCTTTTTGGGAACTTCCTCATCCAGGAAGTTATAAGTTGCCCCCTGCATTGGGAAGTCCATACCAAATAGCTGATGGATATGGGTGTGCAAAATTCTGTCCCCCCTTGCCTCAAGGCAGATCAACTCTGTGATGTTCTTTATGCTCCAGAGCTCCCCATGGGATCAGATTAAACCTAATCTCCAACTGAGAACACATCATTACTTAACATTTCGTTCTACCTACCTGCCTGCCTCTCTTTCACCTGAGAGCCCTCCCTCAATAGATCACCTGCACGAGAATCTCAGGCACTGCTTAGAGAAACTAATCTAAGACAGGCACACACTAAGACAGAGCTGCTGGTCTCAGATTTGCTCATCTTAAAATTTACTGTTTCCAAATTGCTCTCCAAAGTAGTTGTACCAATTTACATTCCCACCAGCAGTTTATAAACATTGCTATTCCCCCTCGCCACGCTCTTCAATACCAGTGTTACAGACTAATTTTGCCAATCAGATTGGTGTAATATGCTATTTAATTTTTGTTTTAATTTGCATTTCCATGCTTACTAGAGATGTTGAGAATCTTTTTTATATCTTTATTGGCCATTCAAATTTCTTCCTCTGTTACTTGTCTGTTCTTATCTTTTTTCCCTATTTCTTTGGAATGTTTTGATAAATCGATTCTTTGAAGCTTTAAAATTTTTTTATTTTCACTCTCTTGGTTAGTTATACAGCTTGCAAATATTTTCTTCTAGCTGAGGCTTTAACAAATTTTGTTTAATTTTTGTCATATAAAGTTTCTTGTTTTTTTAATGGAGGTACTGGGGATTGAACCCAGGACCTCATACATGCTAAACGTGTGCGCTACCACTGAGCTATACCCTCCCTTTAGTTTTTTATTTTAATAAAATAAGATTTATCATTGTTTTCCTTTATCATTTGTGCTTGTTGTATCTTGTTTATTTTCTGCTCTAAGATCATAAAGTTATTTTCCTGTTTTCTTTCAAAAGCTCTGTAGTCTGCTTTTTACATTTAGGACTTCGATCAATGTGGAAATTATTTTGTGAGTGTGTGAGCAGGGATCTACTTTTATCTTTTTCCATGGGGGTATTTAACTGACCTAACACCACCCTTGCCATGTTTCAAACACTCATATATATCTGGATCTGCTCCTAGGCATTATTGTGTTCTTTTCATCAGTTTCTCTATTCCTGGGACCAAATCAAATAATTTTAATTACTAAAGCTTTATAGTAATTATTGCGATCTGGCAGGGTGAGGTTCCCTTCCTCTTCCTCCTCTTTCTTCTTCAAAATTGTCTTAGCTATTCTGGTTCTTTATTATTCTGTATGCATTTTGGGATGACCTTGTCAAGTCGCAGAGAAAACCTCATTGCAAATGTTATTGGGAATAAAATGTATAGATTAAATTGGAGGCAGCTAGCCAACTTTATAATAGGGAGGCTTCCCATCCACAAGCATGGTTTGTTTCTCTTGTAGCTGTTATTCCTTCTCTCCTCTGCCTGCATTCCATTCTTGCACAGGGGTTTGCCTAGGAAATGAGTCTCCAAGTCCTTCTCATCCTCCAAAGCCCAGCTGAATTCTCCCTTCTCCCTTTGGTGACAGCCCTGGCCCTCCAGGCTCTCTATGTTTCCTCTGACTTCCTCTAACCCTTCTGTATGCAACATTTTTGGGACACCTAGCGCCCCCAATCTGATTGAAGGAGCCCTTTTTGTGCACTTGGTACCTCTACTTTGTCTTGGCTTTTAAGAGGAGGGGCTGTGTCTCCATCTTTGTATCCCCAGTGGCATCCAGTACATACTAGGTGCTCAGTAGGCTCTGATGGTTGGTCCCTTAGAGAAGAGAAGTGTGTAGTAATAGGTTCTCCCTCAAAGGAAATAGCTGGCTCTGTGGGGGAATGTGGCCTGGAGTGGAATTTGGAGTTTCAGGGGGAAACACGCCTGGCTTGAAATCAGGCAGCTCTACCTTATATGATGGTTCTGCCACTTGGGACGTTGACCTCTCTGAGCATGATTATTAGTGAGATTGTAGGAAACACACTTGATGTGTTTTCTCCTTGTTCCCCTTCCCCAGTTTGAGGGAGGGGTAGGAGTGAAGAACTTTCCAGCTAGAGGTGCTTCTGGGAATCATTTCTTGTTCAAAGAAGACCCCAGGGGTATCTTCCCCAAATGTCTGAGCCATTGACTCAAATGGACACAGTAGGTGCTGCTCCGCCTCTGATGCCACCACCCTGTCTCCTGCTGCTGTCCCCCTCTCTCCGGGAGCCGAGGTGGATCCTCAGCCCCTGAAGTAACTATGGAAGCTGCTTGCATCCTTCCTCCCTTCTCTGCCCCATTGTACCCAGGCCTCTCCGTAGACCCCTTGTTCCCATGGAATTTGTCCCCATGAGATGTCATTCCTCCTCCAGGGGTGTCCTTCTTCCCCAAGAGAGCTCTAAGCAAGGTCAATGCCCAGCTACAAGGGATTGAGTTCCAGTGCTAAGCACCACCTGCACCTCATAGAAGAGCGAATTGGGGGCCTATGGGGGTTCTTCCTAGTAGAGCATGGGCTTTGGAGTTGGACAAACCTGGGTTTTTAGTCAGATCCCCCCACCCCACAAAATTGACTTTAGGCAAATTGACTTCTATACAACTCAGCCTCCCCTTGCATAAAATGAATCCTACCTCCTAGGATAGATGAGAAGACCAAAGAGAGAAAAAAGTATGGGTTATATACAACAGGTACACAGCATAAAATTGCTCCTTCCTTAGCAGGGGAGGTCAAGGTTGTAGGGATGGAAAAAAATGGGGGACACAGGCAAAGATGAGGCAGAATTTATTCTCATTGTGGGCAAGTTCAAGATTCAGGATGGAGACCACAGAAAGGCAGATCCCTGGGACCCTGAGGGGCACCTCACAGTGGGGACAGGGGTCACACTTTCCCAACTGCCAGGCCCACTGCATCCCCCCAGCTGTGAGAATCCAGAGGCCAGGAACTGGGTGAGAGTGGGGTGGGGCTGGGAGGAGACAGGGTCCTCCCTGGATCGTGTTCTGACCATGTTTCCAACTTCCATAGGAAGGAAGAACAGCTCGGCTATATAGTAATATAATATATAGAGGTGTAGAGAGCTGGCCGCGGCACCTGGGCGGGGCTGAGGCTCCCCGAATTATTGCAGGAGGGAGAGGGGGCTCAGTGCTGGTGGCTCCGCGCAACAGCTGTGCTGGCTACAGGGAGGGCAGGGCAGGGGGTGGGGGCTGGGCTGGCCCCTCCCTTGGGGCCGGTAGGGGTCACCTGGCATCCTGCCCACTGGGGTTCCTTGGGCCCTGCCAGCTTCCCCTGGGATGGGGCTTTCTCACCCTGGGTGCTTTTTATGTGCTTTGAAGACCATTTTTGCATTGTCAGGAGTGAGGAAAAAGTTTTCTGACATGGTAGAAAAAAAGATATTTACATACCCTGGTGGGCCGTAGAGGGGAGGGGCAGTCTTGGGGTGGGGGGCTTCCCAAACCTTCTCCCACCCATAGCCGTCTGCGTGGGAGGATGTTGGGAGAGCGCCCTGGGAGGAGGCTTAGCTCTGAAACTTGGCTGCCATGTGCCCTTGGACAAGGCACACTCCCTTTGCCCAGAAGGTGCAGGAGGGATGGACTCAGGGCTGAAAAGCTAGGATCTTATGGTCCCTGATCCTAGGCAGGGGGCTGGGGGGCAGGCCAGGGCTGGGCAGTGAGGTTGGCAGAGGGACTTCCGTGGAGGGGCATCAGAGACTGGAGGAAAGTTGGTGGCCCCTGGCCCCTGGCCAGGGAGCCAAGTTCAGCTGAGGGCATCTCATGTGATGACGCCTACACAGAAGGTGGCCAGAAGGGTGGCCGGGAACCCTGTTTTCCTGTTGAAGCAGTAGTTGGAGCCAGGTGGAGGATGCAGGTGGCCCTCCTACCAGCTAGAGGGAGAGCTCAGACCTGAGATAGAGCCGGGGTGGGCTCACCCGGGAGGAGACCAAGGTGGGCCTGGTGCTGGTGCGGTTCGGAAGTAGCCCCTGGCTCCAGCCTCCAGGCGTGGGGGAGGTGGAGGTGAGCCTCACCTCGACCCTGCGGGTACTGGGAGCTGAGCCCACATTTGATGGGTAGTGTCACACCGAGTTCTTGCTCACGCACCCTCATGCTTGTGACACACATCCTCATTCATGACATGCTGTCCCTGGTCACACCCATGCGCCCCCAGCCTTAACAAATAAGCATGTGCACCATAACCTGCACACATCCATGCTGGAACCTGACAGGCGGGCACACACACACACATGATCACACCTGCTCACAAGGGCTCCCGTGACCTCGTGAGAACACACCCCTAGAGCATGTGAGTGCACACACGCACACATGCACACGTGCACACACACGCAGATGGAGGCAGGTGAGCGACATCTCTGTTGGGCCCATTGAGGCCCCAGCCTCTGGGAAAGAGAAGGCCCTCTGTCCTGGGGGCAGGGGTCCCTGCCGTGCTGGGCACCAAACGTCTCTGCCCAGGTGGCCCGACCCGGGATAACTCCAGGTCTGGCAGCGGAGTCCTCGGCCTCCCTGGTACCCAAGAGGAAGGCAGCCAAGGAGGAGGGACAAAGGCCTGAAGCGGCCAACCCTGCAAGTCCATGATGGCGGGCATGACCCGGGCTGGCTGGGTTCGCTCAGAGATGCCGGCGGGCTCCCTGGGTGCTGGTCAGCTGGGCCCTCATGGTCTGGATGCTGCCCAGGATTTTCTTCTGGTGGCCCATGAGGGTGATGCCCAGGGCACGCACGTCCCTGTGAAGGAAGGCGGTGCTGACCTGGCAGGCAGGGTGGGACCATGGAGACAGGGACACACCTATCCCTGGAGCTGCCATCCTTAGCGGCTCTGCCTCTGGCCCCTGCCCTCTCCCCCTGCGCCCACCCCCAGGGGTCCACCACTTACTGAGCGTTCATACGTAGCACCATGCCCAGCGAGGAGTACCCCCCGGCAGCGAAGTGGTCCCGGTAGCGGCCCATGCGGATGGAGTCCAGCCAGTCCCCCACGGTGAGGCCCCCGCTGCCACCCCCGCCCCCACGGAGGTCAAAGCAGCTCCGGGCAAAGGCAGGGGGTGGGCACCTAAGGCACAGGGGCCTTTGGTAAGTGGCCTGCCAGGGGAAACTGGCACTAGCCACCCTCAGCCTCCATCCAGGCTTGGCAGTGGGCAAGGGGTCTGAGGGGTTAAACTCCAGGCTTAGAAGGAGAGGGTTGAACAGAGGGCAGGGGCCCAAGTTGGGTCTGGTCCCCAGGTCAGGGCAGAGCCATCCCAAGGCCTGGACTAAGTCTGGGGCAATGCCGGAGGGCAGCTGGGCTTGAGTGGAGCTGGGGTGGGTGCCAGGCACCTGTTAACAGTGGCTGTGGCCCTGAGACTCTCAGGGCTACGGATCAGCGCATCCAGGACGCTGACAATCTGGGAGAAGCGAGGCCGCTGGGCCCGGTCCTTGTGCCAACAGTCAAGCATGAGCTGGTGCAGGGCGTGGGGGCAGCCCATGGGCGCAGGCAGGCGGTACCCCTCCTCCACAGAGCTGATGACCTGGGGGAGGAGGGGGAGACACGGCGCCAGGCTGGAGCGGTGCCTCCCTCTGAGGCCCCAGCCGCCTCTGCCCAGCCAGGGTCCGGCACTCACGTCCCGGTTGGTCATGTTCCAGTAGGGCCTCTCCCCGTAGGCCAGCACCTCCCACATGACCACTCCAAAACTCCACACGTCGCTGGCGGAGGAGAAGGTCCGGAAGGCGATGGCTTCGGGGGCGGTCCAGCGGATGGGAATCTTCCCTCCCTGCGACAGACACACGAGTGTTGAGAGGGAGCTGAAGACATGGGTTGGGGCTGGGAAATGCGTGGGCCGGCTGGGGAGACACAACCTCCACCTTCCAAGGGCACCTGTTCAGATGGGGGGACCTGCACACGGAGTTGTTGTGGAGACTGAACAAAAGACGGCAGGTGGAGGGCCTGGCACTGGGTGCTCAGTTAAGTATCGATGCCTGAACAAGGGATGAATCTCAGAGAACGTGGTCTAGAAGTCTTCCAATCCCCTCCCCGGCCCCGTACTTTTTTGGCCACAAAATCCTTTGTTTAAGTGAAATCTTACTCGGAGGCTCAGTGGGTGAGATTCTAAGGGAAGGGTCTGACTGAGGCAGGGGTTGAGGCAGGAGCCACTCAGCCCTCTGTCTTTGAGGCAGCTCCTAAGGCACCTGTAGAGAAGCCCAAATCCCCACGGAGCACATTTTGAAAATACTAGATTTTAGCCGAACTTTAGAGACAGATGTAGAATGGACATGTGATTTAAAGAGACACCAACTCTCCCCAAATCTCTCAGTGAGGGAGTGACACTGGGGACCAGCCCTGGTGTCTCCCCAAGCCAGTTTGTGACAGAGCAAAGGCAGGAAAGCTTGCTCCCACTTCCCAGAGGGGCAGACTGAGGTGCAGAAAAGAGACAGGACTCGCCCCAAGTTGAAGGCAATCCTAAAATTTCCAGCTTTCCTAATGACACTCGGGAGGGCTCTCTCCTGGGCCTGCTGGAAAGGGGTGTGGGCTACGCACCGTGGTGGTGTAGGCGGCGTCGGGGTCGTCCTCCAGCACCCGTGAGAGCCCGAAGTCAGACACCTTGCAGACCAGGTTGCCATCAACCAGGACGTTGCGGGCGGCCAGGTCGCGGTGGACATAGCCCAGATCTGAGAGGTAGCGCATGCCGGCGCCCACTCCTCTGAGCATGCCCACCAGCTGCATGATGGTGAACTGCCCGTCGTGAGTCTGCAGAGGGACGTGGCTTGGGCTTAGGAAGGCTCTCTGCAGCGCGCAAAGTGCCTCACTGCTTAGGAAGCATGTTACTGTTTAAGGTTTTTTCTCACGTTTCATTTACACTCATAGCAACCCTGAGAGGCAGGTGGGGTGCAATGACTGGTTATCCATTTTGCAGGCCCAGAGACCTTTGGCCCAGTGCCTGAGAGCACCCAGCAAATAAACGGCAGGGTTTCCACCCCCCATCCCCCTACCCATGCCTCCCAGCCGGGTGGGGCCTTGGGTCCCTGCAGAGGCATCCTCAGCCTGTGTGCTGGGCAGCAGGACCTGTGCAGCAGAGGGACTTACACGTGATGGGGGGGTGAGAGGCAGTTTGATGGGCTGACCCTTAAGACCCCACCCTATACCTGGCGCCTTCTTCCCCAGGTCTGTTGGGTCCAAGCTCTGGGGAGGAGGGGGTGCCTGGAGGCCTCACTATCTCCCAACACCCAGACTGAACTTCCCTCCCCTGGCCCATGTGGAAGGTGGGAGGGGCACGCACCCTCAGGAAGGCGTCCAGAGAGCCGTTCTCCATGTACTCGGTCACGATCATTGCCAGGCGGCCTGGGAAGGCGACAGGGAGGGGGTGGCTCTTGGTGGGGGGATCAGGGCTGGAACAGGCCCTCCCACCACGAGCTACCAGGAGTCAGATCAGCACCGAGGGCCCCAGGGAACCCAGGGTTCTCACTGGGGTCCCAGGCTCTGGGCCTCCTTCCTTGTCAAGTCATCTGGGACCTGAGCCAAGAGGACAGGAACAGGGCAGGGTGGTCTGGGGGTGGACCTAGAGCCCTGATCCGAGCAGGAGGGACCCTGTGGGGTAAGGCTGCTCTCTCCTCGCACCTACCACGGGTGACGACACCTTCAAGGCGGATGATGTTGGGGTGGTCAAACTGACCCATGATGGACGCCTCACTCAGGAAGTCTCGCCGCTGCCTCTCCGTGTAGCCGGCTTTGAGGGCCTTGATGGCCACGGGCACGTCCTGCTGCCCTGGCACCCGCAGCCGCCCGTAGCAGACTTCCCCGGACTCTCCTGTGGACCCCAAATTGGGCAGGCAGAGGGTGGGTGGTGGGACCTTCCTGTCCTCACCCTGGACTCCCGTGCTCTCCTGGCTTCACACACCCATGTGACCCCACAGCCTGGCCATGCCAGGCAGCGGGGCTCCCTTCTCCCTCTGCCCTGGGCACCCCACTGCTGCTGGAGCATCCCCCATGATGTCCCCACACTCACAACCCCCAAGGCTCACCAGAGCCGATGATTTTCTCGATGTGGATCCTGGAGGCCTCGATCTCTCGGGTGAAACCGCGGCCCGCCCGGCCTGGCTCCTCATAGGTGTGGGGTTCTGCGTAGAACTGGGGCTCTGGGATCTTCCCTGGAGGATGATGCAGGGGCAGGAAGACGGGTGGAGGTGCTGAGGGGTCAGGAGAGACGGACCATCAGTGGGGTCCACGAGGGTGTTCTCTCCCAGCATTCCCTGGGCCTGGGACGGGTCTGGGGGTGGGGCGAGGAGTGTCTCTGGGAAGCTCAGGATGTGGTGGCAAACAGTATGTGCCCAATAAGTGCTTGCCAAGTGAAAGTAGGGTCTCTGTGGAGTAGCTCTGAGCTCTCCAGGGAACTTTGGGGTTTCCAGTCAGTTCTGAGCATGTCTGTCATTTTCTGCAGTCACTTTTAGGGTCCTTAAGAACCTTCTAAACTGTTCTAGGGTAGGAATGTGACCAAAAAAGGTTTCATCACAGTGCCATTAGATTGATGGAAAGTGGTTCTCTAGAAAACTGTGTTAAGAAGGATTCTGAGGCTGCATTCAGGCTCTGTGGGAATCATTACCATGAATGATTCTAAAGTCTACCATGGGCACAGAAGTTGGGTGCTGAGGTATGCATCCCCATATTTGCCATTTTCTGGGGCCTCTGCAAAGTCCTGGAAAAGTTATCTGTAGCAAGGATTCTTGTCCAAGAGTATAGGACCCCCTGAAATTGTATGTGAAATTGTGTGAGTGCATGAATCTGTGCATTTCCCTAGGCAAAGGGTCTCCAGCATCCTCTGCAAACCCAAGAAAGGTGAACAGCACTGTGCCTCTAGGGTCTTGGGTCTCTGTGACACTCTGCTGTCTGTGTCTGGGGCTGTAGTCTTTTCTGTGGGTATCTTTCCCCTTCCCACCGGGGCACCCCCAGGCCAGCACTAGTTCCCACCTAGACCTCTTTTTTATCGTGTCTAGATCCCCGGGCCCTGGCACTCACCCTGCCCGTTCTGATAGTGCATCTTCTCCTCGTCCGAGTGCTGGAAGGCCTTGCTGTAGCCGCAGTGCCTGTGGAGGGCGGACCGTCCCTGGCCTCAGCCCAGACCCCGCGTGGGGACGCATCCAAACTCCTTGCTTCCACCCCCCTCCCCTTTCAGGTCAGCTCCTGCCACCCCAGCCCCTGCCCTGTTCCTGTAGGGGGGTGTCGCCGCCTCAGGCTCTCAACCCAGCTGAACCGTGACACCCTTGACATTTACAAACATTGTACAATTTGCAAAGTCTGATCCTCTCGGCCCTCACAGCATAGTCTATGGCATCACCTGCCCCATTATACATGAAAGCACCCCTGGTGGAGGGGTTGCGAGATGAGGCTTCTGACGCCAACCCCACCATGAGACCCTGGCAAGCCCCTTCCCTTCCCTTGGCCTCTGTTTCTCCATCTATCGCTGATCCTTCCAATCCTCTCGTTGAGTAGGATCCTAAGCCCACAATGAGCGCATTCCTCTGGAATGGAGTGGGAGGGGGAGAGGGGCTAAGAGAACGATCTTTAATTTTAACAGACCTGGGTTCCTGTCCCAGTTTTGACATGTGTTTAGCCGAAGCGGCCTAACCTCTCTAATCCCCAATTTACTCTCCTGCAAAATGAGGTCAGAGTCTCTAGGTCACTGCAGTGTCATTAGGATTGAATGAGGTAGAGGGGGTCATGCTGAAGGGAGACCCAGCGAGACTGGCTGGTGGGTGGATGTGGCAGAGGGAGGGGGAGCCAAGGATGATGACTGGGTCTGGGGCTCGAGTAACTCCATGAACGGTGCTGCCACATCCTGAGATGGGGGCCAGGGAGGGGCAGGTTAGGGGCTGCTGTTTGTCTAAACCATAGCTCCACATGGAGATGGGTGTGGGCAGCTGGACCTCAGGGAAGAGGCCTATGCTGGTGACACACTTGGGGGACATCAGCATGAGGGGGGAATTCAAAGCCGTGGGCCCTGATAAGGTCACTGAGAAAAGATGGAGCTGGGTGAGTAGGAAAGAGGAGGGTCTGGGACGAGCCTGGGGTCCTCCAGCTGTTGGAAGTTTGTGTAGAGAGGAGGGGCTGGAAAGAAGGAGAAGGACAGGCCAGACAGGTGGATGGAAAATGGGGGGTGGGCCGGAGTGTGGAAGGCAAGAAAAAAGTGTTCCAAGAAGCAGGAGAGAAGAGCAGGTATATGTGTAAGTGAGCCCAGCCCCGGGCACGGGGCTCGGTGTGGCTGGGGGCAGGTGGGCGACACCGCGCTCCAGGGGAGGGGCTGTGGGCCAGGACCACCTACCTCTTCTTGCAGATGAGCAGGAGCAGAAGCACCACCAGGCCAGTGATGAGTGTCAGGCAGATCCAGACGATGGTCCGGGTGTCGTAGCGGGGCCCTGCGGGGAAACAGGGTGGCAGCCCAGCCTCTCAGCCCTGGCCTCGGACCCGGAGGTCTGGCAGCCTTCCTGGGGCTGGTGCGCTGCCTCCTCAGCCGTGAGCCAGCCCAGAGTGAGGACACAGCCCACTCCCCCCTCTGCCACTGCCCTCCCTTCTATAAGCTTCCCCTTCAAGACCCTGCTGCCCCATGCTTCCTGGCTCCCCTGCCTGGTGCTACTACTCCCTGGCGCGGGGTGACCTGCGCAGAGTCACTAGACTTGTCAGAGTCTCAGTTTTCTCACCTGTAACATGAGCCCCAAAATGCCTGTTCTGCCTGTTATTGTAACAGTGACAAAGCTGAACATCCTAAGAGCCGTACCTTCCAGTCAGTTACTCCACATCCCTTTCCAGAGAGATCCCAGTGTTAGTGTTAGTTTTCAAATGAAAAAATGAGGCCCAGAGAACTCAAGGAACTTACTCAGTTACTCAAGGAACACACAGTAAATGGGATGGATCGGGGCAGGATTCCTATCTGGGCAGTTCCATTGTGGTATCAGATCTAAGAGCACTTGAGACACACGAGTGCCCAGGGGGTGCCAGGTGAGGAAGGGCAGCAACACAGCCTCAGACCCTCCTATCCCAGCACCACTCCCTGGGGGGTGCCGAGTACTGCAGGAGATCCCGACTGGCTGGAGATGGGGGCAGCAATTCCTAAGAGTGAATGTGTCTCAGAATCACCCTGAGGGTTTGATCAAACCAAAATTTCTGGGCCCCCAGCCCCAGGGTTTTTGGTTCAGAAGGTCTCGGGCGGGGCCTGAGAATCCGCATTTCCAACAGCTCCCAGGAGCTGTGGCTGCTGCTGGTCCTGGACTACGTTGTGAGAACCACAGTTCTGGAGGCTGGGGGCAGGATGATACTGGGGAAGGGGTGCAGAATTTGTCCCCAGACTGACCAGGTTCAAGTCTTGCTTTGCTGGGGGACCTCGGGCAATCTGCCTTACTGCACTGACCCTCGTTTTCCTCGCCTGTAAAATGGGGATGTGGATATGGCCCACTCACTGGAGGGTCTCTGGGAGCATTATAAGGTTATTATGCTAGCAGAGGGCATCATGATGCCTGCAGGTCCCAGTGATGTTCAGGGAAAAATAGTGGTTGATAGGCTGTTAGGAGCTCTGTTGCCTCAGGCTGGTAATTTTCCTTCTCTGAGCCTCAGTTTTCTCACCTGTCAAAATGCTGGGTACTAGTTCCCCACTCTGCCCACCAAGGCCCTGGCCCCAGCTCCAGCCCCTGGCCCAGCTCCCTCACCCTCCCTGCTCCTTGCACTCACGGGGTTTCCCGGTCTCCACCTCCATGGCCTGGCTGAAGCGGCCGCAGCCTGCCGAGGTGCGGGCTCGGACCTGGAACACGTAGCGGGTGCCCGGTTTGAGGCCCGAGACGGTGGCCCTGGTGGTGACAGCCTTGAGGGTGGAGTAGCTCTGCATCTCCTTGTCCTGCCCAGGGGAGAGGTGGTCAGCCAAGGGTCCTCGGCCTGGCTCCCGCCCTCTTCCTCCCCTCTCCGCGGGTACCTTCTCGTAGTACTTGACCTCGTACTCCAGGATGATGCCGTTGGGCTGCTCCGGCTCCTGCCACAGCAGCGAGACGCTAGTCTGCCCTGCCCGCTCCTGGCGGATCACCACCACCTGGGACGGGGCTAGAGGAGGGAGGTCAGATCAACAGGGTGAATGGGTGACAATGGGGACTGGCCTGTGTCCGTCCCTTCCCCAGGCCCTGCCTAGGGATCCTGGCTGGAGCCTTCCTCACCTTGCAAACTGTCCTGCCACTGGTCCAGGAGAGCCAGTACCCTCCACTCCTCCTGGCAAATCACTGGCCACCATCCTGGTCAGTCACCTGGGGTCGGCACAGCCTGGTTCCAGTCTGGGATGCTGGGGCTGGCTTGACCCAGATGAAGCCTGACCACCCCAGCCTTCACTGCCTCCTCCCCTCTGGACAAGCTCATCCACTCAAAGCACGTGGACCCCGCCAGCCCCATCAAGCAGCCGCTCTTGTCCACCCTGGGGCCCCCTCACCTGATGTCTCAGTCTCCACTTCGCCCGCCCCCCGCCCAGGGCCCGGTGTGGGGAGGCTCTCAGCAATGCTCAAGGAAGGAGGAAGCAAAGGAGAAGGGAGGGGAAGAATCAAGGGAACCAGCACCCTCACTGCCTGCATTTGGATGGTATGACTGGGCAGCTCTGGATACTCAACCCGCAGCCCATTCGAGCTCAAGCATTCTCACCATCACACCAGGTCACCCTCGCTACGTTACTCACTCCCTCATCCACCCATTCCCACCCTCCCTCCTGCATTCAGTGCAATCACCCCTGAGGTGAGTCGGCTGGGAAGTGTCAGATATAGATCAGCCGCAGCCAAAACGAAGGAAGTACCCACGAAGCTACAACCCTGTCCTCCCTGTCCTCTCCAGCCCGCAGGCCTCCTCTTCCCCCTCTGCTATACCTCCTGCGTCCCCCACCTGCCCCACTGGCTAGCTCTGGCCTCACAACTGGGTATCCTGTCTCCCTGGCACACCTGGGAGCTCCCAGAGGCAGAGACTGCACACAGTAGGTGCCCAATAAATGTTGCTGGATAAGGTTGACTTGAAAAATTAAGAAGCAACTCCAGAGTTAAGTTGAAGGGTGTGGTACAGGGGAGACCCCACCCACCTGGGAATCAGGTCTGGAGTTACAAGTCAGCTGGGACCGTTACAGGCCCCGGGCAGGTTCCCCATGCAGAAGGTGAAGCCAGTGAGCACCAGCTGCCAGGCTGAGGTGAGGTCAGAGAAGACCACTGAACGTGAGGAACACACACCAGTGCCAGGAAACATGGGTGCCTCTTAAAAACCAAAGAATTCTCAAGGCAAAAGGTGCTGCATGAGCGGGAGACACAGAGGGAGACTGGGGCTCAGAGGCAGGAGGGAAATAGGCACCAGAGAGGGCCCCGGGGAGGAGGTGGTGTAGAGAAGGGTAGATGGAGCCTTTGGGACATAATCAGGTCTAGATGGGGGCCCTCGTGATGGCATTACAGCCTTTCTAAGAAGAGACACCAGGAAGTTCTCTCTCTCTCTGCTTTGTGGACACAGCAAGAAGGTAGCTGTCTATGAGCCAGGAAGAGGTTCTCACCAGGAGCCAAATTGGCCAGTACCCTGATCTTGCACTTCGGGCCTCCAGAACTGAGAGCAATAAATGTCTGAGGGGTAAGCCCCAGTCTGTGGTATTTTGTTACAGAAGCCTGAGCTAAGACAGGCGGAGTGTGAGTGGGTGTTGGGGGTGGTCCGAGGGTGGAGAGGGTCACGCTGAAGGGAGACCCAGGGGGACTGGCTGGCGGGTGGATGTGGCAGAGGGAGGGGCAGCCAAGGATGACGACTGGGGCTGGGGCTGGGGTAACCCCACGAACAGTGCTGCCATGTCCTGAGATGGGGGCCAGGGAGGGGCGGGTTGGGGGCTGCTGTTTGTCTAAAACACACCGGAGTGGAGATGGGTGTGGGCAGCTGGACCTCAGGGCAGAGGCCTGTGCTGGTGTCACACTTGGGGGACATCAGAATGGGGGGTGGGATTCAAAGCCGTGGGCCCTGATAAGGTTACTGAGAAAAGATGGAGCTGGGTGAGTAGGAAAGAGAGGAGGGTCCTGGACCAGCCTGGGGTCCTCCAGCTGTTGGAAGTTTGTGTAGAGAGGAGGGTTGGAAAGATGGAGAAGGACAGGCCAGACAGGTGGATGGAAAATGGGGGGTGGGCCGGGGTGTGGAAGGCAAGAGAAAAGTGTCCCAAGCAGGAGAAGAACAGGGGCAGCAGTGCCCACTGTGAGCTGCATTTCTGGGGACAGGTGGGGAAAGGCACCCGCCTGGAGGTGCCTGAAGAGATCCACAGAGGAGAGGATGCAGATGTGTGAGCGAGACAGCTCTTTCAGGAAGCTTCCACGTGAAGAGAAGTGGTCCAGTGGCTGGAAGGGCTCGTGGGCTCCCGGGAGGCTGTTGTTTATAATGATGGGGCACGCTGAGCAGTGTGAACGCTGCAGGTTCTCCGCTCCCCCTCCACCCCCCACCAGCCGGCCACCTGCCTCCGCCGCCCCAGAGACACGCGGGCAGGGGCAGGGCCTGGCACCGCACACGTGGGCCTACTCCTCGCTGTGTCGCCAGCACCGAGCAGACAGCCCGGTATCTCACGGGTGCACCACAGATGCTGGTGGAATGAGGGTCACTTGCGAGGTTGAAGCCCTGGCCGTCAGGGATGGGGTGCCCTGGGTTCAGGGTTGGGAAGCCTCTCTCACTGGGGAGTGAGACAGACCTGGGTTCGAATCCTGACTCTGCCACTTCTATGCGTTGACCCTGGGTGGCTCTGTGCCTCAGTTCCCTCCTCTGTGACATGGACGGAACAGAGTCTCGGGGCCAGGCCTGTGTGGTGTTGGGAGGAGACGGGGGTGGGGGTGGGGGTGGGAAAGAGCCACAAGGCACACGCCTGGGGGCTTTAACGGGGAAGCTGCTGCCGTGCGCTCTGGGGTCAGGCTGCCACTTGACAGGCAGGACCCACTGGAATTTGGAAAGAAAGGGGCTAAATTCAGCCCAACAACTGACTAGAAACAGAGAGATAAATGGCTGTTGTCCAAACCAGTGAGACCAAATCCATCCCGGGGCAGCAGTGGCAGCTGTTCTGGAAAATGATAATCAGGGTGATTTTATTCTTTAATGACATTTATTGAGCACAGACCACGGGCCAGGTGCCGGGCTAAGCATTTCCATTTCCTTCATTTAAGCCTTGTGACAATAACCGAGCAGGTATGATTATTTTTATTGCACCAGGGAGGAAACAGAGGCAGAGAAAGTTCCAGAACGCAGGCCTAGGATGGCCACGCTAGCCTGCCTCTGTGCTCTTTGGATTCCTCCCACTTACGGGACATGTACCACTCTTCTAAGGGTGAGAAGAGCCCTGAGCTCCGAGTCCTGGTGAGGAGGCAGGGCCCTGAGAGGCAGGCACTTGCCCAAAGGCCACAGCAAATCCATGCTCTGATGCCGGGGAGGGCGAGGGGCCAGGAAGCTGAGGACGGGCGTCTCCGCCTACCTGCCTGGTTCGTGGTGATGTTGACCACGGCGGCCCGGCGGGGCTCGGGACTCAGGTCAGACACGCCGTTGACGGCTTCTATCCAGAAGGAATAGTTCATGTGGGCCAACAGGTTGGCTACCAGCAGGCTGGCCTGCACCAGGCTGGTCTGCTGGGGCACGAAGCGGGTGCTGCTCCCGCATGTCTCGCAGTGACCCAAGGCCCAGGGGCAGCGGCGGCACACAGCGTTGTAGGTGATGTCACTGCGGCCGCCGTGGTCCAGCGGAGGGGCCCACTCCAGGGTCACAGATGTTCCATTCACACTGGAGATCAGATTCACTGGTGCCGAGGGTGGCCCTGAGGGACACAGAATGACAGAAGGGATGGAGGATACTTATTTGGGCTGGTCTAGTCTCCTTCCATCAGATCAGGGAAGGGCTGTGGTTCCCCCATAATGTTTGGGGCTCCCTAAGGATAAGGTCACACCCACTGCATCCTCCGGAAGCTCCCCGAGGGCAGAGGCAGTTTCTCTGCCATCAGACCAGGACCACGGTGTCAGGGCTGGGCACAGAAACCACCCTGCTCCCCATGCAGAGACCCCTTGGTTTGTGCTTCACAAAATTTTCATCCAGAGCTGGGGAGGGACTGCCCACAGCAGCCACCCTGGGTGTGAGATGCCCAGTCATCTGCATCCCACACTCCACTCTAACACCCTGGCTGGATTTACTGTAAATGACTCCGAACACTGTGGTGGGGAAAAGCAGAGCCCTGCACGCCAAGCGGCCCCCTCCCCCACGGATGGGAGCCCCAGTCTGGGCAGCACAAGGACACTGGAGAGAGGGGCGGGGCTGTGGGCTGGGAGCTGGGGTAACATTCCGGGGGTGGGGATTTGAGCCAGGAGGGCATGGGGGATGATGGAGACCCCTGAGGCTCAGAATTTCAACTCTCAGAATCCCAAGCAGGGAATCTTAGATCTTAAGAAAACAGAATTGGAGAATCTCAGAATCACAGAGAACCGTAGACTCTGAAGGATATGGAATACTAAAAGCCCAGCCTTTTACAGTCTTAACATTCCTAGAACTGGAGGGCACTGGTTGTGAATTTGGAAAGAAACTGGAATCCAGCCAACTGAGGACAAGTGTCCACGACCCAGAGCTGGGCTCACCCAGCCTGGGGAGCCCACAGCAGTCCCTGTGCCCCTCAGCCATCCTTTCTGCCCCAGCAGGCCCCACCTGGGGCACACTCATGGGTCTGGGCGGAACTGCAGAGGGAAGGAGAGAGGGAAGGGGTGGGTGGGTGTGTGTGTGTGTATGTGTGTGTGTGTGTGTGTGTGACGTGGGCCCTCACCTGCCATGTGCAGGGAGTCTGGGGCTGGGTGGTGATGGAGGTTGGGGGAGGGGGAGATGGAGATCAGGTTGGGGTAAATTCTAGGGAAAAATCGGCCACCCCAAGAGCTCAGGGCTGGTGAACAGGGTGGGCTGAGCTGGCTGCTACTCCTCCCCAGCTGGGATGGGAGTGTGAGAGGCCCCTTCAGGCCAGGGGAGGGAAAGCAATGGAGGAGCCGCATCAGCAGAACGCCAAGACAGTCACGCAGCCCTGCAGGCCCGGCACCAGAGTCCCTCAGAGTCCCCTCAGGTATAGGGCACACGCACACGCTATTGCACCCTCTCCAGGCATACGCCTCCCTTGTAGGGCCAGGTGCGCACACGCTGAGCTCACAAGGCATGCTCGTACAAGCTCCATGGGGACTTAGGAGTCCACTACAGGTACCCAGATGTACACACACACGTGTGCACACATCCCTCTAAGAACACTTTGCATATATGGGCACAAGCACTTAAACACTCACACGCAGGCATATAAACACTATGCAGGCATCTTCTGTAGGAGCAGTGACTGATGGACACACAGTCATGATCGCTGTAGGCCTCCCAGGGCACACAGAGAACCACAAACTCAGCAGCCACACACACTCCCTATACACAATCATGCACACACCTACACACACTAAAGCAGCTCCCAGCATTCAGCAGCAACTACCAGTTTATCAAGGATGATGGTGATAGGGGGTTCCTCTGATACCACCCTGGCTCGCCCACCCCAGTCCCCAGGATGCTGGCATCACCACTGGGTCAGAAGATGACCAAAGCCACGCGGTGCTGGGAAGAGCTGAGTCCAGGTCTCGTCTGCCCTCTGGAGCAAAGAGGAGAGACCAAGGAAGGAAAGGAAAGATTTTCCTGAAGAGATGGCAGGTGACCTATGACAAGAGGTTGGGAGCCCAGAGATTGTTGAGGGGTCAGAGTGACCCCTCGCCCCAGACTGGCCCCTGGCCCAAGAGAGCCACCTGTCTCTGCCTCATCCACAGAGACCTGGCTCCCTGGGGCCTGTGGGACCGAGCATGGGGTCCTGGTCCAGTTTCCAAGGTTCCGGGGTCATGGGCTGGTACTCACGGGTGCAGGCTGCAGACGGTGGGTCCAGGGCTGCGCGGTAGTAGCTGAGGTCACAACGGCAGGTCTGGGCAGCAGGGGCTGCAGAGTGGCTGTGTGGAGGGCAGCGGGCGCAGAGCTGGTCCCCGGGGGCCGACTTGTAGAAGCCCAGCTCACAGGCTGTGGAGGAGAAGGCGGCTTCAGGTGAGCCAGCCAGGCGACCCTGACGGGCCTCAGGGACCCCCTCGCTCTGACCCAGGGCTTCCTGGAGGGTCCCCCAAGGGACAGGTGCAGAACTTCGTCATCACCTGTTCCTCCCCCGTCACAGATGGAGGGACTGAAGTACAGAGAGGGCCTGTGACTTCCACAGGGATGCACAGCAAGTCTGGGGCAGAGCTGAGGCTGGGCCCTGATACCTGAGTCGCAGCCCCAAAGTTGGCTGAGGGAGGAGCCGTTCCAAATCCCCCTGGCCTTGCCTCCAACGGCCCCTCCTTGATCACGACACCAGCCTCAGGGGCGAGGGTCAAGACTAAGAATACAAGGGGGCCAAACCCCCAGGGATGTGATTTGGGTGGAACGTGAAAGCCAGACAGGGCAAGGGTGTGGGTGGGAATGTCACTGGAAAAGAGACATGTGTGTTGAGACCAGTGGTTCTCAGACACAGGCAGCAGTGGAACCATCCTTATAAAAATGCAGATCGTGGCCCTATAGCCACCACTGAGTTAGAAGAGCGGAGGCGGGGCCTGGGAATCTGTGTGGTACAAGCTCCTCGAACAATGCTGACGGTCCAGGAATCACAGGCCCTTGACCCTCCCAGACCCCACATCACTGTCACTGCGGCTGGGACTGACTTGTCTCGCATCTGAGCGTCTCTCCTGCCACACATACCTCTCCCCTGCATGACCACAGCTGCCTCCAAACCCGGCCTCCAGCCCTGCCTCTCCAGCCCCACTGCCGGCTAGGTCGGCATTCATTCAGCCAGTATCTACGAGCACCTGCTCTGTGCCCGGCTCTGATCTGGGCACTGGAGACACAGCCATGAATAAGGTCCCCATGGTCTCTGCCCTCAGGAAGCTGGCATTTTTCAAGGGGGCGGGGGTAGACAGAGTAAACAAGGCTGTGATCATTTCCAGAAGGCAAAAAGCAGAGAATGTGGCAAAGGGTAAAAGGTGGGAGGATCCACCTTCCCCAGAAAGGTATTTGAGCTGTGGCCTAAAGGCTAAGAACGAGTCAGCCATGCAGAGAGTGGAGATGCTGTAGGTTGAAGGATTCTCCAAAATGACATGGCCAGCCTAAATCTGCACAGGCTCCCCATGGCCTCAACAATAAGCCTGGCATTCAAAGACTCCCCAAGCCTCTTTCACTGCCACCTCTCACTCCCTCTCCTTCAAGCCAAACTAAAGGACCAGACATTCCCCCCACCCAGGGGGTTGTTTCCTGCCTCAGGACCTTTGCATATACTGTGACTTCTTCCTAGGATAACTTTTTTCCTTTGTCACACTGTCAAGTTCTTTCAAGATTCATTCTAACTGTCTCTTTGATGAAGACTTTCTGGAGTTCTCCACACCTCCACACGTATACACAACACACACACACACACACACACACACACACACAGGAGCAACCACTCCCCTCCCTGTTTCTGCAGCCTCTGCTCAGTCTCACCACCTGCAACACTATGGCTGTACTTTTTCATCTATGTGCCTGGCTCTCCTTGTGGGTAGATCCTTGTGAACAGGGCAGGGCCGTCTTATTCATCTCAAAGTTTCTACTGTCTGGCCCAAGGCAGAAGTTGGCAATACTGGTGGGAGTTTTCAAAGTGAGCTAATCCTGCCATTATCTGTTTTGGGCAGAGAAAGACCCCAGGAGATCAAGAGGACCAAATGCCACCCAGCAAGGTGGCTCCCAGCTCCACCGGTGGAACTGAACTGCTCTGCAACATGGACCACCAGGAAACTCACTGGGCTCTCTCTCCGCTAAGTCCCATTCTGGAAAACTCAGTGCTTGAGAGGAGCTTCATTTGCAAAAGTATCATGGCATTTATTTTGATAGTATCTTTTTATTACAATAGCTAAAATCAGATTAATTTGTAAAATTCTACAAACTTGAGAGAAGACCTGAAATCAGGAGAAATGATGAGGCCCCTGAGCTGCTTCCCGGACTCAGAGGCCGTGGAGCCAGAAGGGGCTGACAGGCTGAGGAGTCCAGGAGGATGTGCCTCAGTTTTGAGACATCTTCCCTACCCCCTGGGGAGACCCCAAGAGGGCTCAGGCCTGGCTAGGGCCTGGGTGCTCAGAGATGTGGGGGCTCCCAGCTGACACACTGTGATCTCACCTCCTCCTCTTGGAAGCCCCTCTGGGAGGTCCAGTCCTGGGACACAGCCTAAGAGCTTCCTTCTGAGCCCAGGAAGCCAGCAGAGGAAGCAGGCTTTACACTTCATCAGCAAATATTTGCTGAGCCTGTTGAACTGAATGACAGTCTTCCTCGTTGTAGTTATCAGATCCACATCAAGTAACATCTCAGGAGCCATTTGCTTACTCTGCCCCTCATGTATTCCTTCACCCAAATTTACTGAGCTTCCACTATGCACCGGAGATACAGAAGAACTAGTTCTGCATTCAAGGAGATTTCAGAGCAGCAAGGGGTAGACCAGTACACATGCAGTGACATCTTGGTGAGATGCATGGCATTAAAGAAGCAACAGCACGACAGTTTTCATTTTTTTTGGGTCCCTGACCATTCACCAAGTTCATCGAGTCCTTACCAGTTAAGAGCAGAAACTTGGGAACAGGCTGCCTGGGTTCCTTTCCCTGTCCAACCCCTTCCCCTAAGCTGATATTGGGTAAGTTGCTGGGCCTCAGTGCCTTCATCTGTAAAATGGGAATAATAATAGTTTCCACCTCCAGGGGCTGCGGTGAGGATGACATGAGTGAGTACACGTGAATTCATGCCAGCACAATGCCTGGCACTTGTTATTACCAATCTATGTAGTCGGCATGGATACATCTGTTTGGCAGATAGGAAACAGGCTCAGGGAGGTTCCCCTCTGAGCCGGATGCACACCCAAGCAGGGAGCCTCTGGAGCCAGGGCCTTTCCCCCACCAGCCTCTCAACACCCGGCCTCGGCTTAGAGACGGCCCCGCCATTCTGCTGCTCACCGGTGGGCGCTTCTCACATGCTCGGCTAATACCCACATGGCTATGAAGTGTCAAGGCTAGATTAATCCGCTCAATGAAAATAAAATAATCTTTAATAAGAATACTAATCACCAGGCCTCGGGGAGCCCGGAGACCTGGAGGCAGAGCCGGGAATGAATGGCCGAGACAGATGGAGTGGCTCTGGGCTGGGGCCTGGCCCTGCCCATCGACCCAGGGTGCTTCCGGAGTCCGCGGTGCCCGGTGTCGGCCGTGGGCCAGGAGGGGCTCCTGCCCCTGCCGAGGGCACCTTGCCCAGGCTGCCTGTCGGGCTGGCAGCTGCCGGAGGCCCCAGCCACCTCTCTCCTCTCCCTCACAAGGAGCTTGAGATTTGACAAATAAGGTGTCCGCCGGTGGACGACCAAAGGAAATTAATTCTAAATCAGATTTTAAACACAGTCAGGAAGGCAAAAGAGCTCGTTGTTCATGCTGCCCCTCCGAAATGAGAAGCTCTGATATTTATAGAAAGATGATTAGGGCCGCAGAGGGTGGTTTGTATTCCGCATCCAGGTGACAGAAAGGATGGCAACCGGGACTTGAGACTCGGGTGGCTGCTCCGTCGAGTGATGCTCTGAGAGGTCCCTCCGCTCCCTGGAGTTGTTGGGGATGGGGTGCAGCCAGGTGTGGGGGTGGCTCACTAGGTCAGGAACTGTGTAGTGTGGGGAGCTTTCTGGTCAGGGGGTTGGGAGATTTGGGATTCAATCAACTCTCCTAGCTGTGTGCCCTTGGGCCAGTCACTTCCCCTCTCTGGGCCTCCATTTCCCCACTGGCAAGCTGGACTAGCTCCGAATGGCTCTGACAGTCTCCTGTGGGTCTCTGAGGCCTGAGCACAGTCTCAGCAAGGCTTCTAAAAGCCACATGATCGGCTAGTCCCCTCTCCTGGGCTTTACTGTCTTCTCTGTAAAATCGAGTGATGCCCAGCCACCTCTTCAGGGAGCTGTGAGGGTGAGACCAGAGAGTTGGGAACCGGTAGACCGGGAGGGTAGCTGTCGCTGTGGGCCTGGCCGCTGCTCCAGGCCTCACGCTCTGGATCCTTTTCCTGTCACTCGAAGGAAGGTGGAAGGGCACTCGGGCGGGGGAAGCCGGGAATCCCTTGCCCAGCCCTATTTGCTCAGAGAGAACTGCCCAATGGAGATGGCCAGGGCCCAGCGGGTCTCGGGAGGTCCAGCTCAGGTTGGACAGGGCCTCAGCTTTGAGAGGACATCTCAAGTAGCCCAAGAAAGGCACCCCCAGTCTGTGCCCAGCTCCTGCTCGGCCCCCATATTCTGCACTCTCAGGGTACCTACCAAGGAGGGGGTGGGGATGGGGGACACTGGCAGGGCCGCAGGCTTGGGCCTCCTGTTAGGGGAGGGCCTGTTTTGCACTTGTGCTTCTTCAAAGGAGGTTAACAGACAATCACAGAAGCCCACTGACAGGGTTGAGAAAAGTCTCACCTCCTGCGACTTAAAACTGGCATCCCGTCCCCAAACCTCACTGCCTGCAGTGCACTATGAATTAATATTTTTTTATAAAACATGTAATTATCTTGCAACTGGCATAATTATGTTATACTGAAACTTAAATGTAAAATTCAAAATATGCTGCAATTCCCTAACCCTCTTTGTCACGTCTTTATATTTTTTATTAATGCGCCAGCAGTGCCAGGAAATGAGAGTGACCTTGGCTGGCTCTGCCTGACCCCGGGGAGGTCCCACTGCTCAGGCCTTGGTGTTTCCACCGACAGTCCTGCCCTTGACATGCTGCGGCTCCTTGGGCAAGACGCATTCTCTCTCTGGACTCCACTTCCCATCTCCAACAAAAAAGGAGGCTGGAGCAGGACTCCTCTGAGTGAGGCCAGGACCCTGAAGTCAGGAGGACCAGTCTCCCTCCCACAGACAAGTATGCACAATGGACAAACAGGTGGCCTGCCTGTGCTGGCTGGCTCAGCCTAGGGCCGGAGCAGCAGACCTTGAGCAGGTAACCACTGACTGGCCTGCCCGACTGTTACAGCTTATACTGTACTGGTTACCAACTGTCTTAATGTTACCCCAGGGAAGGGGGAAGCAGGGCTTCGTTTGCAGAGGGCTTCGTGGACAGAGGAAGCAGTTCAGGGCTCTGGAGTGAGATGACCTGGGATCAGATCCCTACTCTGCCACTTAAATTGAGGGGACTCAGTTTTTCACATCTGTAAAATGGGGATATAATACCTAGCTTAGCAGACTAATTTAAGGATGAGAAACTATATGAATCTCTGAAGGCAGTGACTCTCTGTACCTCCATTCTCATTGCCTGGGACACAGTAAATGCTTAACAGAATGAGTAATTGACATGATATGTACAGAGTGCTCATTGAAGTGCCAGGCATATGGAAAACACTCAGAAAATTGTCCCTAAGGGGCTTTATTATCCCCACCAGAATGAAGGAATTTTGGGAGCCAGTTCTAGCGGGGAATGTGGTCGGGATGGGACAGGAATAGGTGAAAAGTCTACACACAGCTCAGCCAGCGCCAGACAGACCTGACTCAGGGCCCAGCTCCACCTCTCAGCAGCTGTAAGACCTAACCAGGATACTACTTCTTGACCCTCAGTTTCCCCATCTGTAAAATGGAACTGTAAGACCTGCCTTGTTACAATGAGCCAATGAATGGATATACGAGAAATCCCCCTGCAAGCTGTAAAGGCAACAGAGATGTTTGTTATTATTACCCAGAGGGAAGTTGAGAAGGACTGGATGTCTGTGAAGGAACCGGGAGAGGCCAGAGGCCTGGGGAGCCTGAAAATTTGGTCACAGGGGATAGAACAAATGCAGAAACAAGCAAATATCACAGAAAGTGCTTTGGGGTTTAGGGTCCAGGACAGGTGAAGACTCGTAGCAGTTGGCAGTGTGAAAAAAGATTTCTTAAGGAAATCAGAGAGCCCTGGAGAAGGGCAGGAATGGCCTGGTGGCCGGAGAGAAGATTCTGGTCCTGGAGACATCAGGGCAAGACAGCTCCCAAGATGGACCAGGCTGGACTCTGAAGCTACCTTGCGCATCACCTGAAACTGTCAGCCTGTGTCCGGCTCAGTCCTGTGAGCACCAAGGGGCTTTCTTGCTGGCGAGGGCAGGGGGATGGTGCTGAGAGGGCTGAGGTCCTTCTGACTGTGGTCCTGGGTCCTGTGGAGTAGCAGCAGAGGGCTCAGAGGGTGTTCCTAGTGGTAGACAGGGCCCCACGCTAGTCTTCACTGAGGCTGTCTGGGCTCAGGCCCTGTCTCTGATCTCTGCCTAGGAACATCTTCCTCCCCCAGGAGAACCAGTGGTACCAGCAGCAGGCTTCACTGTGCTCTGAGTGGTGGAGCTGCCACATGTCCAGCCCCTGGGGAGACCAAGTAAGGGCAGAAGGCAACCAGGCCAAGACCAGTAACAGCTGGGGCACCAGCTGTCTGTGCACACCAGCTCTCCCAGTGCTCCCAGACTGTCAGGAAGCCTGGCTGCACGGCCCCCACATGGGGTCTGCTGACCACACACACATGCACATGGCCTGGGCTCTGGCCCCTGCTGCTGGTCTCTGATGCAGGAACCCCAGCCATACATCCATGGGAACAGGTGCTATTTCGTGACCCAAGAGCTCTTGGTTGTCCTCTCCCACAGGTCCCAAGATAAGTTCCCGCTGAACACAGGCGGGCTGCTTCAGGGGCCCCAGTGACATATCCAGCCCAGACAGTCCTCAATGGGTGCCCCTGCCCGCATACCATCAAGTTGGCCCTGTATTACACTTGTTCATTCTGAGTCCTGGTTCCAATCCACCCCTCCCACCTGACAGGTTAGGCTCAGTGGTTCTGAGCCTGGACCCTGCAGCCCGACTTCTAGGTTCTAATCATAGCTCTGCAGCTTCCTGGATGTGTGACCTTGGGCAAGTTGCTTTGCCTCTCTGTGCTTCAGTCTCCTCATCTATAAAACCAAGATAATAGTAGTTTCTATTTCACTTGGGATTAAATGAATTAATGAGTGAAAAGTGCTTAGAATAAAGCCAGACATAAGTTAAGTCACACACAGTATTGTTCCCTAACACAGGTCCGTACCCAGTAGTACCCCAATCACACCAGTGCCCGGAGAGGTACCTCTCCACGATGCCCACGGAGGGTCCACCTGGCTGTGGTGTGTCTCCCTCCTCCCAGTACACACATATATACACACACAGGTGGCCTGGGGACACAGGAACACGGGAGGTTCACCTATCTTCCCAGGTGCTGTGTGCACCACCCAGTCACCTGCTAACTGTGCCAACCATGCCCCCTGCACCCCAGCAGCCTTGCCCAGACCAAGCCCAGCCATCGGCCCAGCCGCACGGAGGTGCGCTCACCCACACAGGCATCCCGCTGCTCCTCGTAGCCGGCGCTGCACACGCACTTGCCAATGGGCACCAGCCACTCGCCCTCGGCGCTGCAGTACATCTTGGGCGTGTCCCGCTCCTCAGAGTGCCTCACGCACTGGCCCCGCACCTCCACCAGCGAGGATGAGTCGGCCCCTGTCACTGCCTCCGAGAAGGCTGCCAGGTTGCGCACCATGGTGGGGCACTTCTTGTAGTAGATGCGGAGAGACAGGATGGCAAGGCAGGCGCCGATGTCCTGGAAGGCCAGATAGAAGCCGCGCTTGCTGAGGGGGCCCACTCCGCGCACCTCCGTGTTGAGCTTGAGGCGCCGCACGCCCAGGTCGGCGCCCGTGAAGCTCTCGTCGGCTGCGATAGTGTCGATTTTGAGGAATTGGCTCTCCTGCGTGCTGGCACCCAGGTCGCGGTCCGACTCCAGATAGTAGAGGTTGAAGGTCTCCTTGCAGGTGCCCAGCACGCCAGGCATGCTGTTGCAGTCCCGCAGGGTGAACTTGATCTCTGCGTAGACACGCCGGGCGCCATCGCGGGGCACCCAGCTGGTGCGCAGCCAGTTGTTCTGGTTGGGGCTCATGACGTTGCACACCTGGTATGTGTGGATGGGCCGGAAGGACTCGTCCACCTCGTTGATGGAGTCCCACTGTGGGCAGAGAGAGCACAGCCAGATGAAACGAGAGGCAGCACCTGGCCCTCTCTTGCCAACTGCGTGGGGGGCATCCTGGGGAAGAGGGAGGGACATTCTCCAGCCTTAAGGAGCGGACCGTCTAGCGGACTGTTGCCGCCAGATGCCAAGCACCCTACGGACATAATCTCACAGGTGTCACATCCTTTGGGGGAAGTGTTATTTGCCACCCTTTCACAGATAAGGAAAAGAGGGGCTCAGACACAGAGCCTGGTGTCTGAGGTCACATAGCGAGTAAGTGATGGGGTCAGGACCTGAAATGATGCCAAAGCTACAAAGCTCTGACCTCATTTCTATGCGGTTACTCCCAGGGCGGGGGGACTTGCTTGGGGAAATCAGTGAGCCCACTGGTCCAGTTTTCCTATCAGCTGCCAGAGGATCTTCCTAATGCATGAACCTGAACTTTGCCTTTGCCCACCTCAAATCCTTCAGCAGCACTCCCTGCACTGGTGCTTGTTGAATGACTGTCTGATGGATGGACTCCCTCTGCCTTGCTGTGCTTGACGTTCCCTCTGCCCTCAACCTAAGGCTGGGGGCTCACGGGTTGGCCTGGGTCTCACGCAAGGGAGTACCAGGATGCGGGAAAGTTGAGTGTGACTGTTTCAGTGGCAGGTGCTGGCCAGGCATCACTAATTCAGAAATAAACCAGCGACCATCACTGACACTATCAACAGAATGAAAAGGCAACCCACAGAATGGAAGAAAATATATGTAAATCAAATATTTGATCAAGGTTTAATAGCCAGAATATATAAAGAATGCTTACAAGTCAACAACAAAGAACCAAACAGAGCTATTTAAAAATGGACAAAGGACTTGAATAGACATTTCTCTAAAGAAGACATACAGGTGGCTAAACAGCACATAGAAAGATGCTCAACATCACTAAGCATTAGGGAAATTCAAGTCAAAACCACAGTGAGGTACAACTCCACACCCATTAGCTATGATCAAAATAATAGAAAACAACAAGTGTTGGAGAGCATGTGAAAAACCTGGAACCCTGTGCATTGCTGGTGGGAACGTAAAATGGTGCAGCCACTCTGGAAAACAGTCGGGCAGTTCCTCCAAAAATTAAATGTAGAATTACCATAAATTCCATGTCTGGAATACACCTAAACACCCCCAAAGAAATAAAAGCAGAGACACATATTTGCACATCCATGTTCACAGCAGCCAAAAGGTGGAAACACAAATGTCCATCTATGGACGAATGGGTAAACACAATGTGTATATCCATACAATGGGATATTACTCAGCCTTAAAAATGAATGAAATTCTGACACATGCTACAGCATGGAGGAACCTTGAGGACATTATGCGAAGTGAAATAAACCAGACACAAATGGACAAAATCCTATCCGCTTCTGCTTATATGATGTACTTAAGTCAGATTCATACAGACAGAAAGTAGAGTGGTACCTGCCAGGGGCTGGGGAAAGAGGGGAGTGGGAGTTATAGTTTAGTGGGTTCAGAAGTTTCAGTCTGTGAAAAATTGTGCTGAACACTGGAATTTGACACAACATTGTAAAATGATTATAAATCAATAAAAAATGTTAAAAAAAAAAGTTTCAGTCTGGGAAGATGAAAAGAGTTCTGGAGATGGCCAGTGGTGATGGTCACACAACAATGTGAATGTACTTAATGCCACCGAACTGTAGGCTTAAAAAACATGGTGTTGAGAAATGATCTAGGAGTCGAGAAGCCTGGGTGCTGGGCCTGGCTCAGGCACTAACTGGCTGTGTGAACTTGGGCAAATTGCTGCTCCTCTCTGGGCCCCAGCCTCCTCAGCTGCAGAATGCTGGCTGGCCAGAAGCAGACGTTGCTGGGCTGAGTTCAGTGGCTCCCTGAGGGTTCTGATGAGGGGGTGGGGGCCGAGGGTGGTTGCAGGGGACAGGCTCAGGGTCCCTGTCCTGGCTCCACTGGAGATGCAGTGCCTTGATCTTCTCTCCTGGACCTCTATGTGTATCGTCCTTGAACAATGGATCCTATTGCTTAAGCAGGGGGGTGGGGTGAGGGGAAGGCGGGGTGGGGTCGAGGCTGAGGGAGGTAGAGCCCACTCCTCGTGGTGCTCTGAGAATTTGTGGGGTTCCGAGCTGTTCCACAAGCACTGGAGTGGGGACCAGGGGCATCTCAAGTCTTTCCTGTCTGACAAAAGACCCTCAGTCTGCCCTCGTCTTGGCCAGTTATAAGGTCTCAGCCCTCAGTGGCCCTATCTGTAAGAGGGGGCTCAGAAAGGCCCCACTTTAGTGAGGCTTGAGAGGATAAATGGAGAAGAAGCCTACGAAACGCTCAGCTTGGACCGGGCACAGACGGCACTTGACGAATGGGACTGATACGATGCTGAACTGGCAGCCTCTTTCCAGCCCACCTATGCTTGCCTCTGGGGACCACCGGGGAAGCAGATTAGGGTGTGCCAGCCTCACCCGAAACAGTGCATGCCCCTCCTGCACCCCCAACCCTAAGAAGGCCCCCCACACTGTGCTCCACTTGCAGGCAGGGCTCTGGGCAGCACTGCGTCACATCTGGGGTTAAAGTCATTGTCACAATTAATGGAGCACCAAAGAGCCAGCCAGCTGCTCCCCGTCTGTTTCCTGCCAGGGACCTGGATAAATTAATCAGCTCTATCTGAGTCCGCTCCAGCCGCCCCACCAGTGCCAATGGCTGGCCTAGCCCAGGGGCTGCTGCAGACACCCAGAGTGGCCCAAATTCCTGGAGGGTGGTACCAGGGTGGAATCAGCCCTGTTCTTTACCTGGGCACCCCCACCCCATACTGGGTGCCACTCCCATGCAGCTGCCTCTCTAGGTCCCTGGCACACTCCTTCCCCAACCCCCACTATCGCTCTGGAACTCTGCCCCTTCCTGAAACAGAATGCAGCAAACCAGCTGTGCATCCCTGGGTGTATCACATTCCCTCTCTGAGCTCTGGGCTTCTCATATGTACAAAGGGGTGCCCCTTTCATTTATTCCAGGGGGTGGTAAGGATCAAATGCAGCAATAAAAAATGTGCCTTCTCAGCTAAGGTGACGTCATGAGTGACTGTTAATTCACCAGATGAGGTGGCGCACGACCCAGTGTGGGGAGGGAGGGGTCCAAACGGAGCGCAGCCTGGTTAAAAGCATGAGTTCTGGGGCCAGACTTCCCCAGCCTCAGCAGAGATGCTTGAGCTCTGAGAGCGTCCAGTTTCTCACTGGTCCAATGTCCTTTTCCTGCACCATCTCACAGGTGACCGCTGCCTGGTGCAGGCTCTGTGACCATCCCCATGTTCTGAACAAGGAGGTGGAGGCGAGGTAAAGGGACTGGCCTGAGTCACACTGATTAGAAGCTGGAGAGCATTGGCTCCTCCAGCCCCAGCACTGCTGGTTGTAGGCTGTGCTGTCGGCCTAACAACCTGATACCTCTGTGATGCTGGAGACAGCCCTGGATGACCCTCATGCCCAGGCTGCTTCACAGACTCCAGAATCAGAGGGGTGGATGGAACCTCGAGGACCATCTCCAAAAGCTCTCCACCCAGCTGGGCACTTGTTAGACAAAAAATTCCCAGGCCCCTCCCCACTAGATGTGGAATCTGCATGTTTCACTTGCTAGCCCAGCACAGGT
This sequence comes from Camelus ferus, assembly GCF_009834535.1. Taxonomy (NCBI): domain Eukaryota; kingdom Metazoa; phylum Chordata; class Mammalia; order Artiodactyla; family Camelidae; genus Camelus; species Camelus ferus. The sequence goes on along the minus strand of NC_045708.1, from coordinate 15,540,101 downwards.
TCAAGATCCAGAGTTTGGAAACCAGAGATCTCATCCAGCCTTCTTTCCTCTCGGCACAAGCTTGGTCTCCAGGTCCCATAAAGATGGGAGGTGGTCCCTGGCTCAGTAAACAATTCAGGATTGCCTCCCACCCCTTCCCAAGGTGGACACAGGCCAAGGTGGGCACAAGGAGCTCAATGTGGGCTTCGAGCCCAGAGAGATATGAGACTGTGTCCATCCCCTGGGACCTGTCTGACGGTGCAATCATTACTCACGGCTCTGAGCCTTAGCTTCCTCAGCTGTGAGACGGGGTGGCTGCACCCACTTGCAGGACTGGTGGTGGGGATTAAATGAGATGATGTCAGTGAATGGTTGAGCTATGTGAATATAAGTGATTATCTGTTCTAACTCCCAAATGAAAGGAGATCACTCTGAGCCAGGCTTTACAGCGCCCAGCAAACAAAAGAACCTTAGATTACCAGCGTGGTCGTCCAAAACACAAGTCCAGTCATATTCCTCACCTGCTTAAAACCCTGACAACTCCATTATCCTAAAAACCAAGTCCTAAGCTCTGAATGGGACAGAGGGACAGAGACGCCCAGAGCCAAACTCGGGGGCCAGGGCCGTTCCTTCCTAGCTGCTGGGTCTCAGGGGAAATGCTGACCCCCCCAACAGCCAGGCAGTCACCTCCTCATGGGTCAGCCCCCAGCTCCCGGCAGAGCCGCTCCCTGTGCCAAAGCCCTTCCACCCAAGCTCACCCCGGGAGACAGCCACGTGGGATACACACAGAAGAGTGCTTCACGGGGAGTGACTGAGGCCCAGGGATGTAAGAGGACACTGCCAGGACCCAGCCTTTGTCCTCAGGTAGGGCTGACCTGCTCAGGCTGAGAAGGGGGTCCCTCCTGGCTCTCGGGCCCCCAGGCCGTCCCTCCAGGTCCCTGAAGCCTGGCAGATGGGGGCCAATGACAGCAGACTCAGCTTACTGCTACCTGGGGATGAGACCCCAAAGAGAGGAGTGGGGCTCATCCTGACCCCAGTCACAGGCCACAAACAGCCTGGATGAAAATCTCACCCCAAAGTAAAGAAATACTCCCTTCACAAATACCCACTCTGGGGGTCACTCTCATCATCATCATCATTACCAGTGTTACTCCTCTGTCTCCAGAGCCACGGGAGCCAAAGTGTTCATGAAAGGAGGTGTGTGTGCAGGACGTGCTCGTGTCTACGGCAGGGATGTGTGTGTGTGTGTTCCTGAGCATGTTTGTAGGAGGAAGTTTATGTGATATGTAACCATCATACAGATTAATAACAACGGTAATGAGTAATACACTTAATGAGGGCTCACCGTGTGCCAGGCATGGGGCCAAGGCCACGTGTCATCTCCCTCACCCTCTCAACCAACCCCATGAGGTCATCACATGCTCATCCCTTTCTACAGACGGGGAAACTGACTCAGGGAAGTGAAGTGGTGACCCAGGGCCACCCACTATGTGGATGGTGGAGCCACACCCCGTCAAGCTCTTGGGCTTGATTTGGCTTTACTGATCTCTGGGATTTGGATAAAAGAATCAGAGGTACTGGGTTACCATGCCCACTCCCCAGGAGGGAAGGACGGAGTGCTGCCTGAGTACATGACCTACAGGGACCTGATGGGCTGAGCCCAGGATCACCATGGAGACCACATGGGCCTGGGAGGCTGGGGCTGGAAGAACCACCCTGGGGGTCCTGATAGAAGAAGCGAACAACTGGGGGCTTCAGGTGAGGGCAGGGAGGTCATGAAGGGAGGACTAATCCTGCAGAAGTGGAAGGCCAGGCTGCCCCGTTCCTCGATACTGACACCTCCCCGGCCACCGTGGGACCGGCTGTGGCACAAGGTGAACCTGCAGGCCCAGGACACAGATGTAAAGATCCCACATCCAGGCCTCAGACCTGAAGAATCAGGAACCCGGCACCAGGATTGGTTCTGGAATCCCAAAGGTCTGCGTGCACTAAACTGTTAGGAAATCAGCAGCTCTGTCCTTGACTGCTGTGTGTCCTCGGGTAAGCTCTTTCACCTTTCTTGGCCTCTGCTTCCTTTTGATCTGTCTGATGATAAGACTCTGAGTCACAGCCTCTCTCTGCTCACAGAGGGACAATGCTGGCCCCACTGCCATCACTTACCCCATGAGCTGGGTACGTGAGCCAGCCCCAGTCCCCGTGGATGGTCGAGGTGTCCAGCAAATTCACTGTAGAACAGGAGACAAGAGCGCATCAGACCTCTGGGACCCCCCTTCCCCAGTCCCACAGGACCAGCCCGGCACAGCCACTCTGGCTGCTCCTGGCCCCGAACATGCCAGCTCCAGTCTCTGGGTGCTTTGTCACTTCCCCATCCTTCAAGGCTTAGTTCAAGTGCTCGTTCTTCCCTGAAGCCTTCCTCCACCATCACAGCCAAAACACAGTCTTCTAACCTCCCAGAATGCAAGTTGCCCCTAGTGCCAGGCTGCCCCAGCTGGTGGTGAGGTGGTATGGCTAAGAGATGGGCTCAGCCGTCTGGGAAGCGTGGGCCAGAATCCCAGCTCTGCCAGTTTGGAGCTGGGTGTCCCACAGCATGTTTCCTCTCCTCCCCTCAGCTTCCTCCCCTGTAAAATAGGGTGATAGTGATGTCTGCCTTACAGGGGGTTGTGATGACCTAGCCCCAGCTTTACAATCATCAGTGTCCCCCGAAGGGTGCCTTGCACCCCACAGGTCCTCTGTGCACATGTGACATGGAGGGATTTGCAGGAGTCAGAGCTGCCTGCTAGTGAGCACTGACTGTGGGCTGGGCTCTGGAGGGGAAGCTCGGGACCCAGCTCATCTGGGGCCAGCACAACAATGCTGAAAGGTGTTCACTTTTATCTCCATTTTACAGATGAAAACACTGAGCCTCAGGGAAGCTCAGCAACATGCCTGGAGCCCCACAGGTGTAGCCGCAGGGCTGGTGCCAGAGCATCACAGACAAGACCACCAGCCCTGGTGGCTTGAGTCCAAGGAGCAGAATCTCTGGGTGTCACCATGGTGGGGAAGGAGCACTGGCCCAAAAGGCAAGTTTATTTTAAGCCAGACCCTCAAAGGAGACCCTGCAAAGTACCCACAACATGGCAGAGAAAAGAGCCTGCCTTTGGAATCAGACACCGCTGGGCTCATAATTCGGTACAGCTACTTGATAGCAGTTGACCTTCACTTCACTAAACCTCAGTTTCCTCATCTGTAAAATGGGGATGATAATACCTGAGGGTGGGCAAGGGGAAACTGTAAAACCTGGAGCCAGTGCCTTACCAAAGATGGTTCCCGTTCCCTAAGTCCCCGCCCTCCTGCCTCTCTCTAGGTACCTAGGGCCCACCCACTCACTTTACCGTGATAAAGATGCACTAAACTGTGATGAGATCAGGGCTTGAATCCCAGCAGTCTCTAACTACTGTGTGTCCTTGGGTAAGTCCCTTCACCTCTCTGGGCCCCTGCTTCCTTTGATCCATCTGATGAAAGGGCTTTGGCTCCAAGTCTGACAGCTTTCATTTCGCTTTCTCTTCTTTGTACCCCTTCTCCCAGCCAGTATTCATGGGCTTCCAACCAATGCAATCGCTGACTTGGGCAGGTCACAGAGTTAAAACAGGGCCCTCCTGGGACTTTCCTGAAGAGAGGCTGGGTGTCCTTCCACCTGAGATCTGCATAACTCGGCGCCTGCCCCTCAAAGATGGAGACAAGTGTCCTCAGGAAGTGTTGGAGTGAGGAGGCTCTTATTTGCTGATTTTCTTCCTCTTCCTCTTCCTCTTCCTCTTTCCCTCCTCCCTACCCCACTGTCAGGGGCCCCAGAGGCCAGCTGGAGAGAGGACTCGAAGAACCAGGGAGGGGCCTCTGAGCTCCTCCCCAGGCCCCCAGGGGCCAGGCAGGATCAGGGGATGGAGCCAATGTCCGCAGAGGGATCTCCCTTCCCTGAGCCGAGCAGAGCAGAGCCGGCCCCACGCCAGGGGCACAGGCAGAGAAGCCTTCCCGCCTCCCTCCCTCCCTCTCAGGCAATGGAGAGAAAACTGGGTCAGGCAAGCTCTCTCCTCCTGCTGGCTGGTGGGAGGGGGAGGGGGCCGCACTGCAGTTTCCCCCAGACCAGCCGGGCCTAGTCTGGGGAGAAGGTGGGGAAAGGCGACGTGTGGACTCCCCTACCCCAACCCACATCCCAGACAGGGTCTCTGAGCTGGAGGGCCCCTTCTCTAGCATCACCTGGATGCAGCTCAGACCTGCCCCTACCCAGGGGCAATTGGAATGAATGTCCACTGCTTGGACTTCTCCCCCTGGAACATCCTGACTCTAGGGGCAACTGTCCGCAGACGTCACTTTCCAGGCTATTCCCTCCCCTCTGGGAATCCCCAACTGTGTCTGCAGCTGATTCTTGATCAGTCAGCCAGGGGGCTCAGATTATCCAAAGATAAGTCAAAAGTCGATTCTATTGGATTCAGGAAGAGCTATAGGATTCCAAGACCGCTTGTTTCAATTCCTTCCAGACCCTTCTCTGTCCATCCCCACCCCTCCTCTCCCTCTGTCCCTTTCTTCCCTACTTCATGTCCCCTTCTGTGGGGGGAACAGAGTGTCTCTCAGGGGAAGCTCCAGGCCCACAGAAGGTCTCATCAGGGCTGGAGAGAATTCCAGCATTAGGCCCACCCAGATCGGGCCTGAGTCCCCTTGGAGATTCCAACCTTCTGCTCACCAGGGCTGGGCTCTCTCTTGCCTCTTGTCCTGCTGGACTGTAGGTCTGTGTGACATCTGTGAAGTCAATGACCCTCTCTGGGCCTGTCTCCCCACTTGCAAATGGGAGGATTGGACACATGGTCTCTCAGGGTCTTCAGTGAAATGAACCACTTAACCCCTCGGTGCCTCAGTTTCCTCATCGGCAAGATGAACGAAGGTATCCCTCCAGGGCCTACCTGCCCAGCTCTGCTGGGGGATCAGACCAGTCCCTCTCCTGCTCTGAGAAGCACAGATAATTCCTAAGCCTTTCCTGTTCGACTGCGGAAGGCATTATGTGATTTCTTTTTTTCTCTAGCACCTTCCCCCATTCCATTTCACTGAGACTAATACTTAAATTGATTTACATTCCCTGAGGACGCAGCACATGATGGTGAGACTGGAGAATTCGGGGTGGCCAGGGGATGTCAGCCAGGATGTGAATGCCTCGGAAATCACTCCAAAGTGGTAGATAATCCACACCAGACAGTGATAAGGGGCTTCAAGCCTGGTGAGGCTCCCGGGCATCTCTGCAGGTGCAGGGCTGTCCCCAGCCTGTGAGGGACCTGGCACAGGGGCACCTGGGCAGCCTGGGGCACTGTCACCTTTGCAGGACCCCAGCTAGGAACAGAACCCTCTTCCTGAGTTCTAACAGCCTCCCTGGTGGTCCCGGTTCTGCACCACCCAGGGACTCCTGGCTGTCCCCCAGGCCTCCATCTAGGACTGTCCAACCTGAGTGGGTAACCCGTGTCAGACTATGGGTACACTGCTGTGCTGATCAGACAGGCGTGGCCTGGCCCTTGAACAATGACTCCCTCCCCCGCACCCCCGACAGATGTCCCCCCTTCCTCTATTTGCGACCTTGCCTCTTTCCCAACTGTTGCCCCTCCCCAGGCACATCCTCTCTCCCAGGCTAATGTCTGTTCTCCGCTCCTGAGCCTGGTCAAAGTCCCCTCCCCAGGGGCTCTGGGTTTGCCAGCTCCTCCTGGGAAAAGAGTTGAAGCAAGGAGTCAGGGGTGCACCACCCAAACGCCCAGAGCCTCAATGTGGGCCGCCTCAAAATCCTGCTGGGTGAAGAAACGGACCCCTTCTCGCCACACAACCCTGGGAAAACTGTCCTCAGGCCACAGCTCCAAGAGTCCCCAGGCCCCTGGTGCCTTCTTCCCTACTCACCCCTCAGCTCTCTTGCTGTGATCCCTGCTCCCTGAGTGACCCCTGTTTCATTGGAGATTATGGGTTTATCTATGTCTGTGTGTATATTCTCTATGGACATGAATGCAAGTTTGAAGGTCTTTTTATACATGTGGTGTCTGCCCACGGATGTGCATATTTTCATGTGCATGCATCTTTACATGTGTATGTGTGCACATGTGTACTGGCTGCAGTTCTATGCATCTGACTGTGGGTGGGAGGCGGGGGCTGTCCAGGCATGTGAGTCTCTACAGGCTAGGTCTATGTGTGTGAATCCCAGTGTGTGTCTGTGCATGTGTGGTTGCGGGTACGACTGCACCCCGTGAGCTGTTCTTGTGTGAGGGGGTGGATCTGTGGTATAACTGAGCATGGATAAGGAACACTGCCCTCGACTCTGGAAGTTCATCCTGCCAAGGTGAGAATGCAGCTCTGAACCCAGGATGTCAGCCCCAGGACGCTGCCCAGGGCATCAGGTCAGGCCTCCTCGAGGCAGAGCTGCAAGAGCAGAGGAGGTCCAGGGCAGGGGTTGGGGTGAGATGCAGAATCCAGGGTGGCATCCTGAGTGGGACCTGGATGTATCCGGTGGGGTTAAGGCACGTACGTGTGTGTGCAGGTATGCGACCCTGGGAGTTGGGTGCCCCCTCCCAGCTTTCTTTGTCTCCTTCCAGATCCTCTTGGTCCTGGCTGCTCAGCGCATACCCCACTCCTCTGTCCCCTGAGTGACCGGGACTGTCTCAGCCTCATCCCTGGACAAGACTCAGCTCTCCAGGGCCTTGTCTGCCTCAGTCCCTCTGCAGCCCCTCAGCCCTCTCCTCACTGGCACCCTCTCCCCAGTGCCCACCAAAGCTGCCTCCCCTCCGGCTGTCACTCCCTGGCTGCTGTCCCTCTGTCTCCCCTAGTCCTCCAGCCCTCCAGCCGTCCTACTTCCAAGACACTCATTCCCTGTCCCTCATTCTTGTCTTCCCTCAAACCCAGTCCTGATCTCTGGTCCTCGTTGCTCAGTTCCTGGTCCCCATCTCTCAACACCATCCCCAGCCCCCTTTTCTTCAATCCTCTGAACCTCATCTTGTATCCTTGTGTCCCTCTGCTCTCTGTCCTCTGTCCCCACCCCTGTCCCCTGCCCTGTTTCCTCTCTCCTTTATATCTCTTCCTTCTGTCCCCTGTCCTGTCCCCTCGTCCCCAGTGTCTGATCCTCAGTTCCCTGTCCCCAGCTCGGAATCTGTCAGTCCTGTCCCCCTGTCCCCCATGCCTCTGTCCGTCATCCTCAAGCCATCTCCCCAAGTCTGGTCCCCATCACCATCGCTCTGTCCCTTGACCCCAGGTCTCTCTGGCGGTGCCACCCTCTGCCCCCCAGGCCCAGGGATCCCAGCCCCTTTGGCATTCAGGGGTCGAGGAGAAGGAAGTTGAACCTCGCTGGAGCAGCGCACGCCGCGCCCCCAGCCCTTCTGCCGCCCCCACCCCGCCGACCCGCCGCTCCGCCGCCGCAGCTCACCTTCGCCGCGCGCCGCGGACACGCAGGTGGCCGCCGCCGCCGCGGCCGTGACGACCCAGAGCGCGGGGGGCAGGCGGCCCCGGGCGGGGGCCATGGCCGGGCCGGGCGGGCGGGGGCGCCGCGCACCCGGGGCTCGGCCGCGGCGGCCCGCGCGTCGGCGCGCTCCCTGCTCTCCCGCACACCCGGCGGCCGGGCGCACACACCGGCGCACACGCCGGCTCGCAGCGCACACGCGGGTACCCGCGCCCGCCGCCGCCGCCGCCGCCCCGGGCGAGGGCCGGCCCGTCACGGCGCCGAGCCAATCAGCACCGAGGCGGGGGTTGCGGGGGGGGGGGTGGACACGGAGCCCGCACCGCGGACACCGACCCGCGGACACCGCCGCCCGCCGCACGTGCGCACGCTCGCCCTCGCCCGCCCGCACCTTCGGGGGCGGCGCGCGCCCGGCGCCCCACGTTCGCACGTGGACTCAGCCGTCGCGCACCGAGCCTTGGTCAGGACGCCCCGCTACACCAGGACACACAGACCCACTGCGGGGAGGCCCCGTGCGGACACGTGGGCGAGACGTTCGCCTGCACACTCACTCTTACACACATGACCCTCGGGCACACGCGCCCCCACAAGGTGCCTCGCGCGGTGATGCATACACATTAGTTCACAGAGGCTCAGAGACGGTGAGACAAACTCAGAAGCACTTTAGTTAAAAATTCTCTCCCCTCCCCCAACCCCAAGGACTGGGTACCTGGGGGTTAGGGAGGCCTTGGAGGTCTCAGGTAAGTTCTAACCTCCCTGAACCTCAACTTCCATAGCTGTAAGGGTATCTATGTCCTATACCCGTGAGAACTATAGTCAAGGACCCAGGTAAGGCACACTGCCAGGCACGCAGCCAGGTGGCCAGCTTGGATGATGGTGGCTGTCATTCCCTGCTTTCCCTTCCCCTGGCTTTCCCCACTCCAGTTTCATTTCCAGGATTTGGGATCTCATCCTGGGGAGGCTTCGGGCTGTGAGGGGACAGGGATGTGGGGCTCCCTCCTGCGGCCCGACCTACCACCCTCAAGCCAGCTGAGCACCCAGTGGGCCAAACTGTCTGGGAAGCAGATAAGAGATCTGTAGCTCCTGGGGGCTGGTCCTCAAGTGTGTGCAGGCTAAGGCAAGTCCTGCCTCTGCCTCTGCCTTCCAGCTGGTGCAGACCACTGCTCAGTGCCCTCTGACTACGCTCCCATGCCTGTGCTCACTGGGGAAGAGTTGGACCCATGGCTGGAGGTTACATAGGATGATAAAGGCCATTCGGGGAGTGCATGCCACGTACCAGACCCCACTCCAGGCGCTTTATAAACTTGCTCTGCTTTAAGCCTCACACAGCCCTGCAGGGGAGGTACAGCTAAGGAAACTGAAGTGTGGAAAGGCCATCATTTGCCTTAGATCACACAGCTGGTTAAATGCTAGAGAGTAGCTTAGATCCAGATCCACTGGACTCTAAAGCCCACTTCTTCCCTGTGCATCTTTCTTTGTTACAGACAGGAGAAGGCGGCTCATATTAGGAGTCCTTTTCTAATAGCTCAGACCAACTGCCTCAAAGATGTAATAAGCCCCCTGTTACCAGAGGCATTCAAACAGACACTAGCTAGAGACTGCTCAGGGATGCTGTGAAGAGGGCTGTGGGTCAAGGGAGCAGATTGGACTAGACCCAGAGAGGCAAACTCAAATGCCCACATGAGACAGGCAGGCACCCTGATGAAACCTGCCAGGGGAAGTGTTCCTAGCTCTGGTCAACATTGCCCTGGGGGTGTAAGCCCAATTTTCTGTGTTTTCAAGAGAATCTGTATATCTGGAATTTTTATGTGATGTCTCCTAATAAATTTAAACTTGGCAGCTAGTGTAAACATTTTAATAACAAGTGTGTGCAAACCTATGGAGAGGTCGCCACAGCTCACAGGACTCTCGACCTTCCTTTAGATGGAAGACTCCTTGGCTGGCACTGTGTTCCTGGACCACTGCGGGAGTGGGCAGAGCAGGGCAGAAAGATGCAGACAATGCAGGATGCAGGCACGGCACTCATGGGCGTCCCCTGCCCTGGCCAGGGCTCCCAGAAATGTTTGCTGGTGGAGATGTCTTTGCTGGGGCCTGGGGTTCTGTATCCCCAGGTGGAGGTGGAGCCAACCAAACCTGGGTTTTGTCCACTTTGCAGGTGAGGAAGCTTGGGGAATCCTTGAAGGACTTGATGAGTATGAGGGGTGGTTCTCTGTCAGAGACCTGCTCCATATCCCAATCCTCTTGAACAAAATAAGAAATTCATTTCACCAAATGTCCCACAGGCTAAAAGCAGCTTGCTTTTAGTTGTCTCCTGACGCCTCTGAAACGCCCAGGGCCCCAGCCCAGGTGTTTGCTCTCCCCTGAATCTATCCAGGAGAGAGAGTTCTCCCACAACTTCCCCTCTGCCTGTCCTGTGTTTCCTGTGTTTCAAAGTACCAAGTTGCCAATCTGCCAAGAAGCCATTAGCCCCTGCTCTTAGAGAAATGGGCATCTCTCCAGGAGCTCTGGGGAGATGGTGCCTCCTGTCCTCCCTTGAGTGGTCAAGCGGCGGCGGGCAGCTGAGGAAGGCTTTCGGTGGGCCGGAGGTGAGGCTCCCCCAACTTCACTCCACCTGTAGCTGTCACTCACTGTGCACCTCCCAGGCTGGACTCTGCATCCCTCTCTCAAGGAATCCCTGCAACTCGGGATTCAATCCCTGAACTTTCACTTCATTTTAAAGACAAGGAGAGTGAGTTTGTGAGGACTGACTGATGGAGTGGGAAACTCTGTGAGGTGTATGAGTAGGGCCCGTGATGGTGGTGGAGTTTGTCTCTTCTCCTGACTGGATTCTGAAGGTCCACGGCAAGGTCCTGGCTGGGTGCCGCTGGGTCCTCCTGGTGCACAGTACTTGCTGCTCCGGGAACATTCGCTGAATGATTGAGCAAGTGACGAGCAGACGTCCAGGGGCCCACAGCCTGCTGAGCCAGCTCTGAGACTATCATTGCTGGAAAGCCATTACTCAGTTACAGGACAGCTTGATTTCTGGATTGCTGCACAGCTGTGCTGGCTGGACCTGCTACGTGAGCTTGACCTCAACTCTCCGGGGGTGCATGTGAATAGCGCTCACCCCCTCCCATCAGCACACCTGCACCTCGGGACCTTGCTGTGCGGAGCAAGGTTGGGGTGGGGCGGGCAGGGCTGGACTTGGCCAAGAGGGGTGGCCTCTGAGCCAGTCCTTTCCCACCTTAAGCCCTTCTCCAACCCTTGTCTTTTCCTTCTGGGAATGGGAAGGGGAGCAGCAGGAACATCAGACAAGCCCCCATTATGTTCTCCATTTCCAGGGAGAAATACCCTCCCAAGAGTATTTCTTCTCACTTCACCTTCTGAGCCTCAGTTTCCCCCACCTATAGGAGACGAAAAAGGAGAGTGCATACTGAGGATGTGCCACCAACTCAGAGGGCTGCTGTGAGGCTCAGGTGAGTGCAAACATGCTTGAATACCTGCGAAGAGAGCTAAGATTCAGGGCATTTCTGTATGTTAAAGGAGGGGCTGGAGTAGGGCTGCCCTGCATCCTGAGGTATGAGAGCTGAGCAGGGTGCCTCTTTGGGCACAGGTGGAAGAGGTGTCCTGGCTGGAGGTAGGTATGGTGAGTGTGCAGGGTGTGGGGCAATGGCTAGTGGTTAAACCTCACTCATCCTTGAGTCACCCTAACCTCTGCCCTGGGCGTCTTATTGCCCCAGGCTGTCTTACTCAGGGCCTAGACTCTGGCAGAGAAGCCCCCACCCCGCAGCCCCTCTCACCCTCCGCTGGTTTGTGAGGGGACTGGAGGGGCGGGTGCTCCTTGCAGGTGCATAGAAATGGCTCCTTTCCCCTTGCTGTTGGGGAGCCACTGAAGATCGTAGGGAGAGTGGATTCCTAACATGAGGCCCATGTGTTTCCTCACTTCGGGTCTCAGTCTTCCCTTCTGTGACATGCCTGCTCTCCCTGTTTTTAACGTGCATGAAGAGAATGTGGCACTGGTGCTCCTGGGCTGGTGCTGGGGTTCCCAGCTCATAAGATATGACCCTGCCCGTGAAGGGCCCCCAGGCTGGAGGGGAGGCAGCCCCCCAGGAACGAGTGAGGAAGTAGCTTACTCTCCACAGGAGAGATTCACCCGGACCACTGGGAATGTGTTTAAACTTTGTGAGCTGGCACAGGAGTGCCTAAGACAGCGTTATCAGATAGAAATATAGTGTGTGTCAAATATATAATTTAATTTTTTTGTAGTAGCCATATTAAAAAAGTAAAAATAGGTGGAGTTAAGTATAATAATAAATTTGTTGAGTGCATGTTGCCTGGTATGTAATATTAACATATTAATCGAGTCACTAATTCAACAGCTCTGTGTTGAGCCCTGCTGTGGTGCTGGGTCAGGTGCTGGGTATAAGGCCGTGTGCCGCACAGGACTTCAGTCTCACAGGGAAGCAGATCATTAAATAGGTGATTACAAAATCCCCTTCCACATAAGAGAATATTTCAGAAACCGTAGGCACCAAAACTTAAAATTTACGATTTAAAAAATATATGTATTTGAAGTCCTCTTTAAACAAAAAATACTGAATGCCGTTTAGCCCTTCCTCGGGGGCTCAGAGTCATCCCTGTGAACAAAGAGTCACTGAATCTTGATGTGGGAAAGGACCTAGGGGTGAGTTAGTCAAGCCGTTGCTTGTGGGACAGTAGGAAACAGAGGTGCCTTCAGGGCCACAGAGATAGGTGGACTTTTTTCCCTTATCCACTAAATGACCTTGGGCTTCTCTGATTAACAGTGTTCCTAGCTCCTCCCTCGCTCTCTCTCGGGCTGGGGCTGTATCAGCTGCCTCTTCTCTCTGCTGTAGGGCTCTTGCCTCTGAAAAGTTCACAACTGCCTTCTAAGTTGCTGCTTCTAATCTGTTGCAGACTTAAAAAAAAAAAGAAATGCTAATTAGCATTGTATGTAAAGTAAGAGTCAATGGGTTCTAAGTGAGTAAAGAATACGAGTTTAGTGTCAATGGTTGTGGCTGTTCTGAGGTCCCTTCTGTTTATTCCTGGCTGGTCTCAGGATATTTGTTCTCAGGTTGGAGGGTAAATGAGGTGTTGTTATAAATATAGAAGAGGCTTATTAATGACCAGGCATGCACAGACTAATTGCTTCCTCCTGTTTACATATAATCAATCACTTCCACAGTTTGGAACCGCTGGCAAGCAGCAGAATGGAGTGGGAAGGTGGCTAGATTGGGATGGGCGTCAAAGGTCTGGGCTGCTCCACCCGCCCTGCTCAAGTCTTTCCTGTCCTGAAAAAACAAAACCAGCCATCCCTCTATCCCTCAGCCTGCTTGCCCACCCCTCTCTCCTCCCGCTCCCGGCTAACTTCTTGAAGGAATCATCTGTTCTCAGGGACTCCATTTTTTCCTCTCTCTGTCCCTCCTCATCCATGATCACCTCCACAGCCCCCCAAACACCACCTGCCTAGACCCACACTCCATGATTCTTTATCCTGCGCCTGGTCCTCCACTCGGATGTCCAAGTCAGGAATCAGAACTTTATCCCCCTTCCTCCTTCTCCATCAGCCATGTAGACAGGACATCCCAAGACCTCTGATTTTACCACCAAAACATATCTTCACCCCATCCACTTCTCACTGCCAGCAGCTGGGTCAAGCCCCCATCAACTCCAATGGGGACAACTGCGGTGGCCACGTCACTGTCCTCCGTGCACTCTCTGAGCCCCCGTCACTGCAGCCAGAAAGACCATTCAGTGCAAAATATCGTGCTCAGGTCCTGTCCCTATGCCCTCCCCTCCCTTGATTGGAAACTTTCCAGAGCCTTCTACTGTTCTCTCTGGATAAAGACCCAAATCTATACCATGCCTGCAAGGCCCTGTCCAGGTGGTCTGGACCCTGTCACCTCTCCAGGCACCACCCTCTCCCTCTCTGTACTTTCTCCAGTGCCCGGTGCCCCCTCCCACACGCAGCCTTTGCCACTGCAGCTCTCTTTGGGACACCCGCCACCTCCAGTAACCCCTGCTTGTCCTTGGAGAAACCATCCCTGAGCCTTGGCCTGAGTTAGCTCTCTTGCAGAACCTTCAGCACTTGGCTCAGTTTGGAATCCAACCTGCACCTTCCTGTGAGAGCAGTGACCACCTCTCTCTTGCAGGGCACCAAATCCTCAATATCTGGCACGTAGGCAGCCTCCATGAGGACTTTTTGCCTTGGCCCCAGCACCCTTTTGAAGCCTGGCTCAGTCCTGGAACGGGGGCTAGATTCTCGTTGCTACTACCTGCCTTTGTGACTCCAGGCAAATGACGTTACCTTTCTGGGACGCTGCTCAGCATGGGGGAGGCTTCTGAGGGCTCTCAACACCTGGGATGATGTGGCAGAATATTCACTATTCTTGTTAATCTTAATAACAGCCCTTTGAAGTAAGTTCTATTATTATCTACCCTTTATAAATGGGGAGAATCAGGTGGGGGCAATTTTTTTCCAAGATGCCACAACTACGAAGTGGCAGACCTGGGATTCAACCCCAGATCCGTGGTCCCAGAGCCCACGCGCTTGGTCCCGAGGCAGCTGGGAGAGGGGAGAGCAGCAAGCACTCGGCTGAGTGGGAAGTCTGGACTCGGGGTTGGTTGGGGGCGAGGGAGAGCCGACGCCACACTGGGCAATGATTTGTGGGTTCCCCTTTCCTGAGCTGTGTGTCTTTAGGAGGTCACTTCACCTCTCTGAGCCTCAGGCCTCAGTGTGGTAAATGGGACACCACCACCTGCTCCATGTGTGCACTGTGTGTGCCTGGCCCACCATGGGCCCTTGTGCATCACAGCCCTTTGCCCACTGCTCCCCGCCCAGCCCTAAGACCTTCCTTGGGAGCAGGAGGGCTTGGGCTGTGGCTCATTATCTGAAAGAGGAGCGTTAATATCCCTGATATTAAAAAATAACCTTATCTTCATTCTGCTTTGTCGGGAGGAGATGAGCCCACATCAGCATTCTGACAGATGGGAGCAGCTCTCTGTGTTTGCGGGTGTTTGCGGGAGAGTCAGAGAAGGAGGGAGGGAGAGATGCAGAGAGACAGAAAGAGAGAGAAAGAGAGACAGTGTGTGCGCGTACGTGCGTGTGTGTGTGTCTGTGTGATTATGAGAGAGAGAGAGAGCGAGCCTGGGTGATGTGACTTGCCGGGGGTGTGTGGGGGTGGGTGGGTGATGGCACCTCTCCAGAGCAGGGAATAGCTTTAGAAGGGTGACTTGGTAATACCCAATATTGAATGTATTGAAATGCTAAGCAGCTCTAAAGATCTGTGTCTGATTTTCATTAAAGCCGCTGAGGCAGAGGGTGTGATGGGAGGGGCAGTGGCTCCCTCACTGCCTGGGAAGGTCTGATTACAGAAGCTGGAGCCAGGGTCATGACCAGCACCGAGGCCACTCCCACCCACACCACTGCTGCCACCTTCCCTGCTGCCACAGCCGCTACCGTCACCACCATCACCACAGTGCTAGGGAAGCCCTGGCCGTACGTTTCTTGGTTGCTGGGCAGCCTCAGTCACTGCTGCTACAAACCAAGGGATGCCTCCCGTGCTCCACTTGGCACATCCCCCTCTGCCTGCCCCCTGGGCTCATCTGCTCCTCTGTCATACGGGCAAAGAACCCTGTCTCACCTCCATCCCATTCTATCCATCCACATTTTCTGAGGCCCAAAAGCATGAGGATGGGGGTGCTAAGCTGGCTGTGGGAAACACATCAACTGCCCTTTGGGAACTGCTTGTCTGATGGTACAGATAGATCTAGAATAGATCATTTTATGGCCATGGGGTGGGAACGCCAACAAGCTACTGAAGGGCCCAAAGAAGGGAGTGCTAAACAGTCTAAACAGGGTGTTGATAGTGTACATGTGGGGCATCATGGGCCCAGAGAGGGCAGGTGATTTCCCCAAGGTCACACAGCCAGCAGCAAATCTGAGAACAGAACCCAATCTCCTGGCTCCTTGTCCAGTGCTATCTCCGCAACATGAGGCCATGGATTTGCTCACATGTCAGCTGCAGGGAGAGGTGAGATGGGTCTGTGAGCTGCTTCCCAGCAGGGCAGGGGAAATTAGCAGCCAGGAGGGATAGTCAGTCGTGAGGTGCACGCTGGGGGCTGAATGCTTTGCAATTCCCCTCTCCAGTAACCCCACACCAAGGCTGCATGAGTATCATACTGTTTACAGGAGGCTCCCTGGAGGCTCAGAGAGGGAGAGCAAACCATCCAAGGTCACCCAGCCAGGAAGCAGCAGAACTGAGATGTGAACCCAGGGTTATCTGACTCTCAAAACCCATGTACATCTCAAACTCTGGGCCAGGCAACTCCCTGGGGCGGGGGTCTTGGGAAGGAGGCAGAGTGTAACTCAGAAGCTGGATACCATCAGTGGCTGGGGTCACCTAGAAGGAGCTCCCAAGAGTCTAGTTTAATTTGGAATAGTCCCCAGTGCAGACTGACTCCCTGGGATGCGCCTGCAAGAGGGGGTGAGAGCCCAGGGCTGCCGGGGCCCAGGCTGCTTGAATTCCGGCCAAGCTGATCCCGGCCCTGGCCCAAGGTCATTTGTTCGGGGAAGAAAGGCAGCTTCTCAGCCCTGTGCGCCCCGCCCTCCCTGCTCTGAGCTGGGAGCTGGGGGAGGCTGAAGGACGATGATTCTGGGGAAAGCAGATTACCCAGTGAGGGGCCGGCTGGGCGGGTGGCACCGTGGTGACAGGTCCATCAGGCGCCTCGCCTCTCGGAGGGGATGTTTCCTGGGGCTGCTGGTGACAGGCCCGGGCTGCGGAGGGAGTGCTGATGAGGTGGAGACAGGCTGGCCCCTTGCCTGGAGATAGCGATGGGCAGGGGCTCAGCTTCTCTGATGCCTCCTCCCGAGAAGCCTGAGGAATTACCCGGCCGCCAGCCCTGTTCTGGTTTGGGACCATCCAGTGACTGTCCCCCCCTTTAACTCCATCACCTCCCTCTCTCCTTGCCACAGCCTCCTGGCGGGTCTCTCTGCCACCAGGTGCCTCACCTCTAATCCTGCAGGCAGGGTAATCTTGCCAAAGCACAACACTCCGCGGCTTACCACTCGCAGCGACCCCGCTGTCCCAGGAGAAAGCCCCGGCTGCTTAGCCCGAGAAGCGAAGCGCTTCATGGTCTGGCTTCCGTTCTTATAGTCACACCCTGTACTCTTCTCCTGTCTGCTCTGGGCCTTTGCACGTGCCGCTCCCCTAACCTCCTCCCTTCTCCCTGCCACATCCCCGTGGGGCCTAACTTCTACTTCTCCTGCAGGTCTCAGCTTGGACATCACCTCCTCCTTGAAGCCTTCCTGGAACTGAAGCCCGGAAGTCTGGGTCCGGTGCCCCACAGTGTCCCCGGCACTTACCCCTTGAGCATCCTCGTCATCCTAACAGCTCGCTGTGATAGATTCTCAAGGTGTGCAGGGCGTGTGCTAAGTGGTGTGTCCACGTTGCCTCATTCCACCCTGCACTGACCGGAGTGTGGTAAATGCCTGTTTGTCCACCTCACCCACCTTATGATTACCTTGAATGCCTTATGATCACCCACTTTATAAAGGAGGAAGTGGGGCTCCCAGGGGGAGCAGTGTGCTCAAAGGCACCAGCAGGTGAGTGGCTGACGTGAGCCACGAATTCAGGGATCCTGATTACCTATGTTCTGTCTCACATCCTGCCCTTGATACCTCGGCTTCTGGGGGCCGGTCCCCAGTCCTGGCTGAAAGCAGCTCTGGTAAGTCAGACTTCAGCCAGGTCCCCCCTCCCCCAGCATCCCTGGGCCTCTGGGGCCCTGACAGCGCTGAGCAGCTTCCTGTTGGGGGCATGGAGAGGCTGCTCCTCCCAGTGCCGCCAGGAATTCCCAGGCCTCTCCTCTGACTTGGCTCCATTTCTGCAGTCCCTCGGCTGACTCTGGAGTTTCTGACTCACCCAGTTGTGACCTCCTGGCTTCCGACCTCACCTCCTGCTTGCACCCCATCCCCATCGCCTCCTGGCTTCCGACCTCGCCTCCTGCTTGCACCCCATCCCCATCTCCTCCCTCAGATCAGCCTCCGGCCCCACCCCACCTCCAGCCTGCTGGTTCTATGTCTGCAGCTGGGGATAAGCCTGACCCTGGACCCTGCCCTCGGCCCTGCCCCATCATCAGTCTGGGCTCTGGGCTTGTTCTGTCAGCCTGTTCTCCCACCAGAGCTTTGAACCCCATTGTGGGAGCTCAGCGCTCTGGCCCCGCCTCCTTTCCCCACCGCTGCTGAGGGGCTGGGGGGCTGGGGATGATGAAGTCGTCTCCGAAGGAAGAAGCTAAAGATGTAAACGAGACCGTGAAATCCCCTATGACAGCCGTGACCACTGTGGCTCCAGCCATTAAACACGGAGCTTCAACGGCCCCCGAAATACACCTGAGGCACTTGTCAGCAGCTCCTGCTCATCACACGTGCACACGCGAGCCATGCACACGCATGCAAACATATGCATGCATGCACAGGCTCAACGAGCAGCACAGAAGTGTAGGATAGGGAACCCCAGCAGATGGTTCCAGCAGTCTCCTTGGCCTCAGGATGGGGAGAGTGGGGTCCGGGGAGAGTGGGGTCCAGGGTATGGGCCCAGGCATCCTTCCAGTCTGCATCCCTCGTGGCCTCTTCCTCTTTCAGATTGTACTTTGTATTTGCATAGCACTCACTCATCCCCTGCATCCTTCTGAAACGGCTTTGATGTGGGTCTGATGCGATCTGATATCTTCCCCTCCCCTTGTCCTGCAGCATAGCCTCCAAACGTGCAGCACGGTGCCCGGCACGCAGCAGGCACCGGGAGGGGTGTGTTAGCTGAATACATTCAGTTGCAGCAGCCATCAAGGAAATTCCTACCCAAGACCCTTGTGTTTTGTCTGAGGCACACTTGGTTGAGTTGAAAGCCCTGGACGGGGAGTCTGGGCTTTGAGTTTGGCCTTGACACTAACTCCTGTGTGTCTTTGGCCTCCTGTGTGACCAAGGCGTCCCCCTTCTTGCTGTCAGTTCCCCTATCTGAAAAGCCTTTGTCCTAGCCTGGTCCTCGGAGCATCCATGATGGCTGTCTGAGTCCTGTGGTGAATGCTGGCCGGCCTGTGGTCCCTGCAGCCTGGCCAGGGATGCTGGCCCCGAAGCTGTGGGAGCTCAGAGCCTATAGGCCCTCAGGGCTGAGGAGGTGCTGTTAGGGGTGTTTCCTCTGCTGACGATTTTTGTTCTTCTCGCACTAAGCCCGCAGCACACAGTAGATACTCAGGGAAGTGTGATTAGTCTGAACTCAGCCACCAAATCTTGTAAGAGTGAATTTTCAGGAAGTGTTTGGAAATCCCTTCTTCCATGTCAGTTCCCCACCAGGGAGTTCTGTGTCCTGGCCCTTGCTTACCTCTTCAGCCATGGGACTCACCACTCCTGCTTCCCTGCGCTAAGCAGTAACCATTCTGAACTTTGTTTCCCCGGCCTGCTGGGGTCTCCCCCCCGTCCGTCGGCTGGCACGCTCCTCTTCCCTGTGCCCTGTCCCTCTGCCTAGTGGACACAACTTCAAACTACTCGAGCCTTAGATGTTGAAAAAGCCTTCCCTGGTTCCCCACATCTGGGTTGGGTGTGTCCCCAGGCTGCTCTTCCTCCTGAATGTCTGCTGTCACAGAACGTACGACGCTGACATGTCCCTGCCGGGTGTGCCTCCTCCAGGCACCTTGAGGGAGTTGGGGTGGTGTCTTCTCCAAGGGAAACGCAGGGTTGGCTGGTTCTGCCTTGCACTCCCGTGGCCCCACTGGTTCCCACCTCACGATCTTAGCGTCTACTTGGTTCTTCAGGCACCAGAGGGCCAGTGGGCTCCACCCTTTGTGCCACAGGCCCTCTCAGCTGGGGACCGTCCTTCCAAAGCGCCAGGCACAGGGCTGGTGCATGGATGCCCGCCATTCTCTCCTGGGTGCCTTTTCCAAATGCAGCTGGCCCCTCGCTCACGTTCCCAAAGGCCTCGGACCCAATCTTCCCATCTCAGCCTCGTGACTTTTGCTCTTTGCAGGGGTCGTCTTTCAGAGATAATGGGAAGCAGAGTCCAAGCATTTTTATTTTAAAGCTCCTGAGCAGAAAACTGCCCGTCCTTGCCGGTGGTGGCCTGTGACAAGACCAAACTCGAAGGATTATCTACAGTAGAAAAGGTCAGACTTGGGTAGTGGGGGACAGTCATGGTGGAAAAGCAGGCAGGCCAGGCAGGCATAGGGAATGGAGACCCGCCTCGTCCAGCCAGACACTCATCAGAAGGCAGGCGGAAGGTTGCAGGCCGTTGGCGAAGGGCAGGCTCAGGACAGACCCTGGGGTTGGGGACACTGGAGTGCCAGCCGAGGAGGGCAGGGGAGAGCCTGAGCGAGCTGCTCAGCTTCTCTGGCCCCCTTTCCTCCTCTGTGAAGTGGGGGTGATCCCAGCAGCTCCTCACAGGGTGGCTCTGAGGAGGAGATGAGTCGCATGGTGCAGCTGGTGGAACCGTGCCTGACATGTGAGTTTGCCGCTATAGGGATGCTGGCTGACCATCCACGTCCTATCCTGGCTTTCACTGCTGTAGAGCGATGGTCATTTACAGAGCAGCATCCAGGCACCAGTCATGGGATGACTCACTCTTCAGTACACCTCAGGGGTAAATACTCCCACCCCGGCTTGTGGAGGAGGCTTGAGGCCTGAGGCCAGCTTTCTGGGGTCACACAGCGAGGGAGCAGCAGAGGGACGGGCCTGGCAGCAGAGTCTGTGGAGAGTGGAGAGCCCCAGTCAGACCTCCCCTCAGGGCCCCAGGCTCCCCGTCCAGGGTTCCTGCCTCTGATTCTTGCTGCCTCCGCACAAGTCCAGGGTTGGGTGATATCCGGGGGGAGAGGTGGGGGGCCTGTGGGGCTGCGGGCCCTCAGCTGAGTGAGGCAGGTGGCTGACCTAGGGAGCCCCCAGGGGGGACCATGTGGCAGGGCCTGTCTGGGGGTGGCCCTGGGGGAGGCCCCCCATGCCCAGGCCCTGAGATGGTGGCCCTGCCCAAACCCTCTGCCCAGCCCTCATTTCCAACAGAGACTCATTTAAGACCAATGACCAGCTTGCTAGGGGACTTCAAAGATAGTATTTGATGAGTTTTAGCAGCTTCAGCAAAACTCTAATTTGAATTTCAGGCGCTGGTGTGTGATTTCCTCGGTGACAGCTCCGAGGGAGGCTTGGGCTCAGCTGTCATCCAGTGGGGCCTCTCGCTGGCTGCCACCGCCGCCGCCACCCACCTTCCCGGGGAGGAGAATCTGGTGGCTGAGAGGAGCCGGGGCTCTACTGAAGCTCAGGGAAGAGGGGAATAAACAAGTGACAGGAAGAGAGGGGAGTGAGAGGGAGGGGGCTGAGAGCAGGGACAGGAGCACACAGTGGGGAGGAGGAGGGAAAGCAAGTAGGAGGATGAGGGTGAGGTTAGAGACCCCGGGAGAGACAGCATCCCAGAGAGCAACCCAGAAATGAGGGGAAAGATAAGTCAACCCAGAGGGGGAAAGGGGAGAGGAGGGGAGTAGAGGGGGGAGAGAGAGAGAGAGAGACAGATAGAGAGAGAGAGAGAGAGAGAGAGAGAAAGAGAGAGAGAGAGAGAGAGAAAGAGAGAAAGAGAGAGAGAAAGAGAGAGAAAGGGACCGAGAGCAGGCGGACAGGCCAGGAGCTAGGCTGAGGGAGGGAGGGAATCAGAGGCTCATAAAGAGCCTGAGGATGGGGTGGAGGTAGAGACCATAGGGGAGGGCAGGAGGGACGGCTGGGAGGACAATGGGAGGGGGCGAGGAGCCCCGAGAAATATGCTTATTCACTAAGCACCCTCAGGCCAGGCCTAAGGGCCCTGGGATCCCAGTGAACAAGTCAGGTAGATCCCTGGGGTGGGGAGGGGGCCTGGCTCAGGGCACTGGGTGGGGCAGGAGAAGAAAGTTCCGTCTCCCAGCCTCCCTTCCCCCTCCCACCTTAGCTGAGGCAGGGAGGTGAAGTCCTGTGTCTCCTGATTCCAGAGTCCCACTCTGAACCATCCCCCACCAGCTGCCGTGACCCCCAGCAACGGGGCAGCTTGCAAGCAGGAATGATAATATCCAGTACCAAGGCCGTGGTGGGGTCCCATAGCCCTCCACCACACACGTGCGCGCACACACACACACACAAACACGCAGACACACACACACGCACACGCACGATGGCTGGGAAGGGTAGAGAAACGGAGGGGCAGCATGAAAGAGCGAAGGAGGAGTGAGGAAGGGTCACTTCATCTCTCTGAGCGTCAGGTTCCTCCTCTGTAAGAAATCGGGATCAGAATATCACACATCTCACTGGGCTCCTGGGAGGATAAAACATGATTTATGTAAAGGGTGGAGCCCAGCACTTGGCTCAATTGAATCTGAGCTGAAGGGACACGTTCCCAAAAACGGAACCCTGGTTCTGAGATATATATTCCCATGATGTCATCACCCTTCCTGTGGAAGAGGAAGGCAGGGCCCTTCTCCCCTCGGTCCTCTCCTCCCAGGCTCAGCGGGGAAGGGGAGCCTTACGGCACTCACACACCTTCAAGGCCACATAGGACTCCCCCAGCCTCAGAGCTGAGCGCTTGGTGTCACGGGCCCTGCAGCTGCCATCCAGACTGGCCCTCGGCCAGGTAGGGAGGGAAGAGGAGAGAGAGGGCAGCCCACAGGCCTGGGCAGCGGCCACAGCTCTCCTGGGTGCCCGAGAGCAGAGGCTGGGAGACAGGACAGGGTTTAAACTCAAGCACAGCGCGGTCTGATACGACAGCCACCAGCCACACGTGGCCGTTGAGCACTTGATAAGTAGGTAGTCTGAAATGAGATGACTTAGTAAGAAAAAAATGTCAAATATCTCATTTAGTATTTTTATATTGATTTACATGTTAAGATGAAAATAATTTGGAGGTATTAGGTTAAATAAAATATATTGTTAAGTTAATTTCACCTGTTGTTGTCTTATCCTGTTAATGTGGCTATTAGTAAATTTTAAATGACACATGTGACTCCTGTTGTATTTCTATTGGTCTCAGGACATCTGAGTTGGAAGAACCATTAGACATCCCGTACTCCGAACCTCTGTGGCGCAGGTGGGGAGGTTGAGGCCCAGGAGCGAAGGGACTTGCTCCAGGTCACACAGCCAGACAGCAGTGTGCAGAAGATGGAACTTAGGTCTCAGGGACACAGTTGGGAAGACAAACACCAGTCTCCTCTGGCATTACCCAAGCCACTAGCTCATTAGCACAGGGTGAGAAGACATAATTTTTAAGAATTCTAACAACTGCAAGGTGGATTAGGAGCTTAAAAAAGGCTCCTACCAGGGCTGTCAGAGGATCCTGACCTCAGGCTTGAGGCCCTCACCACGGCTGGGGGCCAGAGAATTAATGATGCCACAGCCGCTGAAGGAATTTGAAAAGGAAAAGAAAAAAAAAAGGCCAAATTGAATTGTGGACAATTGTGAAGGCTGCAGCCCGTACATACTTGATGGGAGGCATCACAGGAGGACTGCAAAGAGGACCTGCCTGGGCCTAAGGCCCCCAGGGGCCCAGCAGAGGGCTGTGCCAAGAACCAAGCCCCCGTCTTCAGGCAAAGCTGGGTAGGGGACCTGGGGCCTGTCCTTTCGCCTCTCTGGCGCCAGCTTCCTCGTCTGTGGCCTAGTATCTAAGAGTGCAGGCTTTAGAATCAGGTGACCCTGGCCGCTGGCTCTGCCACCTACCAATGGCCCCGAGCAAGTTCTTAATCTCTCTGGGGCCCCTCTTGCTCATTTGAAAAAAAACATGCCTAAATCCTACCCCCAAGGATTGATGGGAGGGTGGGTGGACGACAGATGTGAAGGGCTTAGGCCCTCTGGGCACTTGGGCACAGGAAGTATTCATTTGTTTAGCAAATATCTTCTGGGCACCTGCACTGTCCTAGGTACTGGGGATCCTGGAGTGAAGCAGACAGACCAGGTTCCACCCCTGCGGCGCCTACAGTGTAGGTGAGGACACAGACCAGCGAGTAGAGACCTTTATACAGATTTAGACGGTGACAAGTGCTCTGAAAACTACTGAAGGAGGCGAAAGGACAGAGAGCGGCAGGGACAGTTTGGGCAGTGTGGGCAGGGGAGGCTCTCTGAGAAGGTGACATCTGACCTGTTATTAAAATGATTAGAATCTGAGAGCCCTGGCGCTGGGGAGGTCTACGAAGACCACAAAGACCACAGATCACACAGCCATCCGCCTCCCGGGGCCCCTCCAGGCGTGTGCTTCCAGGAGAGCGGAGATGTCAGCTCTGACATTCGACTTCTGGGTTCCAACCCTAGTTCCACCTCCTAGTGGCCGTGTGACCTTGGCTAAGTTCCTTTGCTTCTCCAAGACTCTATTTCTTCACCTGTGCAATGGGGATAATAACACAGAATGAAGCTGTGCTGGCCTCTTGCGAGGGCTAATTGGGCAGTAAGTCCACCCATAGATGTGGACTCTGGCCCGGCCCTTTGCTGGCAATGCAGACCTGGAGACGGCTGCCTTATGGCCCGAGCCCCAGGGTCAAGGAAAGGATAGGGTGCAACAGAGGCACGAAGGAGGACTTCCTAAAAAAGCTGACATCAGCTTCACAGCTCACAATGTCCTCAAGCAGAAGCAGAGTTGCCTGGGAAAAGGGGGCACCAGCATGCTGGCCTGAGGGACAGCACAGGGACAGCAGAGGCTCAGGGAGCAGGGGCCCCCTCTTCCTTCTGGCCCCAGAAATGGGCCAGGCACAATGTATGGGGGCTACTGGCAGTTTGATAACCAGGAGAGTGAGGTCTGAGGCCAGAAGTCGTGAGTGACGGGGCCGGTGAGGCCGGCCAAGGCCAGATCGCGGAGAGCCCCGTCCGGCCGGCTGAGCTGCCAGGACTTCATCTTGGGTGGTATGTGTGTGTAGCAGGGGGGCTGGAGCCAGGGCACAACGTGATCCCCTCCGTGCCCTAAGCAGATCCCTCTGACAGCTGAAAGGTCTGTGAAGACAGCTCTGGGGCCCTGTGGGCCTTCCCTTTTCTGGCCTGGGATCTCCAGGGCCTCCAGCCGCCCCCGAGCCCATCTCTTCAGTGTGTGCTCTGCTTGTAAATGGCTCCCAGAAGAGTGAGGGGTCGTGGCTCTCAGATGGACAGCCCAGGCTACCCACGGGAAAGTTGAGCACAGAGGACCTGGGGGCCTTGTGCATCTGCCCCTCCCTAAACCCACCCCTGTCTGTATCTTCTCAACCAACCCATGCCTGCTTTCAGCCAGTGGGTTCAAATCTTGGCTCCTCCACTTACCGTGTGGCCTTGGGGAAGTGACTAGCTTCTCTGTGCCTCAGTCTCCTCACCTATAAAATGGGGGGGGGGGAACTGCCTCATCACAGGGTGCACGTGTGTGAGTGAGCAAATGAGCTCATGTCTGCAGGTTGTGACTGATGGCTCTTATGTGCCTCCCCCGTCCAACACCCTTGTGAAGTAGGCCCAGGAGGAGATCACGCTTCTCTCCCATTTTAGAGATAGGGAAGCTGAGACTGAGAGGGAGGTGGCTTGTCCAAGGATGCTGACTCAGTACATCAGGGGCACTGCTGGCACCAGGATTCAGGTATTTTGGCACCTGGTCTGGAATTCTTTCCACTCAATCAGGTTGCCATCATGAGCAATATTTCAGGTTGAGGGATGAAGCTCTAATGGGAAGATTCCAGGCATCCTCCAGAGGAGAGATGCTATTTTTGAGCTAAGAATATGAAAGAAGGAAATTCTTAGCCTCCCCTCAACCCACTCTGTACCCCATTTATCCAGAGGAATCACTATGTAGGCATCTGCTCACTCTGCCCCCAGACAGCGAGCTGGGGTCCAGTAGGCTGGCCTCCTCACCCAGAGCTACCTAGTCACCCGTCCGGCCCTGCTTGGCCAGTCTCTGGAGCCTTCCTGATGCTCAAGCCCCACCCCTCTCCCATCCCTGGCCCCAGCTCTCATCATTGGGTATAATGATTGCCTAAGGTCTTGCCTGCCCCTCACTAGATCGTAGCTTAAGGGCAGTGCCTGTGAGCTTGGCCACCTCTGTCCCCAGCACCAGGACTGAGCCCTGTTACTGTGTGGCCAAATGAGCATGTGCTCCCAGCCCTGACCCTCCCCTCCCTCTCTTAACCTGGTGCTTCTCACTCTTTTTTTCAGGATTGCTCCTCAAGGAAACTTTCAAGACATTTTCTCCCCT
Source organism: Camelus ferus (assembly GCF_009834535.1). Classification (NCBI taxonomy): domain Eukaryota; kingdom Metazoa; phylum Chordata; class Mammalia; order Artiodactyla; family Camelidae; genus Camelus; species Camelus ferus. Next base: position 15,514,505 of record NC_045708.1, on the reverse strand, counting down.
CATCTCCACACGTGTGAAATGTTAATACTGTAGATTTACTGTATATTTCTGTATGTACCGTACACCTATCTGTACTTTATACATAAAAAGAGTAAGATTTTTTTTGCCCTCCGATTGCCAATTATCACTCCCCTTAATTTTAACCCAAGTCATTCATGAGTCCTGTGGACTGCAAACCACACTTTCTAGGTTAACTTAATTGCTTCACCACAGTTCAACACTTCTTGGAGGAACACAAACACAGCAAAATTTAGGTTAGGACACATGTGTTGGTCAGATGGGTGTTTTGGGACCAGGATACCAACATGGACCCCAACCCCAGCTCCATGCACCCCAGCTGTGGGGGCCCAGCTCAGAGGAGGGTGACGGCACGTTGGCCTCATGAGGTTATAAGAGGTCTGAGTTGGTAGGGCCCTTCAAGATTGTCTGGTCCAAACTGATTTTACCAATGGAGGGATTGAGGCCAAGGGAGGCATGGAGAGTGGGAGACCTAGAGAGTTTGTAATGAGACTGTGAGCCTGTTAAGGGGAGGATGTGTCTTGCTAATTTCTGTATCCCCGGCACCTGACACTGTGTCTGACACAGGTTAGACATGCAGGGCATGGTGGATAATCAGATAAACAGATGGATGGATGGATGATGGGTGGATGGATGAACAGACGGATAGATGGACAAAGGAAGGGCAGATTGTGACACCTAGGTCTCTGAAAAGCTCTGGTGATGCCAGGTGCCAGCAGGGCCTCAGAAAACAAAATAGGAATGCTGGACAGGGTGATCTCTGACATCCCTGACTCTAGACTTACGCTTCAACTGCCTACTCCACATCTCTCCTTGGGTGTTCGACTGACATGTCAAACTTAACATGCCCCCCACTGAACTCCTGTTTTCCTCCAGAATCTGCCCCTCACTCTGCTCCCCACCACAGCATATGGCAACTTCATGCCCCTACTTTCAGACCAAAATCTTGGGGATCATCCCTGAGTCCTCTCTTTTTTTCTCAGCTCCCACACCTAATCCATCAGCAAACTCTGTCTACTCAGCTTTCAGCATCTGACCACTCCTCACCAGCATCCTGGTCCAAGCCATCATCATTTTCCTTGCTTAGCTAACAAATGAGCCACTCAGAAACTTATTTAGGTTGCAGCCTCATTTTAATTTTTAATCTTTATGAAAGTCTTCTGTGATGAGACATTGCAATAACCCTTAAGTAATCTCCCAGCATCCACCCTTTCTCCCTGTGTTTGTTCTCTGCACAGTGGCTGCAGCACTTGCTCAAACCCCTCCACTGGCCAGATCCTGCAGTGCCCCAGAAGGTCCTCTGTAATCTGGGCCTGATTACTTCTCTGCCTTCATCTCCTACTGCTCTCTCCCTTGTCCACTCTGCTCCAGCAACACTGGCCTCCTTCTGAACTCCTCACACAGGCCACGTGCACTCGCCCCGGGGCCCTTGCATGGGCGGTTCCCGCTGCTGGGGATGCTCTCCTGTAGTCAGTCACATGGCCAGGCCCTCAAAGCCATCAAGTCTTTGCTCGAGTCGTTTAATAACTGAGGCCTTTCCTAGCCACCCTATCTAAACCTCCACCACGCCCCCCTGCCAATTTAATTTTTCTCTTTGATGCTTAGCATTATCTAGCATAATATATACTCATTTATTACCTGTCTTTCCTACTAAAATGAGTCCAATGAGAGCAGGGATTTTATTCTGCTCTGTTCACTGTGTGTCTCCAGCACCTAGAGCCCTGCCTAGGCCACCCTGAGTGCTCAATAGATGCCCGTGGAATGAACAATTGTAGGAGGCCAGTGCTGTGAGGGGGCATGGCAGGGGACCAGGCCTGCCCAGGAAGCCTCGGGCATTACCTTTGTTCTTTGGCTCCTTCGTTTGCCCCTTTCACTCAGGCACTCAGTAGGAGCATAGGGCTCTATGGAGGGTTAAGACACAAACACACAAACACATACAAATACAGTGTAGCTGCACTTCCATGAGAAGCCTAGCCGAGTTCGGAGACAGGGAGCAGAACGGTGGTTTCCAGGAGGACGGGGGGATGGGAGTGATGCTAACAGCAACGGGGCTTCTTTCAGGGGTGATGAAAATGTTCAATGGGTGCAGGGTTTCCAAATGCAATGATGAGAGAGTTCTGGAGATGGACAGCGGTGATGGCTGCACAACTACGTGAATGTAGTTAATGCCACTGAACTTTACACTTAAAAATGGCTAAAATGGTAAATTTTATGTCATGTATATTTTGCCACAAAAACATTAAAAAAAAAAAAAGACATGAACACATATTACCACATGCTCGATATTGTGGGTCATACAAGGTGTCAGAAAAGTCCAGGGGAAGACACTTTTGGCTGGGGTGACTTTCTGGAGTGGGAGACATTTGGACTGGGCTGCGATGGATGGGGAGAAGCTGGGCAGAAACGGCGAGCAGAGTGGACGACAGGGACCACTTGGGCCAAGGCCTGGAGGTAGGTTTGGCCCTGAGTATGTACGCTTGTTGGGGTACACAGGGCCCAATGCTGGGAAACTGAAACCCTGCCCCAAGGCAGCCTGGGTGTCAGCCCTCAGGAAGGCTTGTGGGAAAGCTTCTGACCAGGGGATAGGGGGCAGCTGTGGAGCCCAGGGGATCCTGTCTCTTCAGGCCTCCTGAGTGGTGGGTTGAGGAAGGCCCCCATATGCCCGGGGTTCTGGTCTCGATTGCCCAGCCAGCCAGCCAGGCCTGGAAGACACAGGGCATAGAAGCACCGGCCTTCAAGCCTCTCCTCTCTGCTGGTCAGGGCTGGGCTCCTAGCACGGACGCTCTCTTCCTGCTACCCTATGCCACCAGAGTCCAGATACGAAGCACAGCCTCCTCCTGCACCAGCTGGCCTTCCTGAGGTCAGGCCCAGCGGAGCTAGCAATAACCATTTACTGAGGCCCTTCTCTGCCTGGCACATAAGGGCCTTCATGGGTATTATGTTATAATCCTAAGAAGCAGGCAAGGACTATTATCCTCCCCATTTCATAGATAAAGAAAATAAGGCCCAGAGAGGTTAAGTGGTTTGCCCAAAGCCAGAGCGCTGGGCAGTGGCAGGGGTGACATTAGACCGTCTGACTCCCCAGCCCTGACTCTCAGCCCTTGGGCTGCCCCGGGCTCTAGGCTTGTTTCAGGGCTCCCAGGGACGGCAGAGACACTGTCCTCATGCCCCTCCCTCCTCCTGGGGCAGCTCTTCCCCACAAGTTCCAGGAAGCTGCCCTCTTCCAGGCCTAGATGCTTTGGTCACATGTCACCTGTCCCTGCCAGCTCCTCCAGCTGTGCCAGGTGGGCCCCGAGGCCCCAGCCCCTACTGAGGTGAGGGAGGCAGGGCCGCACCAGATGGAAGCTGCCTCAGGAGGCTCTCTGGTACAGCTCTCAGCACTTGTGCTGGCATCTCAGCATCTCGGCCGTGCTCCCCTCCCACCCGAGAGCGAGAGCAGGGTGACAAGGTACCACCCGAGAGAGAGAGTAGGGTGACAAGGTACCACTGGGTGTTGTGCCTGCAGCACAGAAGCCCATCAGGGCCTCCCCGTGCACTCGCCATGCGGCAGCCCTGTGCCGGGCTCAGTCCTCACGACACTGGGGGCAGCACCATTACAGACGAGGAACCAGAGGCTCAGAGATCCGTCACACACATCAGCATGAAAGTAGCAGGGTCAGGCCCAGAATCCTGATTTCTCTGCTACCTGTGCTACATACGGAATCACAGAATACTGGAGAGGGTTCTTAGGGGTTATCTAATTCACTCGCCCAGGTGGGGCGGGAGAGACCTGTCCAAGGTCACACAGCTCATGTGCGACAATGAATTTAGTATTCCCATGACTCCCATTATAAATGTGCCAGCAGGTTACCACAAATCTTGTCATTTCCAAGATAAACAAAACTTGCATTTAAGGTTGTGGCAGGATTTTTAAAAATGTGTTTAATTGAGGCAAGTGCCTTCTACTACAATAGTTGTCACAAAGCCACAGACACACGAAGGTGAGCCTGCCTGCCTTCTACGTGGACAGCGGCTGGTGCCCTGGCTGCACACTCAGTGTCATGTCTTCTCAAGGACAGGGAAGGCACAGGGCTTCCGGCTGCCCCTATGGCACCTTCTAATTTCAGTTTAGCTCTGGTCTGGAGCTGAAGAGAAACAGGAGCAAGAATTGGGCCTTTTGGCATAGGGAACTATATTCAGTATCTTATAATAATGTATAATGATAAAGAATATAAAAAAAATGTGTAACTGAATCAATATGCTGTACACCAGAAACTAACACAACACTGTAAATCAACTGTACTTCAATTAAAAAAAAAAGGAACTGGGAATTTTGTATTTGCACCAGTGTGATTCTTCCAGCAAAAGATCACCCAGCTTGGACAAGTTTCTCAACCCTTTAGAGAGTAAACGTACTCATCTGTAAGGTAATTATTACTCACTGAAGAGTAATTATGAGGATCAGCCACAATGGACGTGGAGCCCCCGGCACAATAAATGGTACCAACGATGACGAGGGTGAAGATGGAGGAGGGACAGCAGTGATGGTACTAACCGTACGAGCATAAAGCAAGGGATGGCCTTATTGAATGAAACTAAGTGTTCTGAACCTTGCAGCCAATGTTTACCACGCAGGTGCATTTCCCTCCTGACACTGGGCATCAGCGGAAATGTTGTGGGGTTCGGAATCTGACAGATCTGGGTTTGAATTTAAGCTCAGCCACTTCCTGTATGATGCTCATCCCTGAGCCTCCATCTAGTTCTGTGCCATCCAAACCGATAACCACCAGCCATGGGCAACTACTTAAATTAGCATTTAAAATTTGGCTTCTCACACTACGTTTCAGGTGCTCACAGCCACATCTGACTAGTGGCTCCCACGTGGGACAATGCGGAATAGATCACTTCCCTCATCACAGAGTCCTGCTGGATGGAGCTCAGCTGCGACCCGAATGTGGACGTGGTGCCTGCACTTGGGACGCTGCACACACGTGGCCTGGCCAGGGCAGAGGGTGACGAGGGGAGCGCTCAGTCTGTCCCTGCTGTGAGACTCCGGCTGAGCCCTGAGTCCCCTCGCTCACCTGGTCTCCCTTGCAAAGCGGATGTGATGCTGGGTCCAGCTGCTCAGACTGCAGTTCTGCTGCTGACTTACCAGTGTGCCAGTGACGTCACCTCCTGCAACCTCAATTTCTTCATTTGTAAGTTAATAACTCATGCCCCTCCAGCCTCAGGGCAATGCTGCCAGAGTTGAGCAAGTAAACGATCGTAAGTGCTCTGAAATGTGGGGACCACAGAGTTACAGGGACAGCAGAGTGACGGGGGAAAGCCTACATCCGGTGTCAAAAGCAGACTGCAATTCCCCCTCTCCTTAGCTGAAGATCCCTAAGTCCTCAGAGGAGGCTGCATCCAAACTCCTTCACTGTAAAAGGGTAACAATGAAGATACTTGCTCTAACCTCTCATGTTACTGTGAGGATCAACGATGCATATGGAAGTGATCTAAAAGTAGCAGAGTGCTGCTCCAGAGTGAGGCATCATGGGAGTGCTGCTCTGTCCAAAACGAGGGAGGCCAAGTTGAGCCAAGCACAGGCCACCTCCTCTCCTTTCTGTGCTCTGCCTGCCTAAGAGCCTTGCTCCCACCAGGTCAGGCCTCTCCTGCTCCAAGCCAAGGGATGAGGTTGGGGCAGAAACGGGGTCACCAAATGGGTCAAGACAACCTGTTCTGATGCCAGAACAAGACACCAAACCCACTGGGGCCACACAGCCAGGACCTTAGGGCACTGTCACTTCCAGGAAGTGCTTCTGTGACATGCCCCCTGGGCTGTAGGATCTGGCTCTAGGTGGCTCCTCAGTGAAGCAGAGAGCAGCATGAGGAGCACGGCCCCCAGCATCCAGACCCCAGCCCTGCTGCTTTGCTGCTCACGAAGTCATACAGCAGGTGTTCCCTGGACGCCAGGGAAATGAGGGCTAGAGAGACGGCTAAGACCGGGCGGGCCATCACCTATACCAGAATCTTATATGCATCACTTTTAATCTCCACAATTACCCTAAGAGTTTTTATTACCTCCTTTAGAGACAAAAAACAAAATCAAGGTAAAGAAAGTTAACATGCCCCAAACACACACCTAACAAGGGACAGAGCAGGGGTTTGAACACAGATCTGAGTAACTCTAAAGCCGGGCTCTCAACCATTCCATTTTATATTGTCTCCTGATCTGATACTCTCCAATAAAATTGCTGTTATTCTAGAAAACGTCTTTTCCTTCAGGAGCCCAGGATAAGGGGAGATGGGGAAGTTGGAGAGGCCACCATGCTTCCCAGAGCTGCACGGGTGGGGGACCACCCTTGCACACCCGTGTCAGGTGCCGCGCCGGGCTCAGCTGCCCCACGGGTGCTCAGGCAGGACCTGCGGCTGTCCTCTGCATGCTAAGGAAGAGCCCAGATTGAGCTGACAAGGGTCGACCAAGGACAGGTGAAACTGTGAGGGCCATCACGGGTCCCCAAAAGTGATAGTTCCTAGGCCACAATCTAGTCCCCAAAACAGGCAAAGGACACAACTCTTGCTGCTACTGGACACATTTCCAGCTGATAAAAGCAGGGTTTTAGGCCTGGCTGTCTGTCTCAGGCAGGATGGACAGAGGAGAAGAGAAAGGTGAGAGAAGGTCTGTGACAACAGTCCAGGGGGCACAGACCAGGCGGCTTAGGGACTGGGAAGTATGGCTGACCAGGTCGCCCCTTCTGGCTAACTGGGTTATTAAATGCTTGAATGTGGCTTGGGGTTTAAGAGCCAACTCTGGAGTCAGGCAGCCGGGGATGTCACCCAGCTGTGCTGCTCACTGGCCACGGCACTCGTCAAGTGGCTCCTCTGGGGTAGGTCTCCTTGCCTGTGACTTGGGGTGACAGCACCTACATCAAGGTGTTGGTGAAGTAAGAATTACATAAAACTCTTCGACCGGTGTCCAACACGTGGTAAGCACTTAATAACACTGGTTATTAATTATGAGGCTACTTCTTAAAAACATTAACCCCCGCCAACCCCACGAAAAAGACAAAAATAAAAAAAATAGCATTTGTAGGTATTTAGGTCTTGTGTTTGGACTGGCAGGATGTTGGTACCCGTTTCTCATATGTAATCCTTGCTTGGCCAACCGGGCTAACAGTCCCCGAGGAGCAGGCATCACACACTATTTTAGACTGAGATGGCCCCAACCTCTACAGCATCGCATGGAACAAAGCATCATTAGGACCTCGGAAACTCCAGAACTTCTGGTCTAAAAGACACCTGATGTGCCAGGCTAACTGTGTGTGTGTGTGTGCGCAAACAAGAAGGATAACACACAGTTCTTGTCCTTGAAAGGGTCACAGTTTAGTGAGGGAGGATCTTAAGTCATCCTGTGACAATCTAATAATCCCATGCTCCCAAACCCGCACGTGCTCTCACCTGACATCTCGCTCACCCCCACAGTCATGCCTGCATGCACACTTCGCTTCAGTTCCCTGGCTCACAGGCAGCTCTAGCCCTGGCCTCTCTGGAAATGCTGGCTCTGGTCTGGACCCTGTGTGGAGCACAGAGGTTTCAACCTTAAATGGAGTGAAAAGCTGTTCGGTCCTGTGCCAGCCCCATGGGCCCCTTTCCCCACCCTACCCCCCGCCCATTTTTATCAGACCCTCCTGATGGCAGGTCTATGAAATCTCCCCTGGAGGGGACCATGGGTCCCTGGACTGACCTTGTCCTGATGTGTTTGATCAGCTGTTTCTGGCCTGCGCTGGGGGAACCAGTGCAAGAGGAGCCGGCAGGAGTGGTGTTTGATCAGAGCAGCTGGGGAGCTCTGGGCCGGGCTAGCTGCAGTTAGCCTTCTGCTAATCTCTCCTCGGAGGACAAAGAAAGGAGGGTGTTCTGACAGCCCAGCCCATAGGTAACTTGGGGAAGGCTCGCTGGCGGGGTCGGGGGAGGTGGAAGATGGGTTCAGCCCCAGCCGCACGAGGGTCCACACGAGGGGCACTGCTGGCTCCCGGCCGAGCAACACCATCTCCTGAGCACCTGAGCTCAGTGTCTGGTGCCAAGTCTGGGGAGGAGATAACAAGCGTCTCAGTGAACATGGGCCCTACGCTCTGGCAGCCCTGTGTGACAGGACAGAAGAAAGGACACAAAAAGCCTGGAGGACACTCACAAGATGAGCTCGGCCTCTATGCTCATGTCCTAGATCCTCTCTTCTCAGTGGAACCTGGAGCCCTGGGGTGTTTCCCAACAAAGGGAGGAGACTCCTGGTCTAGGACAAGTCCATGTGGAGCCATAGGTACTTCTCTTTTTTCACCAAACACACACCCAAGTACAAGCTCTTGGAGGGTGAGATAAACCATGAATAACACGAAAGCTCCAGAGGCAGGGTGGGAAGGCGGGAAGTCGCCACATACTCAGTGTTTCTGTCTCCCTCGCTCTCACTGGATGTGCTCCCACCTGACACCCGGTCTGTGCTGTTGCTCAGACACAACCCCTCGGCTGTGTTGCCGAGGAACCAACTCTGAGAGTCTGGGATCCAACCCGGGAGGTCGGTCCCTTTGCTGTCACTGTTCATCCTGGTCTGGGGCAGAGGCTTGGGTTCACTGTATGAGCTCCATCTTACCTCGGTCAGGGGCTCCCCTGCCCTCCACTCCAGACCCTCTATCTCAGATACATCAGGCACCCTCCTTTCCTGCCCACATCTGCCCTCTCCCCCAGGTTCTTTTAAAGTATAAGAAACATTAACAGGCACCATTTACAAAGCATTCATAGTCTGTTAGACATGTCACTAATGTTGACTTTCCTCCTCATAGTCATTGTTAGGAATGACAGCCCAAGATCACAGTCCACTCAGAGGTGGGGCTGGGAAGCTCCCGAGTCCATGGCCTTTCCACTGTGCTGCTCTGCCTCTTGCAGAACCCTGCCCAGGCCCCCGGCCTGAGATAACTACACCACCAGGGAATCACTCGGCCCATTTGCTACTCTGCTCAACCACTCCTGACCCGGAGCAGCACTTCACCTCTGTGCACATTCACCTTCATGGCTGGAGCCCAGCCGCATGTTAGAATTACCCCTTGCAGCTGCCTGGGACTCTCAGGATTACTGTCCCAGATATGACAGACAACTCTAGCTTCTCTCTCCAAAGGCACTGCTTAGGCAGAAGGGCACTGCTTCAAAAGACCCTGTGGGCTCCGGGCAGAGGTCAATTCGTGCTACTCCAGGACTGTCCCAGGTGAAGTGAGCGCAGAACCACCTCCACCCCTGCTTTCCCAACCTCAGGGCAGACCTGAGCTTAGGGGGCTGCAGGGTATGATGATCCTCCCACCCCCCACGCCTCACACGCGGGACTCTCATTGCAGAAATTATGTACATCCTATCCGTGTGTCTGCCTCTCTTGTTTCCTTGTTGGCTGCCAGCAACATGACATTTTCAGCTGTTTACCACGAAAGGTTTCTCCTTATTTTATAGTTATCTACTCAGCACTTTGTGCTCTGGGGGCAGTTGAGATTCAGGAGATAAATGAAAAGTGGTCAGTGTTATAAAGATCCCTATGGTTTCAGAGAGAGGGAGGAAGAGGAGAGACAAGTAAAGGCACAGGAATGAACACTCTCCCCAGTACTAGACAGTGCAGGGAATGGCTGACCTGTATATGAAGGGCTTTATTGATAACAACTAAAATGTTCAACACCAGATTCATTAAATCCAGGCTTTTAGTTAGTACCACAATTGTGTGTGGTAAATACAATAATTTCGTCTATTTGTGGATGGGAGCTGGGAGGAAGGCACTCAGAGAGGGTAAGTATCTCACCAAGGTCACACAGTCACAAAGTGGCATAGCTGGGATGTACCCGGGTTGGACACCAAGGACTGTCTCTGAAAACCTGCAGCACGTTCGTTGCCTGGGAACGAGGGTTTAGAAAATGAGACTTCACATGACAGGAGAGCTTTTTGTCCTCCCCAGGCCATGCTAGTATGGCCCAAGGGTATACAGTAGCCCCTAGGAAATCAGGCCTCTCAAGCCTGGTCCCATCCGACAGCTGCCCAGAACCAAAGAGAAAACGGTCTATGTCATCAGTCCATTTGAAACTCATGTAGCACTAGTTTTTGCAAAGTACATATTTTATTTATACAGAGTAGTGCAAGTTGAACACGAAGAATGGTCTGTAGTCCAGTTTACACAGCACCGTGTGCTGGCTAGCTGCCCTGACCATGGGTGGCAGCAGGTGTGGCTGGCCTTTGTTAAGGGAAACGATAAAACATTTCTACCATCTGGAAGCATCTAAATTAGCTTTATGGATAATCCGCCCTCCCCTCCAATGTAATCCCCATAGCACAGCAGCTTCCCCATCTCACAGGCTGAGTCATAGGAGCAGCAAGTGCCTGAGATCTGGCTGTGCTTCTGAGCTCCTGGCCCAAGTGCCACCAGCTCCAAGGCTTTCCATGGCACCAAAACACTCCCTTCAACTGCAAATCTTTCTTTCACTCCCTTTGTCTCCCCACCTCCCAAGTAAGCCTGCAATGCACTGGGCCAAGTGCAGCAGGGCTGGGGCTGCTGAATTCTACGTTTGGGAGCATTATTTTCTCCATCGTCCAACTTTCTTGTCCCAATTTAACAGAAATATTGCTTGTCCCCTAGAACCATTCTATGTAAGGCTGGCAGTTCCTCCATCCCTTGGTCAGTTCAGATCTCAGGCACATGAAATGTAAAGGCACCCCCTACCCCCCCCCCCCCCCCACATCAGTAAGTCATCAGCCTATGGGGACCACAATGTCTCCTGGGCTGAGGGAAACTCTTCGGGCCCATCACATCCTTCTCCACAATTTAGACCCTGAGCAGAGAACAGAGTCCTCGTCCCTCCAATCACACTTGTTGGACTGGGTCTGTTTCATCCTCAGCCCCTGACTACCAGGGCTCCTTCCCGGGGGCATGGGGCTGACATGCGTTCCTAGGATGTGGGAGGGGAGACTCAGAGGGGACCTGAACGACCAGGGGAGCCGAGTATTCACACTGCAGACCGTGGTACTCCCTGGGTTCAGTGTTTTCCAAACATAAAGCTTCTGAAACAGAAGAGTAAGGCTTTATAAAATAAATGAGTAAAGACCCTTGTCTCTGCCCCTTTGCCGCCCATCTAGTTCCAGGTGTTCTGCTCACATCCTTGGACAGCCCTGTCCTCCCACGGCAATCCTTGCTGTTGAGTCATCTGTTTGCTGTCTGTCTGACTTACCTGGGATGGGCAAATGCTGTTTCATAAGTGGTCTCTATTATTCTCATGGAATGAAACTCCAGCTTGGAATCTGCCTGCCTTTTCCTCCTCACCAGCTGCTTCATAAGCTCTGGGGCAGAGAAGGATTGGGGCCCCACTGAACAAGTCCAGCTGTTACAAGAAGCCCACAGACTCCTCCACGCCACTGCAAGTGCCCCCGGGTTCAGTCCTGAGGCCAGAATGGCAGCACCCATGGCAATGAGGCAAAGAGACCGCCACTGCCACATGAAAGCAAGCGACACGGACAAGGGGACCATGATAAACAATGCCCTCTGTGGCAGCAGTTCAGGTCTCTTGGGCAGAAGTGGGAGAAAAGAATAAAATGACCAAGCGGAGCTAGAAAAAGTCCTTCTACAATAAAAACCAGGTGTGGGCATCTCTAGGGAGCGACACTGTGAAATCATGGCCAGTGCGGCATCTTGCAGAGGTCCGCTGGGAGCAAAGCTAAACTCAGGACAGACCTCTCCCTCACTGTGGACTAGACCCAGCCCAGGGCTTGTGCCTCCCGCCGGCTGTGCCCGGGGGGAGGGGGGAGAGCGTAGCTGGCAGCCGCCCCCTCTCTGTGCTCTCGGCAAAGCGACTTGTGAGTCTGGTGACTGTGAAGAAAACGAGTGTCCCGCCACAATCTGGGTCTCCGTGGGAAACCTGAGAAGGGTTTCTCAGTACTTGAAAGAATCTGAAAGTTGGGTTTAAAGCTTATAGACTTCTTTATTCAGAAGACTCTTGAAAAAGAAAAATCACTTTCCCCCATAGGACCTCAGCAACTAATTCTTAAGTGTATTTTGTTTCTTGGCGGAAGCAGCTCTGACGGCGCTGCGATTCCCAGCCACCCATGGCCTGTGTGGAGCTGCACCCTCACCTGCTGGGCTTGGCCTCCACGCCCTGCGAGCATGGCCACGCCACCCTCTTTCTGTGGGTCTTATCTGGTGCCAAGGGGAGATTCAGTGCCACTGCATCACTTGCAGATCAGCAGCTCTCCTGGTCTGACAGCTCCCAGGACTGAAGAATCGTAAGACAGAGACAGCCTTGGCAGAAGCAGTGAGGGCCTCACAGGGAGGCGAAGTCTTAAAGGTTTGAGCACCATCTTCTGGTCAGTTATTGGCTTTTGAGGCCAATTTGCCTCTGAAAACTTCATTTATTTCGAATGGGAAGAGCCCTGAGCTGACAAGCTCTAGTGATGTGCATATCAGAACAAGCACACTACTGGAGCAGGAGCAGCTGCTGGGAGAGCTGGCCTGCTGCCTACAGGAAGCAGGAGGGCCAGCCAGAGGACATACTGCCAGAGTCAAGGATCCACCCCCCCAACTTCCAGCAGAGTGTGGTGGTAATAAAAATACCGACCACGACCCAGATCAACTCCCTCCCCTGCTTGGACCTGGTGATGTGAGGTGTGCTTGGAAAGAAGGGGTGGGCTTGTCTTCTGCCAGCCTGTATTCTGAGGGTGACTGGTCAAACGGGCATTGCGCTCTGTAGGGGTCAACCATACAATGTGGCAGGGAGCCGTGCTTGGTGTGTGAACACTGCACTAGCAGACTTCAACCTTCTGGCATCAAGGAAAGGAAGATAAATGCTAGTCATTCCCTCCGAACGGTGGGAACCTACATCCCTCTAATTGCACTTCATAATGGATTCCATAAACCATTAATTATCAGATTATATTTTAGGAACTGAAGATAAAAAAGCTTTGTGAAATTCAGACTCCAGAGGATCACTGACCTGCAGTAACAGTGGAGCCTGGAAGAGCTCAGACAGCAGACCACTCACAAGGCATGGAAGATCGCGGCAGGAGAAGAGCCAGGGGCCATCACGGGCGCCCCCCTCCCCACTCCAGCCGGCACTGGTTCACTGGCTATGTTACATGTATTACATGCGCCAGAGGGAGGAGGCGAGGCCTCCAGGCTGGGTAGAAGTTTCAGGCTTTGATTAGGGACAGGGGATGAGGACAACATGGAAAAGCTGTGGGAACCAGCCTCAGGTGCAGAACACCATGAGGAATTTCCTGGAAAGGCAGAGATGGTTTGCAGCTAGATGGCCTCACACTGAACACTTTCAGCAGGAATACTCCAAAGGCTTCGCTGTGGGAAGGGGACTCAGCATGTAGATGAAGCCCTCCTGTGCTAACATGCTGCCACTTGTCCTACTGCCAACATGGGGGGCGGGTGCTGGAAGGATGATAGAAGTGAGGAAAGGCCAAGTGTGCTCAAGCCTGGGGGTCCCAGGATGGTCTGTCGGTGCTTTTCTCTCATTTTAAAAAATGGCCAGAAGGCACCGGCAGCGTCTGCAGCCTCGCTCTGTGGCCACGGTCTGCACCCTGAGGGCTGCCGGCAGCTCACACCTCTCTGGTTACTCTGGTCACCAGCTCCTATCCCTTTGCTCTTTCAGACCCTATTTCAGAGGCTACACTCCACTTGGAGATGGACAGTCAGAGGCCGCAGCAGCTGGCCTGTGGGGAATAGATCTGCCTGCTTTGGAGGGCAGTCGTGTTGATGTTGATGCAGATGTGGGTTTTATAACAATGATGCTTCTGTTTTCCAAGTGAGACCATTTTGGTTGGTGCTAGGCTGAGATGCTCAGGTCAGCCAGGGAGGAAGGGTGAAGGGCAAGCTGTGGAGCTGTTCTCTCTGCTGCAAACACAGGACCCTCCACAATGAGCAGCCACTCACTTGGCCTCCCCGCAGATCAGGGTCACCGTACCGTCCAGCAAGTCCTCCACGGTCACCGCCACCAGCTCAGAGCTGGTCTGAGATGTCTGTGAATCTGGCAATGTCACAAACACCTGTGAACCAGCAAGCTGGGTCTCCTCCAAAGTGATCACCTGCTCCGCTGGGGCCACTGGCTCTGGGGTTTCGATCACCTGAAAGAGAAAGACCGTGAGGCTGCTCTGGGCAGTGTCCACAGCTGGCTCCCCAGAATTTACATGGTTTTCATCTCATGCTGTAATGATGGTATTTATGTTCCCACCTGAGGAGAGCAATTACATGTGCCTAATGGGAAGAGGCAAGCCTAACACACCAGTGATGCAAAAGAGAAGGCAGGCAAACAATTTAAATAACTGTGTGCTAAATTGCTATAATTTAGCTCAGTACGCTGTCTCAGGGCACCTGGACTCTATGATTACACACCGGTGAACGCGGGCTCAGTTTCTCACACTGGGTTTTCTTGTCTTGAGGATTACAACGCAGAGGGAAGTGCTGTGTGAAAGGAACGCCACTGAAAGTGGTGAGTCTCCTGCTTGAACCAATGGTTTACCAGAAGCTTCAGCCTGCCAAAGGTGGCATGTCTGGACCTCGATTAGGCTAAGAGCCTTACCTGGGGGGGCTACATGGCTACAGAGCTAATGGCCATGGGAGGAAGAATGTGGGCAGGACGTGGCGTCTATCAGCTCACTCATGCGGCTCACCAGGCTGGAGGGCAGGCACCGGCTTCTCTCCTCTGAATCTGCGTCATCTGTTAAAGATGACCTTCCCATCTCCCATCAGGGAGAACTAGTCCATGGTTAAGTGCACTCAGTTCCTGCCTGAACCTCCAAGCTGATGCTTCTGAGCCATGGAACTCAGGACAGCTGGATGCTGTCAACCAGAGAGCCACGGTGGGTGCGGCCACCCTGGCTCCTGCAAACCGGCCGAGAGTGGAGAGTGTGCTCCACTAGACCTGGGTAGGCAGGCGTGGGGATGCCAGGCTCAGCCATGTCTGTGCTGCGGGAGCGAAGAGGCCAGTTGTGATGTTCAATCAAATGTTGTCTAGGATAGCAGTTTTTGGAACTGTTTTTCTTGTAGCAATAGAATCTTTTTTATTCCCCCAAAGGACAGCTTACCAAGAATTCTGATACATAAAAAAGATGAAAGCAGAGCTGTTCTCACTGACATGGCAGCAGGAGTAGTACCCAGAGGCCTGTAAGAACACGGCTGTAAGGGACAGCTCCGTGGGACAGGGCAGTGGGGCGGCCCAGTCAGTTATGGTCCCTCTCTAGTCCACCCACAAGTTTCTATTAATCGACAGAACTGAATTTCTTATCCTCTCCTGCCCACTCACTCTGGAGAAGATAGGAAAAGGAGCCAGAGAACCAGAGACACAAAGAGGGGCTAGAGCAAGCATAGCTGTTAAACATCAGAAGAGGTGGGCCTTTCATCCAGGTAAAGGGGAGAGGCCCTGACACTCAAATGTGCCCAGCCCAGCCCAGAGGAGCTATCAGAATGTTTCCACTGAAGGTGGTCCCAACAAAGAGCTCATCCACCCGTCTCCGAGGTTCCCTGCAACTCTCACTACACCCCATAATGTTTCGCAGGTGGGGAAGCATGAGAATTGGGAGGAGAAGCCAAGGTCATTCTGCTTTTGGAAATTCTTATTCCAGCCTCCCTCTACCCAGGGGCCACCATGTGACCACCAGGAGGCCAGGATTTTCTGTTCTGTTTGGTAAGAGGTCCAGAAAGACTCTTCCGCAAGACTCTCTCGGTCACGAGTGCATCACTCACAGGACCTTTGAGAGCCCCGGAGAGAAAGGCTGGATGTTGTGCAGAGCTGCCTCTAGGAGCCCCGTGTTAGCACCCTCCTATCTGACAGTCCCAGAATCACCTGCACCACCTGTGAGGCGGCTGCTCGGGTTTCAGTGCCCGTCACCTTTGGGTGTTCAGATTCCAAGTGGCAGTCCAGCTGGGCCTGGGAGGTGAAGAGCTCCCCACAGAGCTCACAGGGGAAGGTGCTCTCCGACTGCTTGAAGTGCTCGGTGGTGACGTGGTGCTGCAGTGCTCCCGGGAAGCGGAAAGTAGCTGCACAGTACAAGCAGCGGAACGGCTGCGACCCTGGTGGAGGGGACACAGATGGGACTCACTGAAAGAAATGAGAGCAGGGCAGGGAGAGGAGGGAGCCAAGAGGACTGAGGCATTCGGGAAGATCCGGAGCCAGAGCTTCAGCTTCTGTGGGGCCTGAAGCTTGCATAATTTGGGGAGCCTGCCTTAGGAAAAACAATACTAAATTACACACACAGGATTAGGGGTAGAGCTTTGGAAGGGTCCTACCAAGTGAGAGGCCCCAAAGCCACAGCTTCATCAGCATCAGATTCAGGCTAAATCTGGCTCTACCGAAGCCCATTTTTCATTCAAGTGTAATGATGCTGACAATGCCTATTTCTAAGAAAAGCACATTTTAACATCTCTGAAATGGGATCAATGGCGTCTTACTACTGCTACGGGCCAGGTGGAGTCTGGGTGTAGTTGTCAACACTGCACGTGCGTGAACACCTAAAGGGGCAGCACTACGACTTGCAGGATGCAAGTCCACAGCTCTAAAGAAAAGCCCTGAGACAGGAGCGGTGCATGTTTATAACTCACAGGAACTAAATGGCTTAGGGGGGAGGAGGCAAGGGTTGGCTGCTCAGTACTTTCCCTAAGTGGGAAGCAGAAGTAGACCAGTTTTACATGATGCTCAGGAGACCAAACCCACTGGCCTCACTACGCGCTCCATCACCAGCGCTGTTGATGCCTGAGCACAACACCGTGTGGAATAACACGCATGCCAACGATCTGAACTGAGAGCTACTCTGAGGAGCCGGATTCTAACCTTAATCAACTTATTCCCCCTTTTCTGAATGCATACAACAGTGTGTAAAATCTATGTCAAATTAAGTCCAAAACAGCACTTAGGATAACCTGCAAATTCTAGGTAATAAGAAAGCACAGTTTAACTGGCAGCAGGTTTTCTTCTTAAAGGTTCGTTAAAATGGTGCCTCTCGTGGGCGGCACTTTAGACTTGATGAGCTGTAACAGGAGTGATGATCATCACAGGCAAGAGGTGCTCACTGGCGCCTGGCCGCAAGCGTTTCCTGTGCAGTAACGTGCCCAGTAACGTGCGTTACCCTAGGAAGTAGACACAGCTGTCCCTGATTTGCAGATGAGGAAACCGAGGCAGGAGTTAGTTGTTACTTAGCCTGGGTTGCAGAGCTGGCAGCAGTGCAGATGAGAGCCACTGCTGGGCGCCCCAGCCTGGGCGTCTGGGAAGGGCACTGACCTGAATGCTGGCACTTGATGTGGACCTGCAGCAGAGCCGGCGTGGGGAAGAGCTCCTTACACTGGTCGCACTCGTGGAACTTCGTATCTGCGAAGCACATGAGGACAGAAGTGGTGGGAAAGAACAAAAGGAAGGCTCTCTGAGTCTGGGGAGTAACAGGGCTAGGGGGCAGGACGGTGGCTCACACCTAGCAAGCATCTGCCAAGTGCCAGGAGCCTCATACCCACAACACAGTAGCGCAATCTGCGGTAAAGAGCACAGATCTGGATCCAGAATGCCTGGATGCAAAGAGGACTGTCGTGAGAATTAAATGAGAAAACACTCATGTGGTGCTTAGTGTAGCGCCTTGCACTGGGGAAGCGCTTCCTAACTGCAAGCTGTTGTGATTATCCCCCAATTTACCTGCAAGTAAATGAATAATTGACTTTCCGAAGAGAAGGAAACAAGCTGTGGAGTCAGGATTTCCGCCCTGGCCTGTGCCACCCTTCCCTGTGCCACGACCCAGGGCTGGTGGGAGTCCCACGGCTCCAGGTCTCCAGGTCAGAACCAGTGCCAGTCAAGCTAGTGTTACTGGTGGGCTGATATGGCGTTCTCAGGTGTGCTGGGTGGAACAGGTACTTACCACTGCACATCGACTGTAGCACTGGAAGCCAGGACTTGGGGACAGAATCTAGGATGCTATGTCACCAAACCCCTCCCACTTATCAGCTCCCACTCCCTGTCCAGGGCTCCCCAACTTCACCTGCGTGCTCTGCTTTGATGTGCTTCTTGTGTTCGATGGTATTGGAAAAGGTTTTGTCACAGGAGCTGCACTGCAATGATGAGAACTTGGAAGACCGATGGTTCTGAGCAGCAAACACATCAGGGTGGTGGGTCCGATTGTGGTACCACAGACCAGACAATTGCTGAAAGGAATGTGCCAAAGGTTAGGTCTCAGATGCTCCAGTGAGTCGGAGAGTGGGCAAGACCTCATGAGCCAGAAGAGCATTCCCAGGGGAGCTTATGGATCTGGAACCACACTCTTACCTACCACAGTGAGTGCTGACACGAGACGGGGGGTGGGTGTTCACGGGAACAAGGCACCCATGTCCCTACTGAAGCCACTACCGAGCAGGGCTGAGTCCTCCAGAAACCCACTCCTCACGAGCAGCCTAGGAGGGAGGTGTTAGGATCTTCCCAGTGAGGTGGAAGCCAAGGCACAGAGGGGTTAAATGACTTGCCCAAGGTCACGCGATTAGTAAACAGTAGGACCAGGATTCAAACCCTGGCCTTCCAATGAAAATCTCTCTTTTGCCACCGAGCTGTCTCACTGCCTCTCAGAGGCCCAGGGCGCAGCAGAGGAACCTGCTGAGAGGGGCATGTGCTGTCCCTGCTCTGTAAGCAAATGTCCCCCTCCTCCCGATTCCACAGCAGCACTGATACACTCTCCCTACAAGTCCACGGTTTCCTAGAGACCAAGCCCAGGTCTTACTCAGCTCTGTAACCCTAATGTCACAGCACAAGGCTTGGTGCAAAGTTAGCTCTGTTTTTGTTGAACTGAAGTTAGGTGCTGGGCTTCTCTGTCTGTGCCTGAATGTTAGAGATCCCAGCAAGAGCCCTTCTCTTCTCTGTGGTTTTAGAGTTTTTCACAGAAGTGATTTCTTTTTAGATCTATATGGGGTTTCACTTTATTTACATACCAAACTCTATGGGAAAAAAAAGCAGAGTTCTTCCCCAGGAGTTAAAAAAACTCACAAAACACCAATAATTGTGCTGAACAAGATTAATTCCAGGCAGTGTTATACACCCCATTGTCATTCCCACATCCTTTGACACATGGATCAATAGGTTCTAAAGAATGTGAGTACCCAAGGGGACAAGCAGCTTCAGTCCAGGACAAGGCTGAGCTCTAAGAGAATTGCAAGACCTGTCCACTCCAATCAAAGCTCTGCCACTGCGTCACTCTGACCGGGTCACCGCAGAGCATCTGAGTAACTTACAAGCTGCATTCTTCATGAGAACCAGCCAAATGGTCAAATCCTGGAGACAAGATGTGCCCTGCAAGCCACACACATGGAGGCCAAGGAAGACCAAAGGGAGAGTGGGTCAAGGACCCAGCTGGGGGAGGAGCTCCCGCAGAACCTGAGCTCGCTCACCTGGTAGGCCTTGTTGCAGATCCCGCAGCTGAAAGGCTTCCCTCCCACATGGGTCACCATGTGCCGCTCCAGCATGGAGGGGGCGCTGAAGATCTTCCCGCACGTGGGGCAGGGGTGGTACTCCTTGGAGTGCACCTCGTGGATGTGCTTGCGGTGGTCCTGCAGCGTTGGGAAGCTCATCCTGCACTTCTTGCAGTCATAGGGATCTTCTATGTCTGGTTCCACGAGAGGAAAGGGGAGGGGGGACACCACAAGAGTCAGTCAGTGAGAAGTGGTTTGTTGGGTACAGCTCCAGAAGCAAGGCAGTTTAGAGGTCAGGTAGGGCCACAGACTCCCAGGACTGCATCCATGGCTAACTACCCCCACCTTCCTCCTGGGAGGTGGGACTCCTCTGAGGCTTCTGGATTAACCACTTCTGCAGCATCAGATAGTTTCCCTCAATCCCCCATTTTACAAATCTTACGAGTTACATTCTATTTCACTGCTTCCCACGGAGCATCACCCTTGCTCTTCTCCTGCTTGCAATGGGCGCTCTGGAGTATTCTAATTCTCTATAGAGATTTCCAGCCTACTCCCCAGAGCTTCAGCATGACTACTGAGTGGTCAGTAGTACAACTCAGAGGAGGAGTGCCTCCTTGATCCCACTTTAGATTGAACAAGAACTTTTCCTAAGTAATGTAGTAAGTGCTATACGACAGTACATATATTAACTCACTTACTCCTGCCAGTCCTGTTTCATAGATTAGAAAAATCAAGGCTTAGAGAATGCCCAGTGTCACAAGTACGGTGTTGCTGCGCTGGTAACAATCCCAGCGTTCACTCCCAGGGCTATGTTCTGAGCTGCAGGCTTAACTGGACAAAGCAACTCGTCAGTGGGACCTCAGAAACAAGAACTAGCACTGATGAAGAATACAGTTGCCATCCCTGTGGCAGGAGACTTCCGTCTTTATCTGAAAGCAACAGAAACTGAAATGTTTTAATAATAAAATCCTTTGCCCACAGAAGAGGCTCAGCCCACAAGCCAATCTCATGCGTGCACCGACTCAGGTTAATTCAGGAGTTCTGACATACAAAAGCACTTGGCATCATTAACTAGTTTCCCTGTGGACACCAGCTCTTGAAATCCCGGTTTTGCACTGTCTTGTAAGATCCTCTGACGCAGTTCTCCGTAAGCAATGATGAGCTCCTGTGAAACGGGCGAGGGACTGTCAGTCAGCAGGAGAGGCCCTGGGAGCTGGGCCTGCTTCAGATGATGCACTCTAAGGTACGGCAAAGCATTTCAGGTCCTCTCCATTCTGAAAACTGGCAATGTCTTCTCTCTCCTGACTCCATGCAATGCTACTGGGAGAAGGAAACTGAAGCAGAATATCACTGAAAGAGGCCGAGGGGGTATCAAAGTTGTGGCACTGGACCCAAGCCAAATCTCACTCATCCGGAAGTCTACTGCAACTGGATTTTTTGGACAACCTCGCAAACTCCTTGCAGGGAGGGGCAGCACTTTATGTTTCTCCTGTGTTGCCCAGTGTCCAGCCACGTGCTGGGCACATAGAAGCTTTCGCCAAGTCCCTTGCTGGTGGGATGACAACAAGCTTGAATGTGCTGACAGAAAGCACATGCTGGTGAGACACTGTATTCACCGACACTAGAAACTGGTGCGTGGGGAGCAGAGGGAGGGAGGGGAGAAGTGTATGCAAGGTGCATGGCATGAAAAAAAGATAGGTTCTGACGGTGACAGATGGCCCTGGAGAGGGCTGCTCTTGTCACCACAACTATCTGGCATTGATCGAGCATTTTCTAGGTGTCAGGCACAGAGCTTCATGCTTCACGTGTGATATCTGTTTTAGTGAAACAATCTAAGTGGTAGCATTACTATGTTCTCTAGTTTACAGAAGGAGCACAAGAGGCTTAGAAAGGTAAAGACATCTGTTTGAGGCCTCAGGGAAGTAAATGGCCGAGTCAAGATTCAAGTCCAGGCCCGTGTGATTTCAGAGCCCACGCTCTTAGCCCCTGCTGCTGTGCTGTGCTGGCCACACACCTGCTGTGTAACAAGAACAGCTGGAGAAGATGTGATGTGACCAGCCAGATGCCACCCTGGCGACTTCCTGATGACTTCACGAGGAATCACAAAATCTTTTCCTCCCCTGTGTGTGTGTTGAACAGAAGCATGTTTCTGTATAAGCTTTAGTAGGAGTGGACAAAGAAGGGAGCAGACCCTACTGAGTGAACACCATGGCATTTGGAAGAGAATGCTGGGCAGGGCACAGCTCAGTGGCAGAGTGCATGCCTAGCATGCATGAGGTCCTGGATTCAAGTCTCAGTACCTCTATTAAATAAATAAATAAACTTAATCATCTCCTCCCATATTTTTAAAAAAAAAAAAAGAAAAGAAAAGAAAAGAAAAAAGAAAAAAGAAGGCTTTTAAGGGAGTATGACGAGGGACCACTCACAATGGTACACATTAACTCAGAAAGTGTCCGGGCTGCTCCAGTGGGGAAAGGCAGGTTATGACCACAAGATGAAAAGTGGGAGAGGCGGAGTTGGCGTCGAAAAAAGAAGCTCACAGACAAATGGAAATATTCTGGTGTTCTACGAGCCTGTCTGTTACAAAGGCTCTTTCCTTCAAACATAATTGGTCTCTGTCAGCCAAAAAGAGCCAGGTGGGCTAAAAAGGAAGACAAGGAAATAGCCTGGACAGAGAAACAGGCATCACACAATGACACGTTAAAGTGAGATTCTTCTTGAAATAAGAATGAGACTGGCCCTTGCAGGGGTAAGGGGAGGGGACGGCACTGTATGGGGCCCAGCTCTGGTGGAGTGACAGCCTCTGTTATGACAGCTGCATGCCTTCCCAGGGCCAGGCTGGTGCTGAATGCCTGACATCCACAATCTCAGTACGTACTGTGAAAGGTGTGCAGGTGGATGGAGAGGCCATTGGCTTGCCGGAAGCCCTTGCCACAATCCCTGCAGACATACGGCTTGTCCCCGGTGTGGGTCCTCACGTGGCGGGACAGCTCGATGGACTGAGCAAACACCGCATCACAGTACTGGCACGCATACATTTTTCCTGGAAATATACATGAGTTTACTAGAGCCAGAACTAAACATTTATGGCTCTCCTAAAAACAAAATCACATCCTAAGGCACAGGGGAGAGAAATATAATCTGGGAGATGCTGTTAAAACATCAGGCAATTTGTAATACACTGGGTGAGAGGTCTGAGCTATCCTGTCAGATGGCACTTCACAAACACAGCTGATCACACAGAGAGGGTATCAGTGTGGTCTTCCTACCCTGAGGGATAAGGACAGAGTTCTCATCACACAAGACTACCCATCTGTTAGCCTGGCCACCATAAGTATGGAAGAGCTCGTTCCATTCCCAGGAAGCAGATACATCCTTGTGCCCAGAAATAGTGGAGTCTGGATCTGTTGAAAAACATACAGGGCAGAGATGCAACTGCACATAAAAATGAGAGACATGGATTTAGAGAAGAAAGCAAGCCTTTCCCAGTGACTTGCTATAAGGATTCTCTTGGCTTCCCTATTTTCTCATGCACATAATGAAAATATAATGATCAGACTGCTAAATACTGTTTAAAAATATAGGTAAAGAGCTAGTCTGGAAAACTAGCATTTGTGGAAAAAAATGCCAGACCAACTGTACCTCTAATCTCCCTCATGGGCCAATAGAGAAGTGGGGAGATCAATAAGGTGAGGGTCCAGAACCCCCAGATCCTAGGGCTGGCCTCAACAAGAGCAATCGACCTCATTTTCATTTTTCACAGGCCACACTTTGGAGTAAGATTTTGTTAGGGAAAACAGAGAGCTTCTTGAACCAAGAGTTGAAGTGACTGAGAAGCCAGGACCCAGCCCTCAGCCTTCCCTAGCCCCACTGCTCTTATCTCAGAGCCTCATGTCCCATCTGTACACTAACAGCTCCCAGCTTCTCCCAGAACTCGACTTACACATCCAACTGCCTGCTACTCTACTTCCCCACTTGGAGGTCTGACAGGTATCTCAAATCGATCCTGTCCAAACCAGAGCCCCTGATTCTCTGGCCCCACCTCCCCTACAACCGCCCCTCCCCCGCCCCCACACACATGCTTTCTCCACTTCGGTAAATGGCAGCATCCTTTACCCAGTTGCTCATACCAAAAACCCCAAAGCCATCCTTAATTTCTCACTTTCCCTCACATTCCACATCCAATCTATTATTAATCCTGTCACTTCCACTTTCAACAATATATCCTCAAACATGAACATTTTTTACAACCCCTCCAACACAGCTCTAGTTGAAAAGTCTGTCACCTCCACACTAGACCACTGCAATGCCTCCTAGCTCCCTGTTTACACTATACTCTTATCCTATTAAGGTTTATTGTCCAGAGCAGCCAGAATTAACTTTAAAAAATATAAATCAGATCTTATCACTCCTCTGCTCAAAACTGTCCCTCAGCTTTCTGTGGCAGACAGAATAATGGCCCCTCAGATGTCCACATCCTAATCCCTGACACTGGTGAATATGTCACCTCACATGGCAAAAGGGACTCTGCAGATGTGACTGAGGATCCTGAGATGGGAAGCTTATCCTGGATTACACCAGTGGGCCCGAGGGAACCTCAAGGGTCCTTCTAAGAGGCAGGAAGGAGAGTCAAGGGGGAGGCATGATGACGAAGCCGGGACTGGAGTAGTGTGACCACCAGCCCAGAAACGAAACAACCTCTCGATTCTGGAAGAGGCAAGGAACAAGTTCTCCCCTAGAGCCCCTAGAAAGGATACATTCCACCAAAACTTTGGTTTTAGCTTCGTAAGACCCATTTTGGACTTGTAACCTCCAAAGTGGTAAGATAATACATTTGCATTTTTTAAGCCACCGTTCCGGGTAATTTTTTACAGCAGCAACAGAAACTAACACACCTTACATAAAAACCAAAGTCCTTACCTGCGAGGCCTTTGGTGACCTCTCTAACTGCATTGCTCAACACTTCCCCTCGTTTACTGTGCTTTAGCCCCTTCTAGTTGTCTCTGGCCTCTCAAATAGCCGAGGCTCGTTCCCACCTGGGGAAGGGCCTTCGCACTTGTGATGGTCTCCCGGATCTTTCACGGGTTCCACCTCTCACTGCATTCAGGTTTCCACTCAAGTCTCACCCGCCTCCTCTGATGATACAAATAAATGGCGCCCACCCCCGCCCCTGCTCACTCATCTACTTGTCTTCACTGCATGACTGCTGTCTAAATTAGCACCACACGTTTATATGTGGCCTGTTTATCCACTGGAATGTAAGTAGTGCCTGGAAGAATGCTCAAAAAATTTATTCACTCAGTAAATGTTTATCGAGGGCCTGCAATTGCTAAGTACTGTTCGAAGTTCCACAGATATCGCAGTGGGAAGGGGGAAAGAAAAGACCAAGAGCTCTACCCTCATGGAACTTGCATTCTAACAGGGAGAGACTATGAACAAAATAAATTACTGCAGTAGATTACAGATCATATGATAAGCAATATGGAGAACAGTAATGCAAGGGAACTAGGGCTAGGGCGCTAGGATTTTACACAGGGTGGTCAGGAGAGGCCTCGCGGCGACAGTGAAGTGTGAGTAAAGAGCTGAAGGAGGTGAGGAGGTGAGGCGTGGGGCATCTGCAGGGAAGGCATCCAAGCAGAGGAAACAGCAAGAACACAATTCCTAAGGCAGGCACCCTGCAGGTCTGGGGCCTCGCAAAGAGGCTGCAATAGGTAGGAGAGGGCGAGTGAGGGGAGGGCAGTGAGAGGTGAGCTCAGAGAGGTATGGGGGTTGATCACGTGCGGCCTGGCAGGCTGCCGTTCACATTT
The DNA here is from genome assembly GCF_009834535.1 of Camelus ferus. Taxonomy (NCBI): domain Eukaryota; kingdom Metazoa; phylum Chordata; class Mammalia; order Artiodactyla; family Camelidae; genus Camelus; species Camelus ferus. Next base: position 15,489,278 of record NC_045708.1, on the reverse strand, counting down.
TACACTGAGCGAGATAAAAAGCCTTCGCAGGGTTTTGAGCAGAGAAGTGACCTGATACGGTTCAGAAGGACCACGTGGGCCTGTGTATTAAGAATATTGGTCAGGAAAGGGTGAGAGGAGGAGACCAGTAGGGGGCGACAACCACCAAGTAGGCAAGAAGATGGTGGCATTAGTCCTTACACGTAAATGCTCCAAACAACACACAGAGTCCTCCGAGAAGCCTGTCCTGACGCTGCGCCTCCTCCTTCCGACTGCACTGGAGGCCCCTACTTCATTCTTCCACATCTCCTCGTAATGGTGCTATTCCACACCACACCACTGATGACTCTGCTCTGTAACTGTCTCTGTCTAGAGACACCCTAGACCGTCAGCTCTGCGAGCACGGGATTCCAGCTTTGTCACTGAGCATCTGCCACTGCCCGATCCACAACAGGTGCTCAACTAAGGGTTTTCCTGTGCTTGAACTACACCCCAAAGCCCAAGGCATTCCTGGCTTCATGCAATTCTCTAACTATAAAGTCATGATGTTAGGTGAACCAGCCTCTCTTCAGAAACTCTCAGCATCTTACATGTCTGTGCACACATGTACTCTCATCACATGTGCACCCAGAGAGGCTCTGCTCTGTTTCCATGAAATGGGCTGCCAGGTAACTCACATTGTGAAAAGTCTGCAGGAAAAATGAAGCAATTCCCCTGGCCTCACCTTCTGAGTGCTTCTTCTTGGTGTGGTAGGCGAGGGCAGAGGCCTGGGTGAAGGTCATGAGGCAGTGCTTGCACATGAACGGGCGGTCCCCAGTGTGAAGGCGAAGGTGGTTCTTCAGGGTAGAATTGGCCGCAAACTTGGCCCCACACTCTTCACAGGAGAATGGCTTCTCATCAAAGTGCTCTGTCAGTTTGTGGTACTGCATGCCTAGGGAAGCCGTGCCAAGGACCAGAGATACCAGTGATCAGTGACATGAATCCAGCAAGACGACACACCAGAGCACCGTCTCAGGCCAGGCCTCAAGAGGAAGCACAGCGGGAAGGACAGGACGCCAGCATGCCAGGGCACCCCGGACTCCCCACTGGCCGGATCGGGCGTGCAGTGCTCTGGGCTTATCTTTTCTATCCTCTCTCTCTCTCTTATATAGGACCCAGTCACCCAGAAAGAGTGAAACAGAACTCATTTTTCTGTTTCATTAGGTTTATCCAACATCTAGGGCAAGGAAAAACAATTCTGACTCTACATCCCCTGGTTCCTCTGACTCTTATTTACCATCAAGAAACAAGTGGAAACCTAAGAAGTATTAAATAGCTCGTCATTATTATGAATAATAATAGCCGCAATTTACTGAGGACTAACTCTATTGAAGGCACTGTACTAGGTGTTCTAGCTGTTTTAGCTCACATCTTCCTAACAATCAGGGAGCCTATTTAACAGAGGGGCAATTAAAGCTCAGAGAGCTGATTCCGAAACACTACCGAGCCTCTGTGGGAACCTGCTCTACCTTCTAAGCCCTTCCACTCTCCTTACTGCATACAACTGGAGGCAAGGCCTGGAATCCAAACCACAGTCTCCAGAATTATCATCCTCTATCACTTCACCTTCTTGAATGTACCTGAGGCATGAGCAAATTCTCTTCCACAGAGGTCACATGTCACCGGGAGCCTCTTCTTCTTCTTCTTGGGGACGTCAGGCTCTCCACCTGCACCATGAGCCTCCAGCTGATGCTTCTCCAGCTCCTTCTTAGAATCCTTGGTCTCATTACACTCCTTACACTGCACCTGTTTGCTCTTGGCCACCCGACAGCGCTTCATGTGCACCTTGAGGCGGCAGTAGAAATGGAAGCTTTTGTCACAGGCCTTACAGATGAAGCTCTTCTTGGCAGAGTCTGGGGAGGCAGAAGTGTCTTTCTCTTGTTGCTCTGGCAAGGAACCTGTCTCTCCTTGACTGTTCTGCTTCCCAGGCTGGCAGTCTTCTTCAGCTGGCTCAGCTGTCTTTTCGTCTGCTTTGTCCTTGGCTTCAAGGTGAAATTTACTACTCACCGCCCACGTTTCCTTCTCTCCCTTTTCCTGAGTAAGGAAACCTGCATAGGAGAGAGATTTCATGGCTCTGGGAATTCTCGAAGTTTCTACTTTGCTTTCTAACTTTCCTTCTTAGGGGAGAATGGAGACTACCTGGGATCCTTATAAAACTCTGAAGTAGTATTACTGTCATCTTTAGTCTCTGATAAACACAAACAGCATCAGTTTACATCCATGTCTGACTTTTCTAAGTATTGAGAGAACATAAAATAAATAAGGTAGCGACAATGAACTCTTCCATGAACTGCTGCCTCTTCTCCCCAATAAGGAAACAACTGGGGGACCTAACAGGACCCCACCCGCTCTGTTTCTTACCAGTGTTTGCTAACTCCTTCATGACAGGCTGTAGGCCTGGGAAAGACCTGTGGACGCTGCACAGAAGCTGACATATTTCAATGGCTGAGATGGATTTTTCCATGGCTCTGCTCAGCAATGCTCTCAGGGAAGCTTCAGGGCTGGTTGTCTCAGAGGAAATGCTCAGAATCTAAATGAATACCATGAGACAAAGGTTTATGGTTAATATCAGCAGATTTCTTCCATGGTTTTCAATTAGAAAACAAAGCTAATTTTAGGGATGCATTGCTCCAGCTATAACAAGGATGGATTTCTTGTGATAAATATAGTGGAGAACACTCCTTCTCCAAGAACAGGGAAATTAACAAAATTTAAACGAGGAGGCACACGTGAAGACAAATGTGCAAACACAAAGAAGGTGCAAGCGAGGTAGCACTGAGGGTTTTCTGCAAGTATCTTCCCAGAAGCCAGGAGTCTTCCAAAGACCTTTCCTAGATCTTAATATTAAAAGCTTAAAAAGCTATAGGATTTGGTTGTTGGCATTTCTGTTTTGAAGATCAAGATAATTTTTCATAATATATAACTGTCTCAACGTCGGGAAGTAATTCAGCACGATCAGTGGCTTCACATTTTTAGATACTTAGATGTACCCTTTAAACATCATTTTCTTTCATAAAGAAACTCAGCTTTTTAAAGAAGGTTCAAATAGGGGCTTTAAAGAGGCCAAGAATATTATTTCAAAGCCATCCTCTCAGAATGTTAGAGCGATCAGCAGAAAGAGTCAGAACACTGAGAAAATAAAGCTAAACCATCCACAGATGGCCACATGGAATTTTCATTTTGGAAGATATTTTATTTCTGCTCTTTTCAAGTCTATCTAAATAAACCCGATGTCCCTGGAGGCAGGCATGAGACTAATTAGTGAGGCTAAAACTGATCAACTGCTGAAGCCCCATCTCTGAAGTACGAGGCACGCTGGAGAGAGTCTAGCAGATGAATCTCTCCTCTGAAGCCCCCAGAAGAGTGCACCATCGTCCTCCCATCTGAGAGTCAGACCAAGGCTGGGCTGTCACCTGTGGATCGAGTTAGAAACCAGACCTTCCATACACCATCCGTGTCTACTTGGATCAAGAAGCACGACAGGTGAACTTAGTTTAATTTTATGTTCCTTTATGATTCTTTCCCACTCAAGATGCACATAATCCTGGGATGAATTCGTGAATCCCCCCCCCCCCCCCCAGTCCCCACCTGGTTTTTCTGGGATGCTGGCCACACTGTGAGAAGCCTTACAGAAAGTGAATTGGCACAATTTGCTACCCCATATGGGCAAAGGCTTTGTTCTTTCTATGTTTATTCTGGCTCTTTCTGGAAGTCAGAACAGAGCATGTAATAAGACCAATTTTACTTTTCTTCCTCTGGAAAAAGTTGCTTCTTAGAACATGGGAGAGGGCAGTGTCACGGTTCCCTCTGAGTTTCCTAGGTTGAGACAAATGCAGTAAATCTGGGTTTGAGTCACATAAACCCGAGTTCAAATCCTGGCTGCTTCCCCGTCTAGCTGGCGCGTCCTAGGTATGTTGCTGAACCCCTTGATGCCTGAGCGCCCTTATCAGTAAACTGTGGACGATATCACAGGCCACTTAAAGCTGGGAGGATTAAAAGAGCTGAAGTATCACAAAGCATCACCTAGCCCAGGGCTTGGCCCACAGCAGCCGCCCCGCGGAAGCTGGCTCCTCCCTCAGGAGTGAAGACAGTTCCAGGCATCAGCGTCATCAAACTCCCCCAAACGCTGCATCTTTATTCCCACCACACCTCTTTCACTGTCTCTGCCAGCTGCTCCTCCTCTGAGGTCAAGCACCTGAGCTCAGCCCTTCGCTGGGCGGCCTCTAGGATCAGTCTGTGATGCCTCAGGATGGTTTCAAAGGCAGCACTTTCTGGTGTGGCCACTGAAAAAGGAGGGATTGAAAAGTCATTAGTGAAACTAAGAGCACCATTTTTTTCCTTTCGCTTTTTCTCAACTCAGTTCTTCGTACTGAGAATATACCTCATCTATCTGCCACCTGGGGCTGCAGTGAGGAAAGTGGCAAGGAGTGCTGTAACTGGAGTATAATTGCTAACGTAAGCTTAGAATGACTGCTGCATATTTTACTTTAAAAGGTTTACAAACCTCATGTCCCTGAACAAAATCGCCAGTCCTTACTTCTAATGGTCGGGATGTGGAAGGCCACCGTAAGAAAGCTCCCTCTGTTTTCTGGGAAGACTGACGATAATCTCCGGTGGGGGCAAAGCCACCACAGAGGTCAGGGAGCCTACCTGCCCGGAAGAAAGCGTCGGCGCCAGGCTCCCTTCGTATTTCCTCCAGGAGCAGGTTCAACGGGCAGGTCTTTGTCTCCTGAGCCACCAGCAGCAGTTGCCAAATGGCTGTTGCAGAGAGAGCCTGCTTTTCTAGAGCTGCTGACATCAGAGCACTGAAACCACCCGAACCAGAGTCACGTTTCACGAGCTTCTCCATGACCTTTAAGACGCAGCACAAACATACAAGTAAGGGACTTTCTAGTCACTGGCCCAGTTGCTGAGCTGCAAGTCTGAGCACTGGATTTTAGTGAATGTATCTGGGGAGGAGTTTTTCAACATCCTTCACCTCTTTCAACCGAAGAGATTTTCATACATGACAAAGGCAAAGTTCTTCGTGCCTCCTTTTGAATGTGTTTCCTTACCACTGCGGAGATAACAACTAATCCTACTTGTCACTCTGCCTTAGAAGTTAGATCACCTATTTCTCCTCCGCTGCTGATTCCTTAACATTTCTCAACATGGCTGGTTTCGGCGTATGTTTACATAAAACATAAACATATATTTTTTAAATATGTGTTCATCTCTTTTCCTTCTTTCATTTTACCCACCCTCCCTCCCTCCCTCTCTCTTACCTCTCTTTCTCCAGGGGCTAAACTCTTCACGTGTGGGATCATTTTTAGTAACATCTGGTTGTCTGTGAAAATCTCAGAGAGGTTTTCATGATACCGTCTCAACAGCTCAATCCCATAATCATCAGGGCTTGCTTGGACTGTAAGGATATTAGCAAAACAATAATGTTTGATACAGCAAAACCTCCTTAAGGGCTTCTCCTACAGAAAACGAGAGGAGTTACAAATGAAGGCAGGAGAGCGCTGTCTCCTCTGGAGAGCAAGTGCAGCTCCTGGCTTGGGGCCTCACACACATGTGTTCACATCTCCTTTGGTCTACACTTAATCACTCAGCGCTTCAGGGTCACAAAACCACTACCACTTTGAAAGTTAGTGCCCGGTGGTAGAAGCTAGTGATTGCTCAACAGGGGGGTAATTAGAAGGCTGCACTTGTAAGAGATTCAGATGTACAGATTCAAGGGATATTATCCGTCAGGCCTGAGGTAAAGGATGCATGTGGCGATCCAAAATACAGGCAGGCATGAGTCAGGACTGCTGACCTACTGCTCTTCTGTTTATATGCCCTCTGAGCCGATCTTTTAAAAGGTCATATTTATTTGAAAGTTAAGTCAAAACTATCAGGCATTCCCCTTAGCTCTGCAGATATTTAAAAATTTATTCTCCTCTTTGGCCCAGTAACTTCACTTCTGGGAATCTAGCCTTAAGAAATGATCTAAAGGTTAAAAAAAAAATCTGTGTACAAAGATATTTGCCTGTGTATAATTTGTGATTGTGATGATGAAGATAACAGCTAATGTTCACTGAGTGAGTGCTTACTATGTGCAGAGCACTGTGCTAAATATTTACATATATTATCTCACAGTAGCCATAAAAATGAATGTGATAGGTATCATTCTTATCCCTGTCTCACAGAGGAGAGAATGAAGTTCAGAAGGGTTAAGTCACTTAGTCCGGGTCACACAGCTACCAAAGGAGTCAGGGTGCAAATCCTGATAGTCACGACAGTCTTAAGCGTCATGCCACATGTGCCCCGGACGAGGGTAAGAGTGATACAGCATACGTGTCCTTATGATGGAAAACTGCATGGCCTTAAAAAATAGAATGCTAGGGAGTATTCTGAAATGTGGAGAATGTTTATGTCACACTGTTGAATGGGGGAAATTATAAAACATGGTAGTGTCTCAACATTGTAAAAATAATGTGATAGATACAATACATCAACGTATTAATATTGAAATAATCAAGTGGTGGGATTTGAGGTTGTTTTCTTCTTTATTTTTCAGATTGTTCAAGGCTGTGTAAGTATACATTATTTTTATAAGCCAGTAAATAAGTTCTCTCATTTCCCAAATACCCTTTTTCTGAAAACCACCTGAGTCTCCAATGCACCGAGATGGGAGAGGGTTGGCTGGAGTTGGGCTGTTTTTCTAAGAAGTGGGACACGGACTCATTTCCGCAGACTGGATTGACACGAGGGGCAGTTAATTCGGGGACTGCTGGTGCTGGAACCACAGCACTCAAGTGGGAATGGGGACATCAAGGTGTGAGCTTCCGTCCACTCCATGGGCAGGTGACATGGGACAGCGTGGGAAAGCCACACATTAATAAACCCTGAACCATGGGAACACTGTGAGGGAGCTTAATGGAGAAGAGCAGTTCTCAGGTTTCAGAACTTAACTCCAGAAACACTGAGCCTCACTGATTTGTGAGCTAGTTTCTCTTTCGTAATGGCTTTTCTTAACACTGTCTTATCTCCCCAGCAAGGAACCAGAGGGTGTTTCAAGCTGCAATTTTTTGGAGGGGTAGTTCCAGTCCAGAGAGTCAATAATTAACTAATACCTGTGGTGCTCGGCAAAGTGGCTAATTTCTGCAAATTCTCCAGCAGAAGGCCCAAGTTTGGGAATGTCATCTTCACTGCCTGAAGGAGTTTTACCAAACTCTCAGCACTCAGGGTCTTCTCTTCAGACATTCTGTACAACAAGTTTTCTATTGTCTCCTTGGGTGTTGTTCCGCCCTCACAGCAATTCAGAATCACCTGCAGTGGCAAGCAATCAACCCGACACCAGTTACTGGCAATTCTAAATGTATCTGACGCACCACTGGAAACCCAGCAAGACAGCATTACAAGACGCCTGCCTCCAGGTCCTCTTCTGCTGGTCTCTAGTGCCACTTTTGTCATAGTCTTTTCCTTATTCTGTTTCAATAAAAATCCAAAACATTCTCCAAACAGCTCTATGAAAATCTTCCCTTCTCAATTGCAGGTTGCCTCCAACATTTTGCATTTTGTGAAAATATTCTTAGGCTGGCCAGTATGACACAGTGAGTAGCTTACATCTAACCTGGTTCTTTAGATTGAGTTTGTTCAGACAAGAAGATTGAGAAACAGCCTGGCAATTAATAAACACAGTTACAATGTTTTTCAATCTTTGTTCGTTCGGTAAAGTACATGACAGTGGTAGAGGTTGCAAGTTCAAAGCAATTCTATTATTTTACTTTCTTTTACTTTATTTACGTAGCAATTTGAATACCCAGATACTTCATACGCTTGTCTGTGGCCTCCAAAATAATAGATTTAAAGTGCATTTCTGGATTATTTTTTCCTGCAGACTCTGTATTATCTATCCTTCTCCCTCCCAGTGGCCACATGTACCAGCTCCAGTCATCTTCCCAGAGTTCTACTCCCTTGTTCTTCCTTGCTGTGCTAGAGGGCTTTCTGAGTCAAGAGGGCACAGGCCTCTAGCAAAAGGTTGAAAATAAAACACATGACAGTTACTTTATAGATATTTTCCTATTATAATCAAACTATTTCTTAATGAATTGTAATTTACTATGCATAACTTGGCTCTTATGGATAAGGGAGGGGATTACTTCAATACATGTAATCTATAGATTCACAGTAACTGAATTTTGAGCTTTCCTTTGGGAAGATGCCAGTTCTCAGGAGAAAGAGTCAAGCAGATCAGTCATGGTAGCATGCCAGAGGACACCATTATCAAATTAACTCCCATTTAAAAATAATAAATTGAGCCACAAAACAAAATTGGTTTTATATATGGGGAAGGAATATCTATACTACATAAATATGGAAGGAATATGTATATTACAAATTAACTTGTCATATTCGTCGTCAGTGCAGAGCACAGCCATTCTCTTTGTCTAAAGTATAATATGTATTAGATTTCTACTAAATGAATCATAATTTAAAACTCAAGAGCTTGTGTCTAAAAACCATACTGATTTCTGTGCTATCTCTTATTTCCTAAACCATCATCTGATACAAAATGAGGCAGCCAGACAGTGAGCATGGGCTTTAAAGCCACGCAGGCCTAGTTTGAATCCCAGTTCTAAAATCTATGGCCTGTATAACCTTGGGAAAGTTATTAAATTCTTTGAAAAGAAGGTAACAATATCAACTCTTGCACAGTTGTTCTGAGGATTCTCTAAAATGAGGTTGCTGTTTATAGAGCCAAGTGTAACTCCCAGGACGTATGTGATTGTTAATAAGTGACAATGGTTACTGATATTATTAGGAAGCCGGATGCACAGTGGTTAAGAAAATGTGCTTTGTTTAGAACTCTGAATTCCAGTGCTGATACCAAGCAGCTGTGCCTTTGGGTGAGCTGCTTACCCTTCTTAAGCTTCTGTTTCTTCATCTTTAAAATCAGGATAATATCCATGACTTCATAAAGTTGCTGTGAGGGTAGAATTTGGTAATGCTTAAAAGGTCCTGAGCACAGTGCTTGGCACACAATAAACAATAAATTAATGGCAGCTATAGCAATTACTATTTATGTATCTGCTCCCAGTCCTGAAGCAGAGAAATTCCTATTTACCACTTCTTACAGAACCCACAGTGTGTATACACAAGGGTCAGGGTACCTAGCTAGCATTAGCAACACTCCATAAGAGAAAAAGTTCCCAATGGCCTGGGAGCACGTTCCACATGATGTCAAAACACTGTGACTATTTGATCAACATTCACCTCTACACTCCTGCTTTATTATTTTGCTTCAATTTTCGTGAGAAAGAGTAGCTTAATGAAGCTCTGGTGGATCCCCAATCTTAAGAAGTGTTTTTGTGACTTATAACTAATTTAAGTTCTTTCTGCTTCAGCCCTTTCTGTCAAGTAAACTGAAAGTGACAGAAGAAAATGACAGTGTGGTCTGTCTTGCTGCAGAGAATAAGGCTGAGTTTGGCTCTACCTATAAATGCTGTTTTAGCAAGATAATGAAACAGTTCAAAGGACAGATTCAATCTAGCTAATAAGGAAAAAGTTTGAATGAGTAATTGAAGGGAATCACTAAATAAGGAATTAGGTACTTCTAGAGCTATAAGCAACTTACTTAAACTGAGTGCCTAAGTTTCCACTTAATTTGAAGACTAAGGAGAAAACAGGGCTTTAATTTTATTCTGTGCGTATATTATCTTTCTCTAAGAAGTTCAAGGAAGGTAAACTTTTAAAAACATAATCTGCAAAATATAATTTTGAGATTAAAGGCTATTCCCATGTTATATGAAAAAGTAGCAATATAAGATCATTGAGAAGAAGGAAATCTAGGGTCCGGCCCTCACTATCCACCTAGTGCTTAGCCATCACACCAGCGGTTTCCAAACGTTTTCTCTCCTGAACATTGAAGTCACTTCCCACAGTTCGATGCCACAAAAGTTCTCTGTCCCTATTTCTTCCTTCCAGATATAAAAATATTTTTAGCACAAAGTTGAAATCAATAACACCAACAAATACAGTTATCTAGTTGACTTGAGAAGTCATGCTAGCAGTTTTATGAGGATTTTAGCAGCTGGCTGGTGGCAGAGTAAATCAGTACAACCTTCCTGAAGGGCAATTTGGCAATATATCTCAAACACTTGAAAAAATTTATACTCTCTATTCCAAAATCTCACTTCTTAGAAATTATTCTGAAGAAATAATCTGAGAAGTATGCAGAAATTTGTGTGCAAAATGCTCCCTGCAACATCATTTATAACAGCAAAATATTGGAATAGCAAAAACTTAGGAAAAAATGCCCAAGAATAAAGAATTAATGAATTTTAGTATATCCATTAGACAGAAGACAATATAGCTACCAAAATCTGTATTGTAGGTGTGGAAATGTATTCACATGTACTAAATTAAAAAATAAAGTTATAAAACTAATGATAACCCCATCCCAGGATGACTCAAATGAGAAAAAGTGAGAGCACATGCTCCAAAATGTTAGCAGTGATCAGCTGTGAGTGGTGAGACGGTGGGAGATTCCGGTTTTTCTCTTTCTACTTGTTTTCCCAATTTTTTAAAGATGAACAGTGTATCATTTCTGTTAAGAGGGAAAAAATGTGAAAACAGTTACAAATGTGCCTAAATACTTTAATTCTTGGGGCAAATGTTTTATATTAAAATCTCATTGAGTCAGAGCAGGAATAGCCTTCCATCCATCCACGCATCTAAAGCTTTAATGTCTGACTACCATGTGCAGGGTGCTGAGCAAGCTGCTGCAGGGGATAGACACACAGAGGCATGAAGCAAGAACCTGAAATTGCAGGTGCTTACTATGTAGTCTGTGAAAAACCCTGCAAGATTAAAAGTGCTCTGGGCCACAAAAGAGGTTTAAAAAAAAGTGCTATATGAATTCAGAAGGGAGGAAGAGACACTTGACACAGTTACCCTTTTCTCAGTGCCAGTCAGGAATTCCTCCTTGGCTGTTTCCAGGAACTCCATGATAGGTCTCAGCTGTGTTACGCACTGGATCAGGTCCTCTTTGTGTTCTAGTAACAGAACAGACAAGGTCTTTCCCTCCTCTGTGCTCCCTGGGGGAGAAAGAGTTAGAGAGGAACAAGAGAAGCTAGTCAATTTGAAGGAAATGACAGCATGGTTTGTCAGGAGAGATCTAACAGAATAGTAAAGTGATTCCCAGCCTGTTCTGAGCACTAGAATGCAGAATCTCTTTTTGGAGAGGAAAATACTTTATTATTCTGTTTAAACTCTATGAAAGAAAAAATGTTTCATTTATCTGTCGAAGCACAAAGCTGTAGAGCCAGCCAGAGGTTAACTTCTGGTTGGCAAGGCCACTGCTTTGTACTGAACCCAAATGAGAGAAAACTTCAGTCTTTAAGTGCTGTCAGCAAACCAGTTCACCCTGGGCACTCAAAACATTGATTTGGATGTGTGGCTTTTTGAAGGGCAGGAGAACACACTGATGGTATTCTCCAACTTCAAGGTGTCAGATTAGTTAACTAGTGGGTAGAAGAAATGAAGACTCTTATTAGTTTGTATATATTTAACATGCAGCCTCTGAAACTACAGGTAGGATTTATGCGAAAATCACTTAACAATAGCTAAGCCACTGAAGAAATGCATCACTGGAGCAAACTTTACAGCATCTTCCCAGAATAAAACTCAGCCCCTCAGGTGGATAAGGTTTCTCCTACCTTTTGGCTGTGCTGCTTCTGCGTCTGCGGGCTTTCTGTCTTGCAGGGCTGACTTTACTGCAGGATTAGAATCTTGGTACAGCCTCAACAGGGACACAACAGTCTGAACATCCAGGCTCTCATTTCTTACTTTATCCAGGATTCTCTGGAATGCTGATTGTCCTTCTTCCCCCTCAAGACATCCCATTAGGGTCTGTGAAACACAAGTGCCCAGAAAGAGAGATCAGCCAGCCACAGGAACCCCGTGCTCCTTGGATTTGCAAGGAGGCCCTCAACAATTCAGTCCCCGCCTACTTGACCTTTCCATGGCGTTTGATATTCCTGTTGCCTCTGCACCACAATTCTCTGACTTCTTAACACTGAAGCATTTTAGACCATAACTTGCCTTTCTAATGACTCTTCTTCTGCCTTCCTCACTGGTTCTTCTTCCAAATCCATAACCAAAAGCAGCTCTGGTTTCAACTATTCCCCCCTCCACTTTATATATGCTCCCTTTTGAAAAGCTCTCACATGTACAGCTTTAACCATCACCTCTATGAAGATAACCCTGAAAACTAGCTCTCTAATCCTGAACTCCAGAGCCACAGTTTCTGTTAGATACGCCTTATCCTCCAAGGGTCTCAGCACCACATGCCTAAAACCAAACTCACCATCTTGACTCTTTGAAACCTAGAGCACTAAAATATCAACAACTCCATGGGGTAAAATAAGCAAAATTAGCATTCCTTTCTTTGGTCTGACAGAGCATCTCTCTCACAAATGGGAGGAAGGCCAACTGGAAGGCAGAATTAATATTTCTATTTCAGCGGTAACGAATGTATTCGAAAAAAATCTGGGAATCAAAACTTAATTTCAAGTGGAATGTCTTATGTATAGTCTTTATATCCCTACTTGGCAAATCTACCACCTACTTTTGATGTTTTGTAGTGTTGATACTATAAAAGAAAACTGTTTTCTCATGGGAGTATTTAGAGAGCAAAAAGTTCAGGTTTTCTAGACACACACAAACATGCACACACAGTCACATATACAACACAAAAGGATCTCATGAATATGTACACTGGCGAAGTTCACCTAGACAGCTATTATAAATTCTGACAGTAATTACATGTTTACAATTGTTGTTTAGAGAGATTTTATCTTCTACGCTCTTCCCAAATACAGAGGATTATAATGAGTTAGACTTTGTTTCTTGAATTTGCTCTAGCTTGTTTTCTGATCAGAGAGGACTGCTAAAGCTAAGTTAAACTGAAAACAAAAAAGTTTCTATGTTTTTTGGTCATCTCCCAAAGTAAACATAGTAAAACACAATTTAATAATCCACATTAAGATTTTACTGGAATAAATAACTTTTATGAACATAAAATAATTCATCTTGTCTCTATTTTTAAAGTAATAAACAAATGAGATTAAGATTTCAGTTGAATGCTTATTTCCTTTTGGCCACATTTATTCAACCTTTCATACTCTCCTTAGTTGGCCTAAAATCTCTTTAGAATGCCTTTTCCCTGACAGCTGTAGGGACCTGAGGTAGGCAGCCTCCATAGTGGCTGCTTCCCAGCATGCCTGCCTCCAGGTTTCCATGCCGTTGGGCTGAACCTAATGCCTTGCTCCTATATGGCAAAAGTAATGGGAACCACCAGTTAGGCTAGGTTACTGAGATTTCCATCTTGCCTACGTGTGAGCTCTCTGAGTGTCTTTGCTCTGGGGGATGCAAGCTGCCATGTTGTGAGGTGCCCTCCAGAGAGGTCCACGTGGCAAGGAACTCACGTCCCCGGCCAACAGTCAGTGAGTGAGCTTAGAAAGAGACACTCCGCAGCTGAGCCTTGACATGTCTGCAGCCAGGCTGACACCCTGACTGCAGCCCTGTGAGGGACCCTAAGCCAGGGACTCAGCGAAGCTATGCCTGAATTTCTGACCCATAGAAACTACGAGGTCATAAATGTTTGTTCTTTTAAGTCGCTAAATTTTAAGGGTAATTTGCTTAACACAGCAATAGTTCATTCATAAAGACCCACTATTGCTAATGCCCTAAGTTTTAAACCTGGTTCTTCCCCTTTATTTTTCCTTTCCCTCCTTCCTTCCTTCTGTGGATCTTAGTCGATACAGCATACAGCTATCTCATTCTTAGGCCAGTTTTTGTTCACCCGAAGCTCTCCGAGTATCCCACAACCACCTCTCTCAGTTTCCCATTTGTCTGGCATTATCATTTGAGCCAGTGGGGAAGAGAAGCTTTCATCAGTGGCGGCATCTGATGCACTTCTCATTATCCCCTCTGCTGTCTCCTCCTCTGCAGAACTGCTCAGCAGTGAAATTAAAACATTTGTTAACTTCACTGCTCAGCAGTGCCACCAGGGTGACCATCTGGGAAGAGAAGCAGGGGTGGGCTGATGAAAGGGCCAGGAGGGAGCAGTCGGCTGCCTGGACAGCCCTGCTCTCTGCTCTTTCTTTCAGAACCTACTGGGGACCTGCACCAGAGCCAGCACTGTAACTGTTACTCTGTCAGTCCCCTAAGATGCCTGGGGCTCTACACTGGAGTGAGCCCTTTTCTGAAACAGTGTTATCTGCCTAAACAGAAGAGTGTCACATATTGCAACAGCCTGGAATTCACTGATTGCTATCACGTAACAGAACTCTAAGAAATGGACCAAAACAGAGTTCTGTGCTTTAACCATAATTTGAAACTCTTTTAACTCTTAGAGTTAAAGGTACTTTAATAAATTCATATCAAATCATGGTCACACAAGGACTCAAAGAACTCTTATCTATGAATTAAATATAGGTCAATATATTTAAAGATGGGACAGTTTTCTTTCCATTATATGTGAAAAACCATTTAATCTTTCCTTTACACTCAGTCTTCTAATTGAATTTACTTATTTTCCCAACTGTTTGTTTGCTTACTGCCTTCGGATTTGTCTAGATTACATTGTGTTCTTGTTTGCTCATGCCTTCCCTGAATGTCGAGGACCAGACAATGGCAAGAATGACACCACAGCAGCTCCACACCATCCTAGATACTGTGTATACGTGCCATCTACTTTACTCTCCATATCAGACCTTGGAGGCATTACTATGACTACTTGAAGGAGAGTCAGAGAGGTGAAGTAACTCGCCCAAGGTTGCATGGCTAGTGAGCAGAGTACCCGGATCAAACACTGAGCTTATTCCACTTATTCCATCAAACACTGAGCTGGCACCCCCTTCATCCAGTTCCAGTTACTTTTAGTGTAACCAAATCCATTTCACTGGATTCTATTGGACTTACTGGAATCAACGTCACACTGAACACTGGGTTCAATCTCTGTTCAACATAGACAATCTAAAAAATCTGTACGATTCCTCCTGGTCTCAGTGATTAGTGTAGAGACTGGTATACAATAGGTGCTTAATAAATGTTCATTTAACTGAATGAAATTCCCTTCCCATACAACCACTAGCTCTTCTAGCTACAGCTGCATATCTTAGACTTAGTAATTAGCAGAGAGGGGATCTGAAAAACCAACAATTTATTTCATCTCTCATAGACCTGACAAGTGAATCCTATCAACTCACTTCTCAAGATTACCCTATACTGTCAGTGAACACAGTCCACAAAACACAGACCCGCACTTCTTGACAAACCTCCGAAGCAATGGCACAGTTGAAAATATCAGATTCAGTAAGAGCCTTCAATTTTGTTTGCCTTTGAAACAAAGTTGAAGGGGAAAAAAAGATGCTACCAGGTCTTCAGCTTTGGGAGTCTTTCTAGAACTTTAGGTAGAAAGTGGATCAAACAGCAAGGAAATCAATAGCAGAAAAAGTTATCTCCTTATTCTAGTCAAAGACTCACTTTGCTATATACACAATTAATTAAAAGCTGGGACATGGCTAGGAATAAAGAGAACAGACAATTAAAAGTTCTAGCACAAAAGCTGAAAAGAAGTGTAAGTCTGCCTTTAAGTATAAGTTTTACTCAGCTCAGTCACAAAGCCTCTTAGGTCAGTACCTGATTTTTCTAATGGGTAAGGGATATCACACTGAGATAAAGACAGGCGGAAGACACTCTCCCACCCCAGCACCCAAGAGATTTCTCCTTAATCAGTTTTGGCTTTGGTTTCACACAATTCAAGCAGCCCAGCCTCTTCTCATGTTGCTGCAATCACTGCTCAGGGAATGGCTTTGCCACCTTTCATCATTCATCTCAGGAAATAAAATAATCAGGACACTGGTTCATGGTGTCCTCCCTAAACTCAATCCTGGCCAGCTGCATATCTCATGTCTGTTTTTCAGAAAAGGAACAGGCTGGTCCATCTCAATCAGAACATCACTCACAAGCCTTAATAGGCTTCAAAATTACACATCTAAGTGTAGGTTATTTTTAATGTTGAGCTGTCTTTTTAATATTATGATAATTAACCAAATAACAACCAACAGCAACAAAAAAATTCAAAGCTCTCTGGGAGCTAAAAATATGTAAACAGAACAGCAATAACAACAGACAAAATCCCCAAACAACCTTTACAATTGTAGCTGAAATGCAGAATGATGTTCCAAGTGAACAGTTTTTAAATACATTCAGCACTGAAGTCTTTTGGGGATTCCTGCAATCGGGTGACTTCTGTGCATACTTTCCCCCAAATTACACGTGTGGCAGGATTTCTTTCCTCTCAAGACATTCCATAAGGATAGGGAGCCAGTCTTATTTATGTTTATTTTCCTAGCAATCAGCTCAATGCCTGGCACAAACCAGTTGCTCAGTAAATATTTGCTGAATCAAAAGGAAAGCAAAGAGTAATGCTTGGGAAAAATGGGTATTTAGCAGCTCCTTAAAACATTGAGAGCTGTCAGCATAGACATCGTGACATCTGCCATCATACATTAAGAATTTTGTAAGCCATTAACTTTTCCAGCAATGCTTCTCAAAGTATAGTCTAGAGACACCACAACAGCAGTCCATGGGGAAGTTGTTAAAGATGGAGATTCCCAGGTCACAACCGAAGAATCAGACTCTTGGGAAATGCTGTCTGGAGATGTGCATTTTAACGATGGCACCAGATCATTTTTATGTACACTGAACTGTTGTTCTGGAGACTGATGGTTTTGTAGGAGACACCAATCCTGCCGTGCAGGAAGCTACTTCTAAGTGTCATGGTACCTATTTGAAAGCATGATTTGCAAATTAAGCTTAAACACTAACATGTTTAACATTAAGAGAAACAACAAACCTTCTTGTGTCAGAGTAAGTGATCATGCTCTCGAATATTTATAAGGCATCATGCAAAAAAGGGTTTCAAGGCTAAGTCTGAAAGTCCTGAGTTAATGTGTAGGCAAACGATAGCAGTCATCGCCTACTGGGCTCCTTCTATGTGCCTGGCATTTTAGTATAAGTTTTACATAAATCTTAATTAATTTCACAATGACCCTGTGATATAGGTGATAACATTCCCAAATTTTACAAATTAGAAAATTAAGCATTACAGAGATTAAGCTTCTGCAGGTCACAATGCTAGTGAATGGTAGAGCTGGATAAATAAATGATATATCCGTACAATGGAACCCTGCTCAGCAATTAAAAGTAATGAACATGCAACAACATGGATAACCCTCAAAACAGTTATGCTGAATGCAAGAAGCCAGGCCAAAAAGAATACAGACTATATGATTCCATTCATATCACACTCTAGAAAATGCACATTAATCTATACACAGAGAAAGCAGACCAGTGCTACCTGGGGAAGGGCGAGTGGAAAGGGGAGGATGGAGGGATTACAAAGGAACGTAAGGAAAATTTAAGGGGTGAGGGATATGTTCACTATCTTGATTGTGGTGCTGATTTCAGGTTTCACAATTTATCGAACTGTACAACTTTAAACAGGCACAGTTTTCTGTATGTCAATCATACCTCAATAAAGCTGTCTAAAAGAAAGTGAGAGAGAAGGACAAGAACTAAGTACAAAGCAGTACCTCCCCAACTCTGTATTTTATTTAATTTAATCTTATATTCTCAAGGTATTTTTTCCCTTTTTCTTTCTGTAGCTGAACGATATATTATGGAATAAAACAATCAGTTTTAAATACAGCCATCAAGTGATTTGTAGAGCTCTTACAATGACCTCTAAAACCGAGGAAGAAATAACATAAGCCTATAATGATCACCAACAGTGAATCAGTGCTATTGCAAAGTACTATTAATGTTATTGCCATCAAAAGATTAGGACACAATCTGGGGGCAAAATGTTGAATGAATCCATGTACAGCAAACATTTCTTGAGCATCTGTTATCTGCCAGACACTTTTTGGTACCAGTGTGAGGAAAAAAACGCATAAGACACAGTTTAAGGAAGTACAGAGGTGACACTAATAATTCCAGTACTGCTGATTTAATAGTTTGAGTATTGTTCCTCTGCAACCAAAGTTAAGTGGAGAGGAAGTCTTGAGAGAGAAAATGAAGAGGAGTGTCTATAAGCTACCACGGTAACAAACTAGTGACAAAAATGATGGATTGAACAGTTAAGAGAACATCCAAGTGCAAAAATATAAAACCATAATGTCCTTCAGCATAATTAGTACAAAAACGATTTACAAGTTGAAACCTCCCCTAAGGAAGTCACCAGGGTTAGCCCAGTCTTGTAAACAGCTTAGCTCTCAAGAAAACAATTTAGAGCCAACAACTGATTAGCCATGGCTAAAAAAACGCTTGACCTTAAATTTGTTTTTTTAAAAAAGTAACTTGCTATGAATCAGGGAAATATCTAAATAGTAGAAGGCATTTATTGCTTGGATTAATAGTAACTAGCAGACACTAAACTGTCTGCAGCAACATTGGAGAATGCCCCACGTGACCCCTCGGATCCGATGAGCAGGCTGCAGGGACAGTGCCTGCACCTCTCAGAATGGGAGGCGTGGCTGGGAGAAAGGGGAAGCAAGGGGAGCTCCGAAGGGGCCTTGCAGGGCCAGGTGTGAGGAAGCAGGCAGGGAGGGAGCCCACAGGTGGGGACGTGTCTCACTGAGACTGTGAAAAGGCGAAAGCTTCAGCTCGGAAGCAGAACATGATAACCACTGGGCAGTTACCTAAACATTTATACAGACATGAAATACATGTACCATTTCTCACCCTATTGGGAGGCAGGAACTCAATGGTAAGAGAAGAGCTCTGAAGTCAGAATGCTTAGGTTTGAAGTCTTGCTCAGAGTTTAGTTTGATGAGCTCTGCAACCTTGGCCAAGTTACATCAGTTCTTTGAGAAAGAGCTTCTCACCCATGAAACAAGGCTAAAAACCAAAATAGTATCCACCTCAATGATTTCTGTGAGGATTAAGTGAGATAACATATGTACCAAGAGCAGCACAGTAAGTATTCAACCAGTGTTCACCGCCATTGTCTTCACGTCTGAAAATGGCCACTGTGTTCCTAAACATCGATGCAATTCACTAGTAAGTTTATAGTGTTTTTGGTACCATGTTTTGAGTATTTATTGTTGTTTTGTTTTTTGTTTTTATTATTTAATGCCTGATTTGGGGTTATCCATGACTACCTTCTGCCTCATTTTATCCCTGATTAAGCAGAAGGAAACAGTATGCTCAGCTAAGTATCCTGGATCAAAACTGGCTGTATACTGGGATTCACCTAGTGATCAAAATATAACTTCATTTTGAAAGTATCTTCTCTAGCACTTTTGCAAGACTGTCCTTTAGTGAATAAATTTTTTTTTTTAAGGTTGAACAAAATTGAGACCCTGGAGTATTTTGCATTTTTGTGTTTCTGTCCCATATGGGAAGTTGATTTGCTATCCTGAGACACTAAACCAGCAAACAAAACTCATGGTACCTACCTCCTTCTGTGTGCCTTTAATTTCTGAACATTCTTCTAGTCTTTTTAAAACATCCTGGGTAATCAAGAGTGCATCTGAGAAGATATTTTCATTTTCTAGAAGAAAATTCAGCTGGCAATGTTTCCCCTCATACTCTGAATGTAAAACAAAACAAAATTTTAAAAAATCAGTGACTACTTGGAATGATTTTTTAAAAGTTTAAGCTGAGAACCTTTAGGTCATATACTACACTTATAACTGACATCTAACGTATCAATTACAAGTAACAGAAAACCGCTTCTCTAACAGCTTCCTCTTTTGTGCCTCCCTCATCCTGGTTAAAATAATGGGTAAGCATCAAAAATGGTACATCATTATTTCAATACTGCTTTTCTGCTCTGTGGCTCATCTTCAGGCTTCCAACACTCAAAACCACTTCTTTTAAAAGAAGAATGCCCTAATATGACTATTATATTGGATTCTGGTTTCCCACCTAGCAGTGGTCTTTGGTAAATTTATCAATGAAACAAAAGAACTCATAAAGATCACTGAATCTAGTAACTGACAACAGAAGGACAGATTACAGAACAACTATGAAATGAGTATCACCTGGTTCTGTGCTGGCTTCCTTTGCCCCACTAAAGGTCTGCACAACAGGGGAGGGGGAACAAACTTCAGCTGGGGTGTCTGCATTGCCCTGAATCTCCTGGGCAGTGGAGGGATCCACACTCAACTCTTGTGCAACCGTCTGGATTGCCTCCTCCATCTCAGCTTTCACAGGGCCCCCTGGAGGGGTGGAAACCTCCAGAGTAGAATGAAGCTCTCCAGCATCCTCGGAGGAAAGGATTTCTACTTCGGGCTTCTCCGACTCCTTCTTGGATGACTCCAGGGATGGTGTGGAGGCATCCCTCACCACCTGACCCTGAACAGAGCAGTTTACAAGGCTAGTCAGAAGATTTTTACAACTGACAGCCACATCGAACATCTGCAGGCTGTCGGCTAAAGAGATGATTTTGGAGAAGTTGTGCTTGCCCACAGGTAGCTTGCCTGTGTACATCATTTCTAACAAGAGGGCAAACTCCTCAGGGCTCACGACAGAGGCATCAATGGAGATGGTGTCTGTGTTGTCCAGCAGGGTTTTGAACAGCAGGCTGGCAGCGGCCAGGACAAGCTTGTGGGCCCTGAAGTAAATGGTACCAATGGAAATGGTGCAGTCACAGAACTGCTGCTCCTTGCACAGGGTGTAGAGCTGCTGCAGCAGCTGCCGGCTGTAGTTGGGGAGCTCCATCGCATCAGCTCTGCCCGAGGACTTTTCTTCCTCTCTTCTTTCAGAATCGCTTTGTGAGGATCAGTATTAGATCCTGGAGAAACCCCAAAAATGCCATATTAATACTTCACAAGCACACAGGGCAACGCCCCAAATGAAATGTTAAAATGAACAAGCAATTCACTGGTTCATTCATCAAATGTTGCTGAACAGGAAGAGGCACTGTGCCAGGGAGACTAAATTACTAATAATGATAATAACTGCCATGTGTTTAACTGCATGAAAGAGACTATGCTTAGTGTTTCACCTGGATGCTCCCATTTGGTCTGCACAACCTCTCAATGGAAGAGATACTATATTCTCCCCATTTTACAGATGAGACTGAAGCTCAAAGGGACTGAGAGAACCAGCCTAAGGACAAACAGCCATCGAATGGCATTCCTGTTACTGATTTCAAGGCTGTAAATAACTACATCGCTATATGCATTCCTGCTCCCGAGTTCCCAGCCAACTGAAGGAGACATATATATAAACGGAGATTTATAATACAATGTCCTCATCTTACTCGGGCTCTCTGCAGCACTGCATGCAGGCCGTCATTCCCTCCCTCTTAGAATGCGTTTCTCACTTGCTCCTGTGCTCCTTGGGTCTCCTACTATCTCACCAGCCACGCGGTTTCCTTTGCTGGTCCTCCGCATCACTTTGGCCTCCAAAGTTTGCAGTGCTCCAAAACTGTCATCTCACTTCTTATCTTCCCTCTCATCTGATTCCATAGTTTTGAAATATCTAAATGCTGAAAGCTTTCAGATTTATATCTCCAGTTCAGACCTTTCCTCTGAGCTCCAAATGCATACTTCTAACTACCTACTGAACATCTTCAGCGGGAAGCCTGACAGGTTTCTTAAACTTAAATCCAAACTCTCCTGCCACCTTTCCCATTTCACAGCAATTCTGTCCTTTCCAGTTGTTCAGGCCAAAAACCCAGAAATTACCCTTGATTCCTGTTTTTTCTCATACTCCTTATCCAATTCTTTATAAATCCAATTGGCTCTACCTTCAAAGTCTATCCAAAATCCAATCACGTATCACCACTTCCACTGGCTCTACTCTGGTCAGCCCAAGCCACCATCACCTTTTATCTGGATGACTGCAGCAATCACCTAACTGGTCTCCAAGCCTCTGCCCCTTCCCAGCACTACCCCTACCCCACCTATCTGTAACCCAGCAGTCAAAGTGATCTTTTTAAAAAACACATAGCCAGATACTGTCACTTTGCACAAAAGCCTCCATGGTTTCTGATCGCAGGGTAAAAGCCAGTCAAAATTCTTACACAGTCTGCCATTAGCTCTCAAATCTCATCTTCGGCTTCACCCCCTCTCACTCATTCTGCTGTAAGCACCGCACCTTCCTTGCTGATCCTGGAGCACACCAAGCACACTCACCCGCAGGTTTCTTCACGTGTGTGTGTGGGGTTCACTCTCACTCCCGCCAGGGCTCTGCTCAAAGGCCACATTATCAACATGATCCCTGATCATGTTCTTTAAATAGCAGCCTCCCCTCCAACCCAGAACATTCCATCCCTCTCATTCCATTTTTCATCAGAGCCTATGGACATATATTTTTACATATTATGTATCTCCCTTCACTAGAATATAAACTCTATTAGGAAAGGAAATTTTTTTTTCTTTATCATCTGTTGTATCCCAGTGCCCCAAATTCTGCCTAGCACAAACATTGCTGGTTAGTTGCTGGAATGAATAAATGAATGGGAGGAAATGTAATGACAGAGATTTGTACCTAGAAGCCCAGTTTGGGGAGTAGGGGTATCCAAGGGTTAGAGTGAGTTCTGAGGAGGAGCTAACAGCTAACCTCCTTAACAAATGAGTAGGCACTAATGAGGTGGGAAGAGTGGGAGAAAAGGCATTCCTGTGTGAGGCACATAGTTAAGAAAGTATCATGTAGTGACGGGAAGGAGGTTTAGGAGGGGGAATTATAAGAAGTTCCATGATACTGGAACATAAAAAAGGGGACAGGGAGTGTCAGGAGATGAATCTGGAGAGGCAGACAGAGGTTCTGGCCACAGAGAGATCCACAGACCATGCTCAGGAGCTTGGACTTATCCTAAAGGCAATGAGGAGTCAATGAAGGGTTTGAAGGACTTTAAGCAGGAAAGTCATATGGTCAGATACGCATTTTAAATATATCATCCAAGTGACATTTGTACAAAATTTAAAGGAGATAATGCTAGAGACAGGCTCTATTACTGCAGGAGTTCAGGGAAAAAATCAATGAGGGCTTTGACCAGGAGAAGTGGTAATAGAAGAGAGAAAGAAAACAGATAAAAATATTTAGAAAAGTGCTAACTATCATGATTTAGGATCTAAATGTATGTGAGGGAAGTCAGAGACAGCTCCCAGGTTCCTGGTTTGGTGAGTGGGGGTAGATGATGAAATGATACAGATAACACAAGAAAAAGATATTCGAGGGGAGGAGATATCTCGTTCCATTTGGGTTTGAGGATCTTATGATGATAGCAAAACTGCATAATCTCATTTGTATAAATTAAAAAAAAAAACACCAAGGATGGAAAGACATATATCAAAATAACACTGCTTGCCGTCGTTAGAAGGATTATGATTCCCTATCCACTCCACCACTTCTTTATTTCCCCAGATTTGAAACTGACAAATAAAAATAAAAATGAAAATATTTCCAAGTTCTGGTTTCCAGGTTTCTGGTCTGGTATGTAAAGAGCTTAAAAAGGAAAATGGGAAAATCAACAACCCTTCTGAGATCTGTCAGAGGAGTGAGGTCACAGGGCAAAACTGCTGCCCCCCAAACTGGAGAGACAGGCAGATACAGAGACTCACAACTGCTCAAGCAGAAACCCACCAACAGAAACGCACAGGAACCAGGGCCAGAATAAAAGAACTAAACTTAAGCTGATGAACTGCTGGAGGCTCAGGGTGGACAAATCTGAGTGTTAAAAACTCCAGAGGGACTGAGTCATAATTTTGTGAGTTTTACCTCCACGAGCTCTACTGGGTTCTTGCAGTGAACACTGAAGAAAAATTCCTCTCTGCTTCTGGCAGGCGAAAGGAGAAAGTAACTATTTTTAAATACGACAGAACATTCTGTTTTTCTCAACAAGGACTAGAATCAGAAGAAACTATTCTACAAGAGTCTAACCTAATTGGAGGAAGGGAGGGAAATACCCTATTTCAGCTCACTGTAGCCATCCTGCCATGCTGTACCACTTGCAGGGGGGTGCAGGGAGGGGGGCTGAAAAGCATTGGTGAAGTTCACAGGCCAGGAGCACAGACTTACCAAAAGACTGAGACCTAATAAAAGGTCTATAAAACACTTCCTTCCTCCACACCTTACCGTCTCATCACTACAGGCATACTTACCACAGTTCCTTTTACCCAGTATTGTATGTCTACCTTTCAAAGAGAAAGTACAAGGCATACTAAAAGACAAAAACACTTTGAAGAGATGGCATAAGCATCGGAACCACAGTCAGATATGTCAGGAATTATTAGACCAGGAATTTTTAAAAAACCATAATTAATATGCTAAGGGATTTAATGGAAAAAGTAGACACCATGCAGGAACAGATGGCAATGTAAGCAGAGAACGAAAAAGAAAAGCTAGGGGCAAAAACCACTGTAACAGAAATAAAGAATGCCTTTGATGTACTCATCAGTAGACCAGATATGGCTGAATAAAGAATCTCTGAGCTTAAGGATATGACAATAAGAAACTTACAAAATTGAAAATCAAAGTGAAAAAGGTCTGAAAAAAACAGAATAGAATACCCAAGGACTGTGAGACAATTACAAAGGTAAAACATATGTGCAATGGGAATATTTGAAGGAGAAGAAAGAAAAAAATAGAAGCAATATGTGAAACAATAATTACTAAGAGCTTCCCCACAGATGCAGAACTGTAGACATGGAGGGCCCACTGTAAAGTTACGTGCAGATTTTTGACTGTGCCAGGGGTCAGTGGATAACCCCTGCATTGTTCAAGGGTCGGTCAATTCTATATGCTTATGGGTAAGTGAAATGAATGACAGCAATGATACAGCGGACAGAAGAAGAGAAGAATTAGGATTATTTTATTATTATAAGTACTTGCACTTGTGAAGTGGTACAGTATCTTTTGAAAGTGGATGTGGATTAGTTGTAAATGTACTGTGAACTATAGGACACTACTAAAAAAATGTAAAAAGAAATATAACTGATATGGTAAAAAAGAAGTGAACATGGAATCATGCCAAATGCTTAGTTAAAACCACAAAAGAATGAGATTTCTGGTCAAGATGGCAGAGTGGTGGGACCATGAGCTTGCCTCTCCTTGAGACTACAAGGAAACCACAACTGAATGCTAGACAACCATTGAAAAAAAGGCTGGAACCTAGCAAAAAAGATCTTCTGCAACTAGAAACATAAAGAGGGAACCACAGCGGGATGGTAGGAGGGGTGTGCTCACGATATAATTGGGCCCCATACCCCTCGGGTGGGCGACCCACAAGCTGAAGAATAGTTAAGTTGCAGAGGCCCTCCCACAGGAGTGACAGTTCTGAGCCCCACGTCAGGCTCTAGCCTGGGTTCCAGCATTGGGAGGAGAAGGAGACCCCATGACATCTGGTTCTGAAGGCCAGCGAGGCTTGGCTCTGGGAGCCCCACGGGACTGGGGGAAATGGAAACTTCATTCGCTTGGGAAGCGTTTACCAACATACTTCTAAGTAACACGTAAGTCAAGGAAGAAATTTCAAGACAAATTCAAAAACATTCTAAACTAAATGAAAATGTAAATACAACTTGTCTAAATTTGTGGGATGCAGGAAAAGTAATGTTTAGAGGGAAATTTATAGCACTGAATGCGTATATTAGAAACAAAGAAAGATCTAAAACCAAGAATTTAAGCCTCCACTTTGGGATACTAAAACAAGAAGAACAAAGTAAATCCAAAATAAGCAGTGGAAAAAAATCAGAGGACAAATAAATGAAAATGAAAAGAGTAGATCAAAAAATAAAAATTCAACAAAACCAAAAGCTGGTTCTTTGAAAAGATCAACAAAATCAATAAGCCTCTAAAGAGGTTAACTAAGAAAAAAGAGAGAACACAGATTCCTAATATCAGAAATGAAAGAGGGGACATCAGTACAGATCCCTTGCACAATAAAAGGATAAAAAAGGGATAATATGAGCAACTTTATGCCCACAACACTTGATAACTTTGGTGAAATGGATCATTTACTTGAAACGCACAGTCTGCCAAAACTCATACAAGAAAGCACTAGACATCTGAATAGACCTATTATCTATCAAAGATACTGAATCAGTAATGAATAATTTTCCAACACTGGAAGCAGCAGGCCCAGAAGGGTTCACTGGTGAATTCTACAAAACATTTTAGGAAGAAATTACAGCAAGTATCCACAATCTCTTCCAGAAAATAGAAGCAGAAGGAATACTTCCTAACTCATTCTGTGAGGCCAGCGTTACACTAATACCAAAACCAGACAAAGACATTATAAGAAAAGAAAACTACAGACCAAAATATAAAAATCTTCAACAAAATGTTAGCAAATCAAATTCAACAATGATAAAAAGAATTACACACCATGACCAACTGGGACTTATCCCAGGTATCCAAGACTGGTTCAACATTTGAAAATCAGTACATGTAATCCATCATATCAACAGGCTAAAAAAGAAAACTCTCATGTTCACATCAACAGATAGAAAAAGCATTTGACAAAATCCACAAAATTCACGATAAAAACTCTCAGCTAACTAGGAACAGAGGGGAACTTCCTCAACCGGACAAAGACCATCTACAAAAGCCAGTAGCTAACATAATAGTCAAAGCTTTCTACCTAAGGTCAGGAACAAGGCAAGGATGTCTCATTTCACCACTGCTTTTCAATATCGTTCTGGAAGTTCTGGCTAGTGAAACAAAAAGAGAAAATAAAAGCTATATGGATTCAGAAGGAAGGAACAAAACAGTCTTTGTTCACAGATGATATGACTGTCTGTGATGAGAAGATATGTAGAAAATCCAAAAGAACTGACAAAAATAATAATAATAAGCAACAATAGCAAGGTTGCAGGATACAAGGTAAATATAAAAAAGTTAATCACTTTCCTATCAGCAATGAACAATGGAATTTGAAACTAAAACATTACATTTAATTAGGACCCCAAAAAATGAAATTTAAAAAGTGAAATACTTAAGGATAAGTCTAATGAAATATGTACAAAATGTACATGAGAAAAACTACAAAACTCAGATGAAAGGTATCAAAGAACAACTAAGTAAGTGGAGAGGTATTTCCATGTTCATGGATAGAAAGACTCAGTGGTATCAAGATTTCAATTTTTCCCAACTTGATCTATAAAGTCAACACAATCCTAATCAAAATCCCAGCAAGTTATTTGTGGCTATTGACAAACTGTTCTAAAGTTTATATGGAGAGGCAAAAGACCCAGAATAGCCAACTCAATATCAGGGTAGAAGAACAAAGTAGGACTGACATTACTCTACACTCAACTTCAAGACTTATCTACAAAGCTGCAGTAACCAAGGCAGTGTGGTATTGGTGAAAGAAAAGATAAACAGACCCACAAAAATACAGTCAACTGATCTTTGACAGTGAATTAAAGACAGTACAGTGGAGCAAGGACAGTATTTTCAACAAACGGTGCTGGAATAAATGGACATCTACATGTAAAAAAATGGATCTAGACACAGACCTCACAGCCTTCACAAATTTAACTCAAAATGAATCACAAATCTAAATGTAAAAGTGCAACACTGTAAAACCCCTAGAAAATAACATAGAAGAAAACCTGGATGAACTTGGGTATGGCAATGACTTTTTAACTATACCACCAAAGGCATGATGCCTGAAAGAAATAAATGATAAGCTGGACTTCATTAAACTTAAAAACCTTTTGCTCTGTGAAAGATAATGTCAAAAGAATGAGAAGACAAGCCACAGACTGGGAGAAAAATATCCTTCTGTGGCAAAAGACTCACCCTTAAAGGACTATTATCCCCAAAATACAAGGAATTCTTAAAACTCAACAATAAGAAAACAACCTGATTTAAAAATGGACCAAAGACCTTAACAGACATCCCACTAAAGAAGAGATACAGATGGCAAGTTAGCATATAAAAAGAAATTCAACATCATATGTCATAAGGGATTGCAAATAAAACCTATTATAAATGCCAAAATCCAAATCACTGACAACACTAAATGCAGGTGAGGATGTGTAGCAGCAGGAACTGCTATTCATTGCTAGTGAGAATGCAAAATGGTACAGCACTTTGGAAGACAGATTAGAGGTTTCTTATAAAACTAAACATACCCTTATCATACAATCCTGTAACTGTGCTCCTTGTTATTTACCCAAACTGAAAACTCACGTCCGCACAAAAACCTGCATGCAGATGTTTATAGCAGCCTTATTCATAATTGCCAAAAATTGGAAGTGATCAAAATGTCTTTCACTAGCTAAATGGACAAACTGTGGCACATCCAGACAATGGAATATTATTCAGTGCAAAAAGAACTGAGCTATCAAGCCATGGAAAGACATGGAGTAAACTTAAACGCATATTAGGAAGTGAAAGAATCCAATATGAAAAGGCTATATACTGTATGAATACAATCATTTGACATCCTGGAAAAGGCAGAATGATGGAGACAAAAGATCAGTGATTGCCAGTGGCTGGGGGCAGGGAGGGATGACTAGGTGAAGCACAGAGGATTTCTAGGGCAGTGAAACTATTCTGTATGAAACTACACTGCTAGATTCATGTTATTACATCAAAATCCATAGAATGTATGATACCAGAAGTGTACCCTAATGAAAACTATGCACTTTGGGTGATAATTATGTATCAATGTAGGTTCACTGATTGTAACAAATATATCATTTTGTTGTGGGATAGTGGGAGAAGTTGCCTGGGGACAGGGTTACATGGGAACTCTGTACTTTACTCTCAATTTTGCTGTGAACCTAAAACTGCTCTAAAGACTAAAGTGCATTTATTTAAAAAATATTTCCTAAAGCAAATGTAAAATTTTTAGTACATCACCCCAACTCCCATCTATACCATAGTATCATGGATTCATTTAAATTTTTTTAAAGTTTACTCAAAGAATATCTTTGAAAACATCTATGCTTACCATCTAAATAAAGCTTGTTTTAATATCTGTATTATATGCATTTTTAAAAAACAGATAAATTGAGGTCTAGGAGCTAACTGACTCACTGTAATAGTAGTAGCAATAGGAGCACGATTGGAAATCTCCTGGTTCTTGTGGAAAACAGTAAAAAAAATTCTTTTAAGATTTAAAACAGGCAAAAGTAAAAAAAAAAAAATGAAAAAGTAGAAGTTATCTTTAGAGCAAAAAAATTAGGTAATTCTGAAAATTTGTAAATTAACCTATTTTAATATCTGATGAAAAATCAGAAAGAATTCAATTTGCAAATAACAGAAAGCATAAACTACTAAACAGGCAATGATGTAATTTTTCTAGAGAACAAATGATACCTGGAGAATGTGATTTTTTTTCCCTAAGACAAGGCATAGGCCTTATGGATTACAGTAAATCAAAAGACTTATCTGAACATAAATCTTTTCAAACATTCCTATTAATAATGAACAAGTTATTGGGATTAGATTTTCAGGACAAAATAAAACTTACTTAAAATGTTGCTTTGGGGCAATTTTTGGACAATCTTACATCGATTAAAAAATACAAGTATCTACCAATGATCCAGAAGGAGGTATTTTGAGCACTAACTGCAGGATTTTGTGGTCATAGCCATTTCATATTTTTGTTAACAACAAATTAGATAAGAAAATAACAGAGTAACTATAGCAGAATAAGCAACCGAGCAAGGTTAAAAAAACTAAACCAAATTATGTGACTTACCAATATACAGATACTAAAAATGTGGTTATAAAGTTGAGCAACAAAAGGAGAAGGGGGGTAGCTTAGGCAGAATACATTCAAGGGTGATCAAGGGCTACTTAATGAATCTAAGTTGGTAATGCTGAAAGTTGTAATTTTGCTGAAATTAATAGGAATACTAATTTAAAGCACACACTCTTGGCAAAATGGCACACTGAACTGATGTAAATGGACCTTTTCCTCCTACTTCACATACATAGAAACACTGGATAAAACATACCAAAAATGCTTTTAAAATACATAGTCAAGCTAAAAAAAAAAAAAAAAAAAAAAGGAAATCCCCAGGCACCTGAAATGAAAGTGACATCAAAATCAAAGCTGGAAAAGTAAGTGGGAGTTGAGACCATGGTGGCCCATAGGGTTTCAAATTCCAATACAGGCCCTAGGCTTGGAGGAGAAAGCATTAATGCTCACATGGAGACTGGAAATAAAGCTTCAGGCATGTGGAAGCGGGGGTTGGAATTGAGACCCTTGCACAAAGCCCAGAGCCTCAAACACCTATCCCTCCTTGATATGCAGTCTGAAAAATCTCTGCTCAGTGGCTCAGGGAAATAGCAATAAAAGTTGCTAATTACCTTGGCCTTGAGTAGGGGAAAAGACACGCACAAGAAATCTAAAATGTAGGCCTATGACATACAGAGATGAAGGATCCAAATGCATAAAGTGTATCATACAAGAATCCTGAGCTGAGAAATTAACATAAAAACTTGTCTTTGACATGCAGGGGAACAAACCAGAATACTTTCATAACCCAAGGCACAGAGACTTATATAGGGATAAAGAAAAAACACAGAAGAAAGAAAAGAGCTCACTATTACAGACCATACGAGGAAGACCTGAATGTGAAAGGTAAATTTATAAAAGCTAACAGTAGAAAATGTCAGAGGGTATCTTTGAAGCAGGGGTAGGGAAACTTCTTAAACAGTGCCCCAAAAGCCAAAAAAAAAAAAAAAAAAAAAGATGAATTCGGCTATATTGATATTAAAGGTTTCCGTCAGAGAACTCTGGAGTCTACAGACATGATTAACAGACAGTGGACAAATGGCAGAACTAGGAGACAACTCATGCAAAGTTTAAAGGTAACAAGGAATTAACACCTAGAATATATAAGAAATTCCTGGAAACCTTAGGAAAAAAAATCCAAGAGAATGGGCAAACGATATAACTAGGGAATTCAGAGAAGCAGCAGCTTACTTAGTTGGCTAATAAGTAATGGTAGCTGTTATAATAGCAATAAAAACAGCTAACATTTATTTGGTATCTATTATATTCAGGAATATGCTTTACATATATGAACTTATTTTATCCTGTTAACAACCTGATGAGGCAGATGCCCTTATTATCATTCTGTTTTACTGATGGGTAGCCTAAGGCCTAAAGGTAGAGTAACTTCTCTAAGATCTTATAGTGACATGTGGTAGAACATGAATTTGAATCTAGGGTATCACTGGTGGTATATAAATTGATATAGCTATCCTGGAAAAACATTCTGATAATATTTAGTGAAAATTTCTTTGGGCCAAAGAATCATATTCCTGGGTACATTTCCTAGAAAAATTCTCACATAGGTCCGTAAGGAAATATGGCCAGAAAGATCATGAGGGCATTATTTTTGTAGCAAGGAAATGAGAGATAATTTAAATGTCTATCACTAAAAGAACGTAAGTAAATAGGCAAAATGTACACTATGGAATATAATGCATTAGAAAGAAGCAACAACCAGCTATTCAGACAGAAACACGGATAGATCTTAAACAGCCAGCTGAGTGAAAAAATAAGAATCAGAATAAGATTTAGAGTTAATACCATTTGTGTAAGTTAAAAACATATAATCAATAATAATAAGATAAAGCTACATTGTAGCCAAAGACATTTTATCAAATACATTAGAGTCGGGGAAGGGGTTGGAGAAAAAAAATATCAAGTAAGGGCCTTGCCAAGACAGAGTGCCACAGATGGGGAGCCTTCCTGTGCCACCCAGAAGGCAAACATACACACAGAAAATCACATGAGGAAATGAATCACCATGAAGGAAGGTCACTAGATGCAGGAAACAGCACAAACAGTATCCCCAAGATTTGAAAACCATAAAAATTACAGAATACTAAGAAGAATGCTATAAATTTACTGTTTCATTTTAATGAACAGGCAAAATGAAGGGAAGCCACAATGAAAGAACAAGATAATATGAAAAAAGAGTAGGCAGATGTGAAAAAGAACCAAAAGAACTTCTAGGAATAAAAGTTGTCACTGAAAATTCACCTGTTGATGAATTAAACAGATTATCTAAATAGAAAATTAGTGACTAAGAAGAGAAGTCTGATAAAATTACTCAGAAGGTATCAGAGTTAAAAAAAATAAACATGAAAATACAAGGTGTTGTTATCATTGAAAACAAACAAACAAGGAAATATGAAAAAGGTTAAAGAACATGGATAACAGAATGGGAAGGTTTCACATGCATCCAAATAGGCTTTCCAGATAGTGAAGAACATGTGGGAGAAGCAATTTGAAGATATAATTTCTCAGAATGTTCCAGAATTAAAGTCAGACATCAGTCTTCAGAATAAAAACTTCAACATATCAACAACACTGAGAAAAAGAAATTGTAAGCAAACCGAAAGAAAAAATCATAGTTAGCAAGAGAATGACAACTGGACTGATACAGACTTCTCCTTAATAACAATAGGTATCAGAAGAAAATGGAGTAACAGTTTTCAAATATTACGGAAAACACAATCAACCAAGTATCTCGTACAGGCTGAAATAAAATCACCTTCAAATAAAGGTAAGAGACTCAGAGACTGTCATGGAAAGAATTACTGTAAGAAGGAAACTGAACCAGAAAGGAGGGATAGAATGTAAGAAAAAATGGCAAGTAGCAAGCAAGGAAACTGCTAAACACACCCACCAGAAGAGTTTATAAAGTCAGAAAGGCTGATAACGCAAATGTTGGTGAGGATGTGGAAGGACTAGAACTCTCACACATTGCTGGTGGAAGTGCAAAATGGTACAACTACTTTGAATAACTGCACGGAGGTTTCTTATAATAAGAGATTAACCACTGATAAATGCAACAACATGGGTAAACTCTACAAATACTATGTTAAGTCAAAGAAGCCAGGCACAAAAGGGTATAAATATATATATACCCATATATATATGACTCAACTTACAGGAAATAGAAATACAGGCAAAACTAATCTACAGTGACAAAAATCAGATAATAGTTGTGGAGACTGTCGAGGTGGTGCAGGGGAAGGAACTGAATGAAGAGAGACACAAGGAAACTTCCTCAGGGAATGGAAATGTTCTACAACTCATTTTGGGTGGTGGATAAAGACTAGATATTTGTCAAAACTCTTCAAATAGAACTCACTGTACTGTATGTTAATTATACCTTAATAAAAAAGAACTTAAGAAATACATTGGTATACCTAAAATACATGGACTATTTTAACATGGATGTGGGAAGGGGAGGTAAAACAAAGGAGAATGATGACAACCATAGCAGCTACCCCTTACTGAATGCTTACTATGTGCCAGGCACTATTCTAAATGCTTTGCATCTATTAACTCATTTAATCTTTTCAACAACCCTGTGAAGTAGGTACTCTTATCATCCCCATTTTACATATAAGAAAACTGTGGCACAGAGAGGTTATATAACTTATCTAGGGTCACACAACTAGTGTGTGGCAGACCTCAGGTCCAAATTCAGGGAGTTTGGCTCTGAGGCCTATATTCTTAAAAATCCACTGTCTCTCTGAAATTCAAAATCAACAAGAACATAGAAGATGAGTGAAGGGAAACCAGAGCTAGGATGTTCTAAGAGTCAAAGGGATGACAAAAATAATGCCTAACTTTAGCCTTCAGCCCGAGTGAAGTATGTACGTTAACAGGTAAGGATGTAAGAGAATAGAAGCTAAACAAATGTTTGCAAACAAAAGGTATAAACGGGAATAAAGAAAATGTGGTTAATCCAACAGCAAGTGGAAAGAGGGGGGAAAGGGAAAGAAAGTGTGGTAAATAGAAAACAACCTAAATTGGTAGAAATAAGTCCAAATGCATTAGTAATCACAATAAAGCCGATTAAACTTTCTTGTTAAGTAGCAGAGAGATTCTCTGATTGGATCCTTTGGAAAAAAAAAAAACAGCCATATGTTGCTTATAAGAGAATTAATGTGTGGGTGTGTTTACACCGAAAACAGTGTCTAGCACATAGTAAATACCACATGCGTTAGCTGTATTATTATTATTACCAAGAGAGACTGTGAGTTTTCTTCATTAGTTTTTAAACTAGCCATTCAACATGACAGCTAAAGTATCTATCTGCAAAGAAACAATTAAACTATATAATCTTTGTAGACCACTTTCAGGTACAGAACACTGTTATTAAATAAATCTAGTACATAATCATAAGGGATACACTAGCGATTTGGGGGCTACTGAAATGTACTACAGAGAGAGGCTAAACTATACTCTGCAGATCTCACAACTAAAATGTTAAAAGCCTAAAAACATATATTTTACTGTTTTCCCCTAACTCCCTTTGCAAGGAAGTGAAATGGAGGGAAGAGAATATAGCATGCTTTTCAGAGCCAAGAAGCTATAGTGGAACATGGCATGTTGGAATCTCTAAGTGAAGTCCTGTAGATTCCCGTACAGAGGCAACCTAAATTACATTATTAAGCACTTACTGAAATTGCTAGGCTTGGGAAAATTGTCAGAGGTCCCAAGGGAAGAACATTTAAGCAACAAAAGAGCACCAGAAAGATGGATGTTCCTCAAAGGAACAATATTAGAGCTTTAAGAAAAGACTATACTAATATAGAATAAAGATACTTAGAAAAAACTTAATTGGCTGAACCAAGTGCTGCATAATGACCCAAAACACAAATGGGAA
The DNA here is from genome assembly GCF_009834535.1 of Camelus ferus. NCBI lineage: Eukaryota > Metazoa > Chordata > Mammalia > Artiodactyla > Camelidae > Camelus > Camelus ferus. Next base: position 15,454,608 of record NC_045708.1, on the reverse strand, counting down.
TTCCACACAAGGTGGAAAGTAGGCCAGCTTTCTAAAAGGAGCACAAAGAATATTTATCTATTTATTTATTTATTTAAATTTTTACTCTACTTCCAAAAAGGATTTGAAAATTCGAGGATTCTTTAAGTTACAAAGAAACAACAGTCACACACTAGGGGAAAAAAAAAGGCAGAAAAAGCATAAGTGAGAACTAAGTCAGAATTGGTAAGAAACATGTGGAATCCTTCTAATGAACAAGAAGGAATATAACACTAAAGACTGACAGTCTCGATATACATTGCTTAATTAAATAAAGTAGATGTTCTGAAATCCACAATTGCTGGCAATGCCCTCAGCAAGACACTCAATCAGTGGCCTTTGCTGCCACTACTGGGGAGTAAGAGACTCTTCTGGGCCTCAGGAACTGGACCTGCCATCCCCCAATTTACTGTACTTATCTCCCATAAGTCTTCAGCCAGCAATACACACATGTCAACCAGTAACTACTTATGGGTCAACTGTCTCCCCTTTGCTCAGCACACTGCTAGGTGCTATGTGGGAGCCAAGTGAAATATAAAACAAGGTCCTTGTCCCCAGGGAGTTGGTAATAAAGTTGATTCAATACTGGAATGATCAAAAACAGATCTCTAAAAAGGACTCAATCCACAAGAGACAAGAAGAGGGAAAGGAAGAAGAGGAGAGGAGGTTAAAAACAGATTGATCTCAGTGAGCGGAAAGGAAAGGGAAACGGCTGAAGTTGGTAAACGCGTTAGGTACAGTGTCAACAGGCAAGGATGAAAAGGGAGGGAGAAGACTCTGGAATAAAGATGTGTGCAACTGACAGTGCACCCACTGGAAAGGCCTCCAATTAGTCTCTACCATCATTATTAGGGACACTGGGCTGGCTAGGCGGGTCTCCAGTAACACCCGTGTAAGAAGAAATGTGGAGCACTAGGCTGCCTAAGTTAGGGAGGCCAGAAAATGAGTAGGAGAATTTAACCTGCTTTGAGAGAGGAGCTTCTGAAATAAAAATAGCACAGTTAAAGCAGAGCTTTTCCAGGGACAGATGGCAGGGACTAACAGGGAAAAGTAACTAGCAATGGGAAGGAAGAACAAGCATCCTATATTTGTCTAATAGTAAATAATTAAAGTTCCATGGAGCAGAAGTTGGACCCACATCTGCCTGGATTTCTGTATCCCAACACCTGAGAAAGAAAAGCCATTCTAATACTTGATGAAGGGTCCTCTTTTCTCGTTCTCCTAACAATTCTGCACTCTCCTTTGGGCACATCTATCTCATGGTCTGAGACATCTCTCTTAAGGTTTGGCTCAGTGCAACTGAATCTGTGTAAAGTTGTTGTTGTTATTGTGTGTGTGCATGTGTGTTTTACTGTTGCTACTGATAATCCCTATCTCCAGAACAAAATCTTCTGTCTCGATTTCTGGGCTCTGCTGGAACTGGAGAGCTGGAAAGGACCTTGGAGAGCCCTATTCATTGCTTTATAATACCTTGCTATGTATTGGGGTTTACACTTCAGCAAACAGAAGTCATTACTTTATCTATCACGGACTCTTGTCGCATGACCAAATGACCTTAGTCCAATCTCTCCCCTTTTAAACGGAGGAAGCTGAGGTCCTGAGAGGCTGAGTTGCTCTTTGATCCAAGTCGGCTTTCACCCCAGGGCTATTTAGTATCTCACAAACAACCAGAGTCAGGTGAAATAACAGGCACTCTCAACATAATTAGAGCAAAGATCACACATTCAGAGACAAGAAATGGAGCATTTGCTACACACAAAAATATGATTTAAAATGTAAGGTATCCAAGGAATCAGCTAAGTTAAAAGAGAACCACTAGCAATTATTTCTGAGAACGCAAGGAGGATTGGTGAGGTTAGAAAAGGGTGACTGTAGCTTTTAGCGGGCCCAGATTTCTCAAGTTCAAAAGCAGTTGTCATTTGGTCTCTTACACCAAGGGCCTGAAAGGCAGCAACATACAGTGTAAGGGATGGAGATTTTTGTATTTTGATACTCCTGGGTTCATGGTAGTATCTTTTAATATATACTGTCATTGTTTTTCTAATGTTATTATCGTCACTATGATCATCATTCCATCCCAAATGCTAGCCTGCTACTTTTCCAATCTTTGAGATGCGGAGCAATACCTGAATGGCCTGTGTGCTTTCCTAAGGTACATTCTGGTCACTGGGAAATCCAGGTAGTCAGAACAGCTCTGAAGAACTCCAGTACTGAAGACTCCAAAGCAGCTGAACCAGGCGTAAGATTCACCTCTGGGGATTTGGGAAGCTGTCTAGTGAGCTCTGCAGTACATATCAAGTAGGGATGATAATACCTTGCTATGTATTGGGGTTTACACCTCATCATTCCATTTATCTTTGTTTCACAGATGAAGACTAAAGCTCAAAGATGTTAAATGGCTCATTAAGGGCCACAGAGCCAACAAGGGGCAGAACTGAGCCCAGGTCTCAATTCTCTTCTGTAATGTGAAGGCCTCAAAGGATGCCAAGACTTAGCTACCACTTCTACAGATAATTCTCCCGTCCAAGAGCTCAGCAGGCATTAAGAAGTATAGCTGTCAACTCTTGGTTACGTAACAAGTACACTTATAGCCTCACCTTGAGGGGAACTAGTTAATGAGCCAACCACATCCACTGGCCCATCTGCTCAGGAGATCAGAGTTTTCTCAATTACCAATTCATGTCTCATGAACAGAGTTATCCCTAATGATATCCTGCTCTCTCTCTTCATATTTTATCAAGTTATACTAGGATACTATTTACCAAATAACCACAAATAAGGGCTACTAATAAAGTACCTCACTGTGTTTCTAAGCACTTTTTGCATGTTACCTCCTTTCATACTAATAACCCAACAAGATAGTTAAACTCAATTTACAAATAAGTCCCAACAGTGGAGAGGTTAAGGAACAGGCCCAAGATCACATAGCAAATCAGTAGAGGAACTGAAATTTTAATCCAGGCTGCGTGAGCCTTTTAAAGCTCATGACCTTCTATCCACTAGAACAGTTTCTCAAACTTTAACATGTGTAAGAATCGCCTGGAGATCTTGTCAAAGAAAAGATTCTGATTCAGAAGGTCTTGGGTGGGATCTAAATTCTGCATTTCTAATAAGCTCTGGGTTGATTCAGATGCTGTTGGTCCAAGGAACCCTCTTTGAATAGCAAATCACTATACAACATTGCCTATTCTCAAATCACATTTTCTCTACATCGAATTACTATCAAATGTGTTTTAAACAATCTTCGCTTCTAAAAAGTCTCAAGTCATCCTCAAATCCTTCCCTTTTGCCCTTGCCTTGCTCCAACCAGAAAAACAAACTCCAGAATAGCTCTGGGAATAAAACCTAAAAAATACAAAGAATTCTTATCACCAGGCCTTAGGTGAATAGCTCTGTGGCCTGGCACCAACCCAAACCTCTGTAGAATGCATTCCAGCAACTTGGTCTTCCAGGGCTAGATAACCTTCCCTGGCTGCTGCCAAAGTCAGTGGAGGCCCGATTGCTCCTGATCTAGAGGGAAGTGGTCAACTGAACCTGGTTAAGTCTTGGAAGGGCCTAGGATGGTACAGTCAATCAGCAAGTGTATGCTGAACTGGATACAGTGAAGAGACCTGGGCTCATGACACTACATATGACCTCCTGTGACATTTCTGTTCTACACATTATACCCATCTGTCTTCCCCCACAGAATCAGACAACTCAACTTGTCACCCACAGCCTTCTACTCAGTCCCTGAAAGCTGTATTAAACAGCATTTCAAGACCTAGATTCTCTTTTGTGGTATAAAGTCTAAAGATTAAGGCTTAATGTTATGTGCTGTCTTCACATCTGGTAAAATCAGGAGGGCCTCAAATGGCCTAACCACGAATTCCACTGTCCACTCTGCTCCCATGGACAAGGTCCCCTAGCCAAACAATCCTCCTTATCAGAGGAGCCAGGTACTATTCCTGTTTATTTCTGGGTAGTGGGTTTCAGTTCCCTGTCAGCCGCCAAAATTATTCAAACAAGCCAATCACATCCTCTGGCATAAATCAGAAGGCACCCACGTCCTTGATACTACAAGCCTGCCTCCCACAGCCCCTGGTTGTTCACTCTGCTCCCAAGTACACCCCCCTGTCCTCCTCTGGGGCTGTGAGTATATGTGACTCACAAACTGCTATCAGTCCCACCTGCCAGTGTCCGGTGTTGTGTGCTCAGCCATCCCCACAATCCTAGGATAGGAATCCTTCCCTCATCAATGACAGAAAGAAGAGGTGATTAGAACATTTTTTTTTTTTCCCAATCCACTGGTCTCTGGTCTTTTTCCTATCCTTGAATTTCTTAAATGCCTTTGGCAAGGTCATCACCTGCTCTATGATGGTAATGATGTCCAACATTTGTTCTAAGCACTGTCCATGCGCTTTCCCATTTAATTCCCCTAACATCCCTTTGAGATAGATACCATTATTATCCCTAATACACAGATGAGGAAACTAATGTCCAACAATGTTATGCAACTTGCCCGTGACCACACAGCTATTCAGTTTGAGCAGAGTTCAAATGCAGATCTGCCTGGCTACCTGTTCTTAATTACCATCTTGGTCTTGAGAGGATTTCTGGGCTCAATGCTATCATTCCTCAACCTCTTTCACAGACAGATATGTGTGGCTGGATGGCCTGGCAGGATCACCTGCATGTGAGGTACCTTGTCTTATGCCGTTCTCTGCTAAAAGTTGGATGGAAATGTGTATCTGAGGAAAAGTGTTGTTGGAAAAGGCCAGCTCACTGGCTGGCAAGGAACTTCCCTTGATGGCTTGAACTTAATTTACCAAAGGTCTAGTTTGGTCATCAACCCAGCAGATACAAACAACCTATCCTGTAAAAGTCTCACTCAGATTTCGGAAGTTTGGATAACACTGTCTAAACTTACAAGAGAAAAAACATAAATCAGAAAGTCAATTTATTAGTTTGTTTATTAGTGAAACATGCCTACTCTTTGCAGTCATCTGTGAAAAAATTCAAGCAGCAAGGTCAAGTATAATCATAAAGACTTTTAGGAATCACAGAAGAGACTGCATCTCTCAGCATTCAGTGGTAGCCTGGGGTATCTGTCTTTGCCGAAGAAGTAAACCCTTGGCCCCTAGACCAGACAGGTAGAGTCTGAGGGTCACTGTACACTGCATGGGCACTGTTAACTGACATCCTGTCTTGTCCCTTCCAGCACTGAGTTCCTGGACTCTTCTGTGGCTCCAGCTGCTCTTCTGATACAATTGAACTCAGCTTTGCCTAGGAGGTAACCTTGCGCAGTATCTAATAGCACTGACCATGTGCTGATTTTTCGGCCCCGAATGTAAGGAGTGCCATTCTGTTGCTCTCGCTCACAAGCTTTTCTTCTGGTGCTCCAAACATCTATCCACAGCAGATCAGAACTATTCCTTCAAGGAGCCTAAGCCCAATGAAGTGCTCAACTCCGAATTTGTCCACCTTCTAACTTCCATCTGGGTCAACTACCTTACACCAGCTATACCAGATCAGTCCTTAGTCCCTCTCCCTCTGTTCCCTCATCTCCTCCTTCCTCCCATGCACTTCTTTCACCTATTACTCTGCCTTCCTTCAGGCCACTCTGCCACAAATCACTAATGAAAACTTAAAAAAAAATTATTTATCAATAACAAACAAACATGAATGATTCCTGATCAGAAGGATAATAAAAATCTGAGAATTCTGCAATTAGAATTATCTTTAGAGACTGTGTAAGTCAACCCTATCATTTTACAGATGAAGAAATTGATAGAAATCCAGTGTCTTGCCAAGTCACATATCTAGATAATGGTAGGGCCAGACCCAGGACCCAGGTTTCTGGGTTTTCAAACCAGCACTTGAACCAAAATACCAAACTCCTAAGTATCTACAACAGGCCCTCAGAGGGGACAGACTGGCAGCCACTAGCACTATGCATATTATATGGTTTACTATGTATCTCACAGACTGGCAGCCACTAGCACTATGCATATTATATGGTTTACTATTTCTTTCTTTGAATACTGATTAAATATCAACCATTGATAGCTCTTTCAATGAGACAATAATTACCCTCAAGCCATAAAACTTCCCAAAAGTATCTCAGGGAATATATGGTTGTAAATTTCCCAATCCACTGTCATTAGTAGAACCATAAGGTGGATTTATGACTTAACAACAACAACAACAACAAAAACCAAACAAAAAAAACCTTAAGTGATTATTTAAGATATTTAAAAAATATATTAATGAATAACTTAAAGGTCAGGATGGAGAAGGCCTTTCAATGCATAAAGGAAACAGAAGAAATTCACAAAAGATCAACAGTTTTTCTACATAAAAAGTAAACTTCCCCCCCAAAAACCACTAACAAAATTAAAAGATAAATGATAAACCAGTGAAAACCTGAAGTGAAAAATGAGCAGTTAATATTAGAATAGAATGATCATATAAATCAATAAGGAAGATATTAACATTTAAATTTTTCAAGTGGACAAAGAAAAGCAGGTAATTCACAAAAGAAATAAAGTCAATAAAACAATAAAAAAATTCACCCTCATGAATAATTAAAGAAACGCAAATTAAAATATTAATACAAATTAGGGGTAATCAAATTGGAAAAGTTTTGCGATGATAGTATTTCACTGGGAAGCAGTAGTTTTATTAGACCATGGACTCTGATTTCGCAGACTTTGCTGTGAAGCCTAACTTGTATACTTACTCAGTGACCTTGGGCAAGTCACTTTAATCACTGTTAGCCTTAACGTTTTTACAGTTTTGCTGTGAAGATGAAATGAGATAATGTATCTGAATTGTTTTATCAAAGTGCCTGTCAACAGTCAATGCTCAATAAGTGTTAGCTGCTATTTTGATAAAAGTAATACTGGCATTAATAACGCAGGGAAGGGAGCAATGAGACAGGTACCCACACAATGCTGATGGAAGTGCAGACTGGTGAAAATCTTCCAGGGAAGTAACTGAGTAAGTAATGCTCATCTAGAGCTATAAAAAATGTCCCTGGAGAGACACATGGGAATTTGGGGGGATTGGGGAGATACACTTTATGTGCATTGTATGAGTGTTTTACCAGGATATGTTTTACAGAATATATCTGTAATATATATCAGTTGTATAATTACAGATTTTTTAAAAAGAATGAGAATCCTATGATAGTAGAAGAAAAAAAAATTTTTAATGTTTATGCCTTAAACCAACTTCTAGGAATCTACCTACGAAGAAAGAGATATAATGAAATATTTATACACACTGTACACAGAGCAATAGACTTCATGGTAAAGAACTGGAAACTTACATGTATAATAGGAGATTTTTAGGTAAATGTGGTATATAGGCATATTATGGACTCTTATGCAGCCATTACAAATCAGGGTCTCTATATGATACAAGTAACCAAAGAAAAGAAAGTAAGTTGGACTTCATCAAATTTTAAAACTTCTGTGTATCAAAGGACACTATCATGAAAGTAAAAAGACAGTCCACAAAATGGGAAAAAATATTCTCAAATCGTATCTGACAAGAGTCTGGTATCCAGAATATATAAATACAGTATATCAGACTAAGATATCCAGAACTCTTAAAACTCAACATAAGAGGACAAATAAGCCAATGTTAAAGGGGGCAAAGGATTTGAATAGCTGTCTATCTCTCCAAAGATATACAAAATGTCAAATAAGCACATGGAAAGATGCTCAACAGCAGCAGTCATTAGGGAAATGCAGATCAAAACCACAATGAAACATCACTCCACACCTACTAAGATGCTATTAATCAAACAAACAGCAAACAAACAGAAATTACAAGCATTGCTGAGGAGGTGAAGAAATTGGAAACCTTCTACATTGTTGGTAGGAATGTAAAATGATGCCTCCCCTGTGAAAAATAGTTTGGCAGTTCCTCACAAAGTTAAATACAGTGTTACCGTATGACCCAGCAATTCCACTCCTAGGTATATACTCAAGAGAAATGAAAAAATATATTTACACAAAAATTTGTACACTAATGTTCATTGCAGCACTATTCATAACAGCCAAAAAGTAGAAACAGCTGAAGTGCCCATCAACTGATAAATGGAAAACAAAATAGTGTGTGTTTGTGTGTGTGTGCGTATCTCCATATAATGGAATATTATTTGGCCATAAAAAGGAAAGGAATACTGACAGTGCTACAACATGGGTGAACCTTGAAAACATTATGCTAAGTTAAAGAAGCCAGACACAAAAGGTTACATCGTGTATGATTCAGTTTATATAAAATGTCCAGAATAGGCAAATCCATAGAGACAGAAAGTAGATTAGTGATGGCTGGAGGCTGGGAGAAGGAGGGATTGGGGAGTGAATGTTAATAGGCTTGGGGGTTTTTTTTTGGAGTGATGAAAATGATCTAGAATTAGAAAGTGGTGATAGTTACACAGATTTTGAAAACTGTACACTTTAAAACAGTAAATTGTATGGTATATGAATTATATCTAAATAAATTTTTTCAAATTAGGCTCTCGAAGATTTTTAATAATGTGGTGAAATGCTCTCATATACTAAAAGGAAAACACCAGCATGCAACTGTATATATAATTCCAACTTGGTTTAAAAATATATGTACATGCATATATACATTTGCATTAAAAAAGACAGAAAATATATTAAAATGCTAACAGTGGTTATCTCTAGGTAGCGTTGCTATGCTGGGCTTGTTTTCTTTTTCATACATTGCAAATATTTCTATGGTAAACATGCATTATTTTTACAACCAGAAAATTTAAAAACTCAGGTAGGTTTGTCTGGCTTCAAAGCTAGTGTCATTTCCAACATACTATATACTCATTAGACATTTATTTAGGTCCTACTATGCACCAAGCAAACTTAAATAAGATATAATCTCTGTCCACAAGGAATTTACATAAGTCTAGGGTTTGAACCCAAGTTCATGGACAGGGAAGGGGAACAGGAGTCTATATGTCTTTAAATTACTGGACACACAATATTGTTCACCTGTACAGTTTCTGGGAGAGGTCATGAGCAGCAGTGGGCTCAGCAGTTAAAGGCTAAAGCTAGAACCAGACTACCTGGGTGTGAAGACTGAGTGCCAATTACAAATCTTGGGAAAATCACCTAAGCTCTGTGGGGCACAGTTTCCTCATCTACAAAATAGGAGCAGTAATGGCACCTCTCTCACTGGGTTGCCAGAAGATTAAATGAGTTAATGCTATATGCTAGGGACATTTCAAGGGTCAGCACATTAAGTAGCTGCTAGCTGCCATCAACATCAGCAGCATCATCACCTCTACCACCACCTCGCCACCATATTCTCAAGGAGGTAGAGACACAGCAGATTAAGGACCACTAAAAAGGCTGTTTTTCACATCTCAAAACTGGCAGCTAGCACCTGATTCTTGATAAGCCTATAATAACCATTACATTCAATGAATTTCTTTTTCCAGATTCTCTCAATCTCTGATGAAACTCTTCTTTTGAGGCATTCTATAAAATACAATGAGGCAAAACATCAAAATGTTCGGCATAACAAACTGCTTGTGTCCTCTTATCTTTTGACTAATTCATAGAAACAAGTGATTTTTCAAGGCTATTGTAATGGAAGGAGGCTTTGAGAGACTTATCTGCCTCTCCAGGCCAGGCTGCTCAGATCCAGTAGTTCTTCCAAGATGACTCTTCAGAGGTCAAACTGCAAAATCTCCTGAACAACACATTCATCTAATGAGTGACTAGGGATTGTGACTGCATTACACCTAATGCCGACTCTTCCATCCTGGAGTCAAGAGTCTCAGCAAGCAATCATCACTTCAGTGCTTTCACATTCAACCTCTTAAGTGTTACAAAAGACCCTTGGCTTTGTCACTGGTACTGGTACTTTTGCCCTGACCTGGAAATGTGGATGAATTCTCAGTTTTCACCAATCTGATTATGAGAATATACTTTTCTTCAGCAAGGAATAAATCTGGACTATGCAGTAGCAAATTCCAAATTCAAAGATACCCATCTAATGTAAAAAGCAAAGAGCTCAGACAACTAAAGAATACCAAAACAGGCCTTGTGACTCCAAAGGCAGTGTATTTAACAGTAAAGGTTTAGAGCACAGGCTAGAGAGACAGACGGAGAGAGACAGACAGCTGCCCCTCTTACCAGCTGTATGACTTTAGGCAAGTTGCTTAGTTCTCTGGGCCTCAGTTTCCTCATATATAAAATGGGGATAATATTAGTCTTATCTCATGGGGTAGTTGTAAGCATTAATAAGCCACTGCAAATGAGTCAATACACATAAAGGACAATTTTTAATAACATTATAAACATTCACTAAACATGAAAAGCAAGCATAAAAATACTGCTGCTAAGATTTTTTTTTGTTTTTTTGTTTTAGGGGGAGGTAATAAGGTTTCTTTATCTTACCTTATCTTATCTTTTAGTGGAGGTACTGGGGATTAAACCCAGGACCTTGTGCATGCTAAGCACGCATTCTACCACAGAGCTATACGCTCCCCCTAAAATATTTGTTTTTACAGTTTTTGGTTATGTGGTCAGTTCACACATGTACTTATATTTAGTCATGCTGCCTCATCACTTATTTAAGTTACATATGTATCTTCTATATACTGTGTGTCAAATATTACCAAAAAAATTTAAAAAGTCTGTAGGCATTGCTAGTTTCATACAGCTGAGAGTCAACTAGAAAAGGGAGAGGGTTAGGCCTCTCACAACACAGTGCTGGACTATAATCTGAGAGATTTCATACAAAGCCTTAAATTCATTAAAAATTAGTAGGAGATACAAAGAATTTCAGAAATCACCTGTTTCAACCCCCTCATTTGCAGATGCGTAAAGTGAGACCTTGAGAAGTGTTTTAAGGTCTTTGGTTTACTAATGACAGGAACAAGACTCTTCCATTACCTGTGACTCAGATAACTCTAGGTGGAAAGCAATGAAGAAGACATTATGGAAAGGCAAAATAGAAAGACACAGTTTGGAAGAGTTAAGGTAGCGACCTAACGATGGGAGCTAACATTTTGCAAAGGTTTACTACGTCCTAGATACTGTGACAAGCATTTTGCATGGGTGGTGTTATGTAATTTTTGCAAAACCTGGGAGGTAGTTACTATTATTAACTCCACTTTCAACTGAGAAAGTGGAGGCCTAGAGAGATTAAAAAACTTGCCCCAAATCACAAAGCCGGTGAGCGGTAGAGTCAGTAAACGAGCCCACGCTGTCTGACTCCAGAGCCAGAGCCTTTACCACCGGATACTGCCCAAGACTGGGAATTTAAAAGCAGTGAAGCTCTTGATCCTTGAGTCTTTCCCCTACTCTTTTGATCACTCTCTGTTCAGAGGCAGTGCAAAGGTACACAGTAAATCAGGTGGTTTTTAAGGAAGAGCAGATCTCTACTTAGAGTCTACTATTCCTTGCTACGTGAGGCACCGCCCACATCACTCTTAACGCCTGACTTGTCCAAGGCCACGCAGCTGGTGACAGTGCCGCTGAGGGTGTGGAGCCCGTGCAGCCCCAGAGTAGCTGCAAGGCCCTGTTTCCCAGCCTAGTCAGTAGGCAGAGTGCACTTGTCTACCCAGCAGATCTTTCCTGAGCTCAGCCAAATGCCCTTACCTGGGTTGGAATGACACAGAGAAGAAATCCAGCATACTCCCTGCTCTCAAGGAGTTTATGGCACAGGTGGGAAGAAGAGACCCCTTCCAGCTTACACTCCTCTTCTCATTCTTTGTGGTCAAAGCTTACACGCCTCTTCTCATTCTTTGTGGTCAAGCAGCAGAAGCACTGAAGAGACTGTGGAGCCCCAGCTCCCTGCAATACTGTCCTGTTACACTACTCAGCTCCCCCACCCTTCAGGACCCCTCTGTGTACACTGCACAGATGAAATGCATTCTCCTCTCCTCTCGGTGCTGTAAAGCCTTTTCTTTTGTCTTTGAAGAAGTGGGAATTACTTTCATCTCCAACACCAGGGATTATGACAAGAGGGTTAACTTGAGGAGCTAACACACACATTAAAAAACAAAAAAAGGCAGAAGAGGGTAACTTCTCTACTGCCTTTAACTTTTGGAAAGAGCCTATGGGATTCCACAGTATTTGCTCAAAAATGTTCAAAGGAAGACATGGAAAATTTCATCCTCAACATTTTGCTGTCCAGGAAAAAAAAAAAATCCAGAACTCTAGGGGCCAATTATTCTGCTGTCTTGGACTGTGACCTTAGAAAGTCTCCCTCGGGTTTGAATCTGACTGGAGCTGAGGACAGCTGACAGTAGAGCGCCAGCTATGAGAGCAGTCTGTGTCAAGGTAGTCAAGTTTAATGACTGCCAGGGCTTCTGAGCAGCATTCGTAAGTTATAGCACCACACCAAACCTATGGGCTAAGCAAATTAGAGCAGCAAGTTTCACTGTTATTTAAATGTGTAAGTACTTACTATGTTCCCAACATCATGCTAGGGGGTGGGTACTCAAAACAGTGACAGGCCTTTAAAAACCAACTAATATCGGATTGCACTAATAAAACTAGATAAAGAGAAGGCAGAGAGAGAGCAGAGAACGTAAGAGAAGCAGTAAAGAGGGAGAGACAGGAGGGCTTACTGTTTGCAACAATAGAAGTGAGGGAAATATCTGTGATGTGATTAGAAGGGAAGATGAATATACTGCTACTACTACCAGCTGGAGCTTAGAAGAGTGGCTCTGCACTGGCTCCCTTGCTTCTGCCTCACCCTGGCCAGCAGGAGTTTAAAAATTTAAAGACAACCTTAAGGAGCTAAAAAGAGATGGGCTTTAAATCTGACTTTTGCTCTGTAACCTTGAGTTACTTAACCTTACAAAACCTGTTTTCTCAAGTGTAAAATGGAGTGAACATGTATACGGGAGCACATAACACTATTCTCACTTTCACATGTTTGAAATTTCCATAATAATTTTTTAATATTTTTTATTGATTTATAATCATTTTACAGTGTTGTGTCAAATTCCAGTGTACAGCACAATTTTTCAGTTATATATGAACATATATATATTCATTGTCACATTATAATAGTTTTTTAAATGGGGATAATAGTACCTATTGCTTACTTGCTATGAGGATTACAAGAAATAATTATGTAAAACACCCACCTTTTAGGTGTTCAGTAAACGATTATTATTATCAACATGGTATTTACTTTAAAGTTCTGGGATGGGGATGAGGAGAACAAAATACTACGAATCAGTGAATTAAGGCTACAGGCTGCAGGCTTAGGAGTATCTGACATTTGTAAAAGGACAACCTCCCCAAGGAGAGGTCTTATAGGCTTCTCACTCCTTCATTTACTTTCCTCTTCCCCGTATGCTTTATTCATTTCATTCAACAGATACGTGCTGACTGCCTACAGTATGTAGGACACAAGGCTAGATACTGAGAATGGGAAAGGAGTAAGGGGTTTTGAGGGGACAATATATGGGGATGGGCTTTTGGAGAAGGGTATTTATGAGCCATCAGAAATGGTATGCAAAAAGTTTTGAGTACGTGGATGTGCACAACTTCTCTGAGAAGTTCTGGAGGGATTCTAAAAGGAATTAATTTAATTTTTTTATAAGTTAAGAATGAAAGTCTAATAAACTGAACAAGAAGCATAAAAAGTTTATATAAGAGAAAACATAAAATACTCCTAAAAAATCACAAAAGTAGCCTTGAGCAAATGAAAAGATAGATCATGATCTAGCATCATAAAAGAAAGATTCAGCATCATAAAGATGTCAGTTCTCCCCAAGCTAATTTATAAACTTAACATAATCTCAATAAAAATATCATCAAGTTGTTTCATCTGAAAATTAGACAAATTATAAAGCTCATACGCAGAATAAACATGCACAACAGCCAGGAAAACCCCAAAAAGGAGCAATATGAAAAAACCAGCCCTTCCAGATATTAAAACAAATTACAAGCCTCTAAAATTAAAGTAGTTTTGTAATGGCAGGAATTGACAATTAACCAATGGAACAAAATAGAAAATCCAGTAAAAAACCCAAATGCATGTAAGAGTTTAGCATCTACTCAAATCAATAGAGAAGAGATAACAGTTTTTAGTAAGCAGTGTTGGGACACTTGGCTGGCTGTTGGAAAAAAGATAAAATTGGATCCTTCCTCACACCAAATGCCAAGATAAATTTCAAATGGATCACTCTTAGATATTTAAAAAGAAAAAAAAGTGAAACCATATATGTACTAGAGGAAAACATTAATGAATTCCTCATAAATTGAGTGGTGCAAACTTCCTAACTCTGACTCAAAATCTAAAGCAATACACTGTAAGACTGATAATTATGACTATATAAAGATGTAAAACTTGTGTATAGCAGTAACACAACATATGTAAAGTCAGGCATGTGACAAATTGGAAAAAAATACTTTTGCTACTTATACCACAGACATTGGGCAGATATTCTGTATCTCATAAAAGGAGAAAACAAATTTAAACCATAACGAAATGTTACTTCTTACCTAACAGATTGACAAAACCCCAAAACCCTGGCAGCAAGACTCAAGAGAAAGAGAAGAGGGGTTAGGCATGACATAAAAACTTCTGTGAATGTAACTTGTTATATGGTTTTGATTTTGGAACCACATAAATGGTTTTTATAGTTAAAAACAAAATTTGATTTCTAAAAACAATTCTCAAAATTTAAAACAAATGAGACTGTTTATCAAGTTGGTGGTATAACCACACAGAGAAAAGAATTACATCAGGAGACTTTAGGACAGTGTTTGACCATACATTTCAAATAGCATACATTCTAAGGACAACAGGAACCACACAGAAAACTAAAACAACATTCAGTAATCTAATGGTCAGTACATATAACAGCATTGCTACCAGCCTAGTTAATAACATGGCCAGGGAAATCCAAAGAGAAGGAACAGCCCAAAAGTCCCAGAGCTTAGCCCACTGGTCCAGGAAGAGTGAAGTTCCTTTTGGCCCACTGAGTGTCAATGACTGGTGCTCAAGTAGCAGGTTGAGAGGGGAGTAGAGAGACTGCTAAGAGTTGAGGCTTGAGACAGGCTCAGCCAGAGCTTGAGGGCAGCCCAAATCAAGCCAAGGAACTGCGCTATCCTGAAGACAGGCAAGGCATCCTGGAGTTTTAGCATGGAGAGTGACATGTTCAGATCTGTGCTTTAGAAAGATTACTGGCAACAGTGTACAAAATAGATTGGACCAAAACATTCATGTGACTCACTTCATTGCCATATTTACTTTACTGCAGTGGTCTGGAACTGAACCCGCAGTATCTTTGAGGAAGGCCTGTAAATGGGCCCTCTTCCCAGAAAAAAATGGCATTCACACAAATTTGCAGACAAATTCAAAGGATTCGTGGATGCCTTGCAACTTGACCATTTATTTACCCCAGATGAACAAGCTGATGTGGATCAGCAAAAACATATTTACTTTATCTATGGAAATGAAATACTTGATGTCATGATTTTGAGGATATGGAGTTAACAACATGAAGGAAATTTAAGGAAAGACAGTTTCCTTCCTTCACCCTTCCCTCCTTCAAGGACTGTAGGAGTCTTAAAACTACATGCTCTGTACAAATGAAATACTGCACCCTCTGCATGACTTAAAGAAAGTGACAATCTCATCTCTGAATTTAAATGCCCTTAATATTTAATTCTTTCCTTTATGTGGTTATAGCTTGCTTTCTCTATGTTGTCAGGATGATGGCTTTAGAAGGCAGGCTATTGGAGATCCAGAAAACCACATATCCCAATTCAATTTCCTTGTGAAAATCAAAGAGCTCACTCTCTTGAAGAGTTGAAAGAGGCTGAAGGGTCACTGCCTTCCCTGGGGTGCTGGTACTCCAGAAGGGTAATGCAAATACTCAGCAGAGGCAACAGGGCATACCAATTTGTTTTCAATCTATTTTATTTCATTCAGAGCATCTTTGCAGACAGACAGTCCATGAAAACAAGCCACACTTTGGTTATACTCAGTCTTCCTCAATCACCAGAAGCAGGTGAGTATTGCCAAAGTGTGGCTCGTTTCCCTGCACTGCCTGTCTGCAACGATGCTTTGAACTGAAATAAAATAGATTGAAAAACAAATTGGTATGCCCTGGCTCTTCCTGCAGTTTTATATTATCCTTCAAAGCTAGTGTTACCACCTACTCTTTACTGGAACCCAACAGACCCAAATCACAGAGTAAAACTGCAATACTTTAAATGTGAAGGTCCCACCCAAACCTAAAATAGCAATTTAATTCAGGGCTTGTTGGTTAACATTGCATTAACGTGCCACTCTCTGTCTGGTTCCCTGCTCCATTTGCTGGGCTGGATTACATCTTCTGATGACATGTGCAATATGGTTGCTGGATACAGTTTAAAGCAAAACTTGACACTGCTGATCTTCCTATATAATTCGCTCAATTTATTACTGCCTCTGTAATTTTTCATGTTTATGAGCCCAAATATTATCTTATTTTTACCTATTCAAAAAATCTGCTACCTGCTTTAAAGCATTCAACGTATTGCTTAAAGTATGCATCATTATTCTGAAAACTTTAAGAGGAAACCCCAAATCATTTGCAAACAAATTCTGAAATGACTACCAACTAGAAGAAGCCTATGGTTTTCTTAGAATGAAGTAACGCAAATGGTTTCATGCTTAAAACACGAAAATGATGAAAAATGCTCTGCATAAATAGTTGTATACTTTTGTTTCAGAAAATAAATCCCATTTGGAAAAGTTCCTCTCTTAACAGAAACACTGAAAAAAAAAATCTGGTCCCTTCCCCTTAAAGATAGAAACACACACACACACACACACACACACACACACACACACACACACACCCGTCAAATTCATCTGTAACATATTTCTGAATTTTTGTTATTATTTAGCACTTTAAATAAGTTTCCATTTGGGGATAAATTTGGTTAGTTTTCTCTCACTGGAATTCAGCAATATGTGTATCAACAAGAAACCACATAACAATCCTTTGAGAAGGTACCCTTATCCACATTTGACAGATTAGACAATAATCTGTTAACTGGCCCAAGAGCGTGCAGTAAAGCTGGGTGCAGGGCCGGGTCTCGGAGCACAGGACTGAACCACAGCACAATTACCGGCTTCTTTCAGCTCTGTTCTGGAGAACACTCCAAGTTCTTGCCAGCTCAGTCTCTGAACTTACTGAAAAGTTCTTCTGCCCCATTCCTCTCCCTTTTCCCTTCCTGCTGGACTGAATCTGGTCACTCAACAAGTTTCAGCTTCAACTACTCAGAAGAGAGGCCTTTGGGGGCTATCAGCAGTCTCCAGGTCGGCACTGTTGTTTCCTCTATTGCAGCACTGCCACAATTTGGAATAACTTTGTTACTGCCTTACTGTGTGAGATACCAGATTTTAGGTCCATGTTTCACCCTAGTAATCACAGGGCCTACCACAGTGGTGCCTGATACACAGCAGGCACACAAATATTTGCTCAACCAATGGCCTGGATTTATTTAATATTCACCAAATGTAAGGTTGTGGGCACTGGCTGGTAGCTGACACAAGAACAGGTAAGGTGTGGTCCCTGCCCTTGGGGACCTCCCAAATTAGCAGGAAAGATAATAAACAGACAGCATAATATAGGGTGCTGAGTGTGATCAGTTTAGGTTCAGACAGATCCCAGGTCCCTTAGGCACTAACTATGTAACCTTGGACATCTCTCCTGACTCTGTTTCCTTATCTTTGAAATGGGAATATTAATACTACCTACATCATAGTGTTTGTGTGAGGATTAAATAAGCCATGGAAATGAAGCACATAGTGCAGTCCTTGCTGCACAGGAATCACTCAGTAAAGATTAACTACTGATTTTACTAGTATGATGCTATGATAGCTGTACATGAAATTATCTTTATTTACCTGTATGCCATCTGTCCAAGCCCCTACAGAATTTAAATTCTGTGAGAGGGTAGAGATCGTGTTGATCTTGTTCACCACTATATTTCCAGGGATTTGAATCATCGCCAGTAAATTGTAGGTGCTGGACAAATGTTGAACGATTAACATGCATGCATGTAAGCATGGGGTGTTCTATCTATTGTTACTAAACTAGTGAGGAATAATTAGGTTCGGGATCCCCAACTGCTATAAAGGAGCAACATCTAAGTTAGAAAGTGGGGTGTGGCAGAAGTTTGATGATATAGGCAAGTAGAGAAAAATTTCATTTTGAGGTTGTAATTAAATCTCCATAAACGATACAAAGAGTTGGATTTGACTTCAAGGAAGAACCAATAACTCCAGGTTTAGAGCTCTGAAAGAATAAAGTCCAAGCAGTATGATGTGGGTCCCCAGGCAGGGGGCTCCCAGGGAAGAGCTCTATTTGCCAGACCTACAATCTAGTACATTTTGAAATAGCTTAACCTCTCAGAACCTGGGCGTCCTCCTCATGCAAAATGGACATATGGACACTCATAAAGAGTTGTTGGTACAAAAACGCTGTGTATGAATATAAATAAGCATCTGGCTTACTGTAGACACTGGGTGAATGGTATTTTTGTTATTCAAAGTAGGAGAAACAATTTCACTCTGAATAATAAATCAGTAAGACCAGAAGAGGTAATGAAAGCCAGAGTGGTCAATTAAAGCTCTGGGTGCACAGAGCAGCTATAACTCGAGTTCACCACTCTGAGATGGGACCAGCGGAATCCCTCAATTCAGCACAATACTGACCCAATCTACTTGTGTCCAGAGCTGGGGCCGCCACACTCTTCCTGCGAAAAGCCAGGCAAAAGTAAAAAGTACTTTTCGCTTTGTGGGACAAGGGGTCAAAGCCATCCGATATGTGTTGCAACTACTCAACTTCTCTCTTGTAACAGGAAAGCAGCAACAGACAATACGTAAACAATGAACATGGCTGTGTTCCAAGAAAAGTTCGTTTATGGACACCCGAATTTGATTTCATAAAACTGTCACAAGGTTTGTGAAATATTCTTTTCTTCTTCAACTATTAAAAAAAAAGTAAAACCTTCTTAGCTCCCAACAGACAAAAATGGAAGGGAGGGGTAGTGAAAGGCGGATTTTGCCCAAGGCCATACTTTGCCCAGGCCGGTACCGGGAGTTGGCGGGGGGGGCGGGGGCTGAGATTTCGAGAAACAGCTGCGAAAAGAGGCCTCCAATCGGGCCGAGTAGCTGGCGATGCGGGACGAGGGCAGGCCCCAAGTGGGGACTAGGCCCTGCCGAGCGCCCCCGCCGCGGCCCCGGGGCCTCTCCCCGCCAGAGAATAGAGCGGAGCCTGCGCTCGGAAGTGTGGACCGCCCCTGGGGGTCCACGTCCCGGGGCGGGAGGAAGCGGCTTGGACTTGGCCAAGCCCTGCGGGGTTTGCCACGCGGAAGGGTCTCTGCGCGCCCCTCATTCGGGACGCCTCTCAGGCCTCAGCTGCAAAAGGGGTCTCAACGCGGAGTCCCAGCCCCGTTTCTATGGTTACCTGTTCAGCACCGATTCAAACTGCCGTTCTTTATTGACAGCGCCATAGAGGACACGAACACTCCTGCCCGAAGGGAACAATAAAGCTTTCTCCATTCAACAGCGCCAGAAACGCCAGAAGGCGGCCATTTTGAGGCCGGCGCGGAGGGGTATAAGCGGGGAGGGGGCGGCCCGGCTTGCCTGGCGCGCCACAGTCACGTGCTGGGGCCGGGCCTCGTCGGGGCGGGGCCTGCGTCACGCGCGCGCTTTCCACCAATGGTAGGACGCTAGGGCCAGCCGGTTGCTTGCCACTTCTCTGACCTCTGACCCTTGACCACTCCCCCCACCCACTCCCTTCGGAAACTTCTAATGGATTTCCACTGCCCCTCGCTCGGGCAGCAGTAAAGTTGAGATCTTATTTCAAGCAATGGCAGGTAGGCATAAAAAATTTCTTTCCATTTTTCCGAAACAACAAGTTCACGTGCAAGGCGGAGACGTGACCTAGGATGCGTCCCCAGACGCATTTTCATTGGTGGAGAGGCTTGGCGCCTCTTGGACGTAATAGGCTAACAGACCCGTACCAACCAATCGTGGCGTTTTGAAGGCTTTTTGATCCCGCCTCTCCTTCCTCCTCATTTTAGAGTTTAGGGGGCCGGGGGTAAAAGTGTTCATAGTTTTCTTGTGCTTATTTTCCTGTCACACGTTTTGTGGCACACTGTGCGTTCCATGTTGGAGCTCCTCTTGCCGCCTTCACACCGCCAAGCAGATGAAGTCATTTCCATACAGTTTCAGGCAAGTTAAGTCGCATCGGCTCTGGCTCACTGATCCTCACCAGTGTCACTGTGTCACTGACACGCAGCCAGTTTTCTGTCCCTGCCAGTCCTGCCATTCAGATCCGGTTGTCTCAGTGCATTGCCGAGTTCTCACTTTGGTTACAGCTGATTACGTCCATAGTGTCACTATTCAGTCGTTCTGAGAGATGTCATTGTCGGACTGACACCTATTACCGTTTTAATCACAAATCACTCTACTGGGCAGAACTGTCATTTGCATTGTTGCTGTTATCCGGTTTATCATTTTTTACTGTCACTGTCCAGTATGCGACCACGACCACGAACTCCAAACGGTTCTGTACAATGTAGCAATTGGAATGTGTGCCCAGCTGTCACCCTTTCAGTTGTTTTCACCATTATTGTCACTCAGCTATTTTCATTGCCGCATGCTCAAGCCAATATTTAGTAGGCGCCTACTGGGTACGGGACCGTCTTGTTACTGCCTAATTAGTCACTTTCAGTATTACACTCATGTCACTGTCACGCTCAGGGTCAGATTTATATAGCAGGGGACATTCAATCAGTTTTATAGTCACTAGAGTCACGGTCACAGCTATTGTGTCTCCTAATTAATTTCCACCATTTCTACATTCTCGTTTAGTGGGAGCCCTCAGTACAGTGTTGCCAGATTTAACAAACAAACCAACCTGTAGAATGACGCTTGGTACTTAATAGGTGCTTGAGAAATATTTATCCAATCAGTGGATTTTTAAAAATCAATATTATTACCAATGTAGTGTGTGTGTATGTGGATGGCTTGAGGCTTTATTGTTCCCAAACAATAGGAATAAGTGCAGAAACGTGTCCTCTCTGTTTAACTTAACAAGATTCTGCATCCTATTGGGACAAGGAGAAAGCAGGGAAATGAGGCTACCCTGAATTCCTGGGACCATGGTTATAAAGAATAGGATGGTGTTTTAAAGTTTTTATTTCTTATTTTAAAGGAATATACGTTGGTTGTAGAGTGTTTAGGAAATATAGGAAGGACTGTTTCCTTCTGAGGGATTGTTTGAGACATAACAAAGAATGCCATCTCTCAACACACTCACACACAGTCAATGGAAAATGGCTGCAGTTTCCCTGTAATTGTTCACTTGACATTTTGCATTATTGGAAATTCTCATGGAAATGACTTGCCTACAAGTCCATGAAGAGCAGCATAAGGTGATGGAGAGCAGTGGCCCTGGCTTCTGGCTGGCCATTATATGGGAGAATAAGAAACCAATGGTGGACCCTCCAAGGACCTCATCTTGGGAAAGTCTCGAGAGTTTTGGAGAAATAACTTGTGCTTCCCAATCATCAAAAGGACTCATTCCTTGACCATAAGGGGAAGGTGCTTGAGATCTTTTCACCTTTTTTTCTACCTCAACAGAGAATGTTCCCAAGCCAATGTTTGAGGTGACTCCAGCTAAACTACCAACTGTTTCCTGAGTGACTACTACATGCCAAGAACACTGAGGTAAACAGAACATAATCCTTGCCCTAGTAGGAAATAACACAGCCAGGACCACTTCTATGGCTAGTAATAAGTCATTATTTGTCTTCTTCTTACCCTCTGCCAGACCCCATGCCAAGCTCTTCCTGGACTGTCTCATTTAGTTCCCATAACCACCGAATGAAGTAGGTAACATGATTACCCCCTGCTATACAGGAGAAAACAGACTCAGAGAAGTAAATAATTTTCTCAAGGTCACACAGCTATTCATCAGCGGAGTTGGTATTGAAACTTTGGAAGTCTGACTCTAAGGGCTTAACTTTTTTCCCCCAGAATAGTGACTTGTGGTTTTTACAAAATATATGTGTTCATTATAAAGAATTCAAGGATTACAAAAAAATACAAAGAGAGTTAAAAACAGAATCACTCTAAATCCTACCACTTAGCAGTAACATATCATTACAGATGAGCATGTCTCCATCTCTGGGCAAATATATATGTTGGTAGGTAGATGGAGAGATAATAATGGTAATAATGACAGTTTCCCTTCAATAAGCACTATGAAGTGGACACTGTTCCAAGCACTTTCCATGAATTAACACATTTAATTTACTCAGAGAGATGGATAGACATAATTTTATTAAAATGAGCTCATTTAACATATTCAGGGTTCATATCAGCAGCCAACCACCTGGTGATGTTTTTCCCCAAATCTGGTTCTTTCCTCAGTCTTTGCTGTCTTCTCTCCGCCTTCCAATCAAATCCTAAGCCCAGAGTCCTTGGGCTGCAAAAGCCGAGTCTTTAAATAGCACTCTCTGCACAGCTGCCGCCTGGTCAAATGTCTCTGCTGTTTCCCAAGGCGGTGGTGTTATTTGTAGAAGTGAAGTTTGCTAGAGGCTCAGCATATGCTTTTTATCTGCTAGAATAGGTATCTGGGCCTTAGCATTCTTTTTCCTGGCTTTCTAAGTGTTAGAATTTCACTACTTTTCTCCAATCCAAATGAAGCTTAGTCATCAGATCTTACCCCTGTGTAGACCAGAGAGTCTCAGATGTGGATGCTGTTGGAATTTGCCAAATGACTCAGAAAGGTCAGCTTGTTCATCCATCCGAGATGACAAAAGACCAGGAGAAGGGAGAGACTACCTCACTCCAAAGGGGCTCCCAGCCAGTGAGAGTCTAGAGTCCTTCTGTGGGTCTGATCCTACCCATATCTTATATTGTGAATGAATCCCTTGCCTCAATTTCCCCCAAGACAAAAGGCTCTGTTGCATTCAGAGTAACAGAATCAACATCTTTGGACATGGCACACAGCCCCATCATATCCATCTAATCCAAAACAGAAGCTGTAATTTTCTAGCCAAGCCTGCTTCTCCTCGCCAGCTCCCCAGCTCAGAGAGGACAGCCCACCCACCACTCTCAGCCTCATTGCTCAGGTTAGACAGCTGGGAGTTGTCCTTGACATTTCTGTCAGTTACCCTCAACTAGTCACCAAGTTTTGTTGATTTTCTCTCTAAATATATGCTTTTTATTTTCACAACCAAAGTCCAAATGGCTTTTACCTCTCACCTACTGTGTATCCTCCACCTGCAGCCTCTTTTACTATCCTTTGCTTTGCTCTGCAGACAGCAAGCCAGTGTAATCTTTCATTTCATTTAGAATCAGCTTTATTAAGTATAATTTACATATGAGAAAATGTACTCATTTAAATTGGCGTTTTGGCAAATACATACACCTATGTAATCACCACCACATCAAGATATAGAACATTTTTATTTTTTAGGGTCGTTTTAGGTTCACAGCAAAACTGAGAGGGAGGTACACAGATTTCGCATGTTCCCCTGCCCCCACACACGCATAGCCTTCCCTACCATCAACATCCTTCCACAGAATGGTACATTCGTTACAACTGATGTACCTCCATTAACAGATCTTTATAACCCAAGTCCATAATTTATATTAGGGTTCATTCTTGGTGGTGTACCTTCTATGGGTTTGGTCAAATGCATAATGTGCATCCACCATTATAATATTATACAGAGTAATTCACTACTCTAAAAGCCCTCTGTGTTCTGCCATTTCATCCTCCTTGTCCCCAAACCCCTGGAAATTATTGACCTTTTGACAGTCTCTATAGTTTTGTCTTTTCCAGAATGTCACATAGTTGGAGTCATATATTCTGTAGCCTTTTGAGATTGGCTTCTTTCACTTAGTAATATGCATGTTCATTTCCTCCATGTCTTTTCATGGTTCGGTAGTTCATTTCTTTTTAGCACTGTGTAATCTTCCATCATCTGGATGTATCACAGTTCATTCATCCATTCACCTGCTGAAAAACATCTTGGTTGCTTCCAAGTTTTGATAGTCATGAATAGAAATGCTATAAACATCTGTGTGCAGGCTTTTGTGTGGGCATAACTTCAATTTGTTTGGGTGAATACCAAGGAGCAAATTATTGGATCATATGGTAATAGTATGTTTAGTTTTGTAAGAAATGGCCAGACTATTTTCCAAAGTGCTCTACCATTTCGCATTCCCACCAACAATGAATGAGAGTTTCCATGGCTCCACATCCTCACCAGGATTTGGTGTTGTCAGTATTCTGGATGTTGGCCGTTCTAATAGATGTATAGTGGTATCTCATTGTTGTTTTAATTTGCATTTCCCTGATGATACATGATGTGGAGCATCTTATGATATTCTTACTAGCCATGCATGTATCTCTTTGGTGAGGTGTCTGTTAAGGTCCTTGTCCCATTTTTATATCAGGTTCTTTGTTTTCTTGTTGTTGACTTTTAAGGGTTCTTTGTATAATTTGGATAATAGTCCTTTATCAGATATGTCTTGTGCAAATATTTTCTCCCAGTCTGTGGCTTGTCTTCTCGTTCTCTTGACATTGTGTTTCACAGAGCAGAAAAGTTTAATTTTAATGAGCCCAGCTTCTTTCTCTCTCTCTCTTAAATGGGGGTATTGGGGGTTGAACCCAGGATCTCGGTATATGCTAAGCATGCTTCTAACACTGAGTTATACCTACCCCTGAGCCCAGCTTATAGATTCTTTCTTTCATGGATTGTACCTTTGGTGTTGTATCTAAAAAGTCATCACCATACCCAGGGTCATCTGGATTTCCCCCTATTTATTTTCTAGGAGTTTTACATTTTACATTTAGGTCTGCGATCCATTTTTTATTCAATTTTGTGAAGAGTAAGGTCTGTGTGTAGATTCATTTGTCTGCATGTGGATGTCCAGGTGTTCCAGCATTATATGTTGAAGCTATCTTTACTCCATTGTATTACCTTTGCTGTTTTTGTCAAATATCAATTGACTTTGTGTGGGTTTATTTCTGGGCTCTCTATTCTGTTCTATTGATCTGTTCTTTTACCAATACCACAGTCTTAATTACTGCAGATTTATAGTAAGTCTTGAAGTTGAGTCGTGTCAGTCCTCCAACTTTGTTCTTCTTCAATATTGTGTTGGCTATTGGGTCTTTTGCCTCTCCATAAATACTTTAGAATTAATTTGTCAAAATCTACAAAAATTATTTGCTGGGATTTTGATTGGGATTGCATAGAATCTATAGATTGAGTTGGGAAGAACTGATATCTTGACAATATTGTCTTCATATCCATAAACATGGGATAGCCTTCCATTTATTTAGTTTTATTATTTCTTCCCCTCTGTTCCTAGTTTACTGGAAATTTTTAATCATAAATGGTTGTTGGATTTTGTCAAATGCTTTTTCCTGCATCTATTGATATGATCGTGTGAGTTTTCTTCTTTAAGCTGTTGATATGATGGATTACATTTATTGATTTTCAAATACTGAATGAGCCCTGCATACTTGGAATAAATCCCCCTCAGTTGTGGTGTATAATTATTTTAATACATTGTTGGATTTCATTTGCTAATAGTTTGTTAAGTATTTTTGCATCTATGTTCATGAGAGATATTGATCCCTAGTTTTCTTGTAAGGTCATTGTTTTTGGTATTAATCTAACACTGGTCTCAAAGAGCAAGTTAGGAAGTATTCCCTCTGCTTCTATCTTTGAAAGAGATTATAGATACTTGGTATAATTTGTCTTGTTTCATTTTCTTGATGGTGTCATTCAAAGCACAGAAGCTTTGAATTTTATGAAATCCAATTTATTAGTTTTTCAGAGGAAAACTATTAGCATGGTGCATCTACTTAATGGGGAAACCCTGGTTCATTCCTCTCAAAGTTAGGAACAACACAACCATGGTTTCTATCACTACTTATTTTTTTAACATTTTTTATTGATTTATAATCATTTTACAATGTTGTGTCAAATTCCAGTGTTCAGCACAATTTTTCAGTCATTCATGGACATATACACACTCATTGTCACATTTTTTTCTCTGTGAGTTATCATAACATTTTGTGTATATTTCCCTGTGCTATACAGTGTAATCTTGTTTATCTGTTCTACAATTTTGAAATCCCAGTCTATCCCTTCCCACCCTCCACCCCCCTGACAACCACAAGTCTGTATTCTCTGTCTATGAGTCTCTTTCTGTCCTGTATTTATGCTTTGTTTTTGTTTGTTTGTTTGTTTGTTTTTGTTTTTTAGATTATCACTACTTATTTTTAACATTAAGCTAGACGTATTACTTACCACAATCAGATAAGAGAAAAGAGAGAGAATAGAATATACACCTGGAAAACCCTAAAGAATCAACCAAATATCCTATTATGAAAGAAAGAATGAGAAGAAGAGGGAGAAAGATGGTGGGGGTGGGGAGAAGGAGGAGAAGGTGGTAAAGTAAGGTGAAGCTGGAGAATTAAACAAATATGCAGAAACCAGTTAGAAGAGAAAGGCCGTAGGCTGTGGGCTGGGAGATCTAGCTCAGCTCCCCCAGTTCTCAGACCTTTGGAGTCAGGCTGAATTATACCATCAGCTTTCCTGGTTCTTCAGCTTGTAGATGGCACATCAAAGCATACCTCGGTCTGTAATTGCAAGAGCCAATTCCCATAATGTATCTTCTCTTTTGTAGCTATATGTGTCCTATTGGTTCTGTTTCTCTAGAGAACACTGACTAATACACCAATGTATAAACTTTACACAGAAACGTTGTACAACTAGAAGAGATAATGCAAGAAAAGACCATATGTAATATAAATAGCAACAGAAATAAATTATTAATACATTTTAAATATAAACTTAAAATATTGGTGCGAAATACAACAGAAAACTTGAGTGGAAAGACATATATTTTTAAGTTGAAGTATAGTTGATTTATAATGTTTCAGTATAGCAAAGTGATTCAGTTATGTATATATATATTCTTTTCCAGATTCTTTTCCACTGTAGGTTATTACAAGATACTGAATATAGTTCCCTGTGCTATACAGTAGATCCTTGTTGTTTGTCAATTTTACATGTAGTAGTGTGTATCTGTTAATCCCAGACTCCTAATGTATCCCCTTTGGTAACCATAAGTTTATTTTCTATGTCTGTAAGTCTATTTCTGTTTTGTAAATAAGACCATTTGTATCTCTTTTAGATTCCACCTATGCAATATCATATATTTGTCTTTCTCTTCACTTAGTATGATAATCTCTAGGTCCATTCATGTTGCTGCAAATGGCATTATTTCACTTTTTATGGCTGAGTAATATTCCATCTTCTTTATACATTCATCTGTTGATAGATATTTAGGTTGCTTCCATGCCTTGGCTATTGTAAATACTGATGCTGTGAACACTGGGGTGCGTGTACCTTTTCAAGTTAGGGTTTTCGTCTTTTCTGGGTATATGCCCAGGAGTGGGATTGCTGGATCATATGGTAACTCTAATTTTAGTTTTTTAAGGAACCTCCATACTGTTTTACATAGTGGCTGCACCAATTTACATTCTTACCAACAGTGTAAGAGGGCTCCCTTGCCTCCACACCCTCTCCAGCATTTATTATTTGTATACTTTTTGATGATGGCCGTTTTGACCTGTGTGAGGTGATACCTCTCTTGTAGTAGTTTTGATTTACATTTCTCTAATAATTACCAATGTTAAGCATCTTTTCATGTGCCTGTTGGCCATCTGTATGTCTTCTTTTGAGAAATGTCTGTTTAGGTCTTCTGTGAATTTTTTTATTGGATTGTTTGTTTTTTTGCTATTGAGCTGTACGAGCTGCTTGTATATTTTGGAAATTAATCCCTTGTCAGTCGCATCATTTGCAAATATTTTCTTCCTTTTGGTATGTTGTCTTTTCATTTTGTTTATAATTTCCTTTGCTGTGCAAAAGCCTTCAAGTTTAATTAGGTCCCATTTGTTTATTTTTGCTTTTGTTTCCATTACTGTAGGATATGGATCCAAAAAAATATTGCTGCAATTTATGTCAGAGAGTGTTCTGTCTATGTTTTCCTCTAGGAGTTTTATGGTAAGTGGTCTTACATTTAGGTCTTTAATCCATTTTGAGTTTTTTTTTTAATATGGTGTTAGAGAATGTTCTAATTTCATTTTTTTACAGGTAGTTGTCCAGTTTTCCCAGCACCACTTATTGAAGAGACTGTCTTTTCTCCATTGCATATTCTTGCCTCCTTTGCTGTAGATTAATTGACTATAAGTGTGTGGGTTTATTTGTAGGCTCTCTATCTTGTTCCATTGATCTATGTGTCTGCTTTTGTGCCAGTACCATACTCTTTTGATTACTATAGTATTGTAGTATAGTCTGAAGTCAGGGAGCATGATTCCTCCAGTTCCACTCTCCTTTCTCAAGATTATTTTGGTTTTTCGGGGTCTTTTATGTTTCCATATAAATTTAAAATTTTTTTGTTCTAGTTCTGTGAAAAATGCCATTGGTAATTTTATAGGGATTGCATTGAATCTGTAGATTGCCTTGGGTACTGTGGTCATTTTAACAATATTGATTGTAACCCAAGAATATGGTATATCATTTCTTAAATAGCAAGAAGAATGAACATCATAAAAATGTTAATTCTCAGCAAACACACCAACAGACTTTCTGTGGTTAGAGAAGCTGATTATAGGATTCAAATGGAAAAATTAACAACAAAGAATATAGAGAATCAGCCCTACCAGATATCAAACTATATTCTAAAGCTTCAACAATGAAAATAGTGAGTAATTAGCTCATAAACAGACAAACCAATGGAACAATATAGAAAGTCCGAGAATAGACCAAAATACATATAGAAATTTAATATATTCTAAAGGTGTGAGAGTAAAGATAAACTTTATAATTAATGGTTTGGGGATAATTGGGTAATCATTTGAAAAAGGAGTTTTATCTATACCTCACATCTTTCGCTGGGATAAACTAAAAATAGATCAAAGATCTAAAGCTAAAAAATTGTAGACATTAAAGTACTAGGAAAAAAATGGGCAAATTTCTTTGTAACCTTGAGGTGGTGAAGGACTTTCTAATTGACTCAAAATCCAAAAACCTAAAAAGAAAGATTGATCAATTTAACCGTATTTTTTAAAAACCCGTAAATAAAGTTTCAATATAAATGGCAACCTGGGAGGATATATATGCCACTCATATTATAGTTAAAGGACTAATTTTCTTAATACATGAATAGCTTCTAGGAATTCATAAGAACAAGACCAAAAGTCTTTTGAAAATTGAAGAAAAATGAGCAAAGATGTAAAGAGGCAGTTCACACACACATAAAAAGACATGAAGATGGCCTCTAAAAACACAAAAATATTCTCAATCTATTCATGATGTGAGTAGTACAAATTAAAACTACTCTGAAATATCTTTTTTTTAGCCTATCAAATTGGGGAAAATTCTAGAAGTTTGACAATGAGATGGTAAACAGGCACTCTCATTGCTGGTTGGGATGTAGATTAGTACAATCCCTATGTAGCTTAACAATTTTTCTGTTGTTTTTTTCCTTTTAGGTTAACAATTCTTATCGAAATTTTAAAATGCATTTTTCCCTTTGATCAATAATTTCACTTCTGGGTATTTACTTTGTATATATACCTGCATGTGTACAGAATGATGCATATACACTGAAATTCTGATATTTCACTGAATTCACTGATATTTCACTGAAATAATCCTTGAAATAGGAAAAAATGGAATTTAAACCAAAGGAACAAGATTAAGTATGTTGCAATGTGTCCACTCAAAGGAATATTATACAGCTTCAAAATAAAAGAATGAGGAAGCTCTAACGTCCTTATAGGGAAAGAACTCCAATATATATTGCTAAATTAAAAAGCAAGATGTAGAACAGGAATCAGTAAACTTTTTCTTTGTAAAGGACCAGACGGTTAATATTTTCAGCTTTGCAGGCCACGCAATCTCTGTTGCAACTGCTTGACTTTCAACTTGCCATTGTAGCATGAATGCAATCAGACAATACAAATGAGTGTGGCCAGATTTAGCTGAATTTGGCCTGCTGGCAGTAGTTCATCAGACTTCTGCTTTGTATACATAGTGTGCTGTTTTTGTGTAAATAAGTGTATGTGTTGGGGGGAGTAGAGATAAGAATGTATATATGTATTTGCTTATATTTGCATAAAAACATTGAAGAGATACATATGAAAAATGGAGTGTGTGTTATCCACGGGCCAATCAGGAGATAGAAACCAGGGAAATTGGAAAAGGAAATAACATAAAGACATTCACTAGTAATGTAACTAGTATAATGTTAATTTGTACAATGTAAAGAATTATTTATTAATAAAGGAGACTGACTCCTAAGAGGAATAGACACTGCTAAGGCAGCACTGTCCAATAGAATGTTCTGCAGTGATGGACATGTTCTATGTCTGCACTGCCCAATGCAGTAGTTACTAGCCACACGTGGCTATTAAACACTTGAAATATAGCTAGTGTGACTGAGGAACTGAATTTTTAATTTGAATTTATTTTAATTAATTTATATTTAAATCTAAGTAGCTACATTTGGCTAGTGGCTACCACATTGGACACAGCCGTGCGGAATAGCTGCTACCTCTAACAGTGAGGGCGTATAGTCAAGGAGAAACAAACTTGAAAGAGCCCCTCTCCTGCAAAGCTGAGATTCACACCTCATTGGGGAAGGTATGGCTATAAGCCATGGGATGCTGGAGTGTGTGTACCACTGGATTTCCAGCACACCTTTGACAGAGGAGCCACCTGCTAGCAAGGAAGCCATCTGCTAGCAGCCATACTATAGACGCCAGAAAGAAAAGCACCAGAATCAGAAGATAAGCCCTTTCCTCTTGTAGTTTCCCTCAACACCCTCTATTTGACAAGGTCTAGCAGTATGCCATCTGCCAAAGGAGAAATAGTGACAAGGTCCAGTTCCAATATTACAAAGCAACATAAAGAAGAGTGAATTTAGAACTGAGAGGCAATAATTTGATGACTGGCACAGGGTGGATGGAAACTGGGTTAAAGCAAAACTTTTCAGTGTATGCCTTTAAACATCATTTCAAGTTTGAATCATGTAAACATGTTACTTACTCAACAGGTTAAAAACAAGAAAATGAAAAATATATACAAAGCCAACACAAATTAGAAGAAAGCTAGGACATCAAAGCATCCATACAGACAAAAAGGGTCACAGATATCAGTAAAACGAACTTTATACTGAGGGCATGTAACAATTACAACCACATATGCACCTAATAATATAACTTAGAAATATTTTAAACTGATAGACTTACAAGGCAAAGTGGGTGAATTTAAAACAGTAGTTGGTGATATTAACATATACCTCTAAGAAACTGATAAAGCAGAGAAAATAAAAGCAAGGATATAGAACTTTTAAACAATTAATGAGTTTGAGATAATTTATATAAATGCATCCACAAAGCCAGAATGCAAATTATTCTCAAAATCACATGAAACATGGGAAAATGGATCATATACTAAGCTACAAAGGAATGATTAATAAATTACTAAGAATTGACATCATTTTGAACAGTAAAATCAAATGCAATAGAAGCAGAAATCAATAACAAAAGGGAGAACTGAAATATGTCTGAAA
Organism: Camelus ferus; assembly: GCF_009834535.1. Taxonomy (NCBI): domain Eukaryota; kingdom Metazoa; phylum Chordata; class Mammalia; order Artiodactyla; family Camelidae; genus Camelus; species Camelus ferus. Next base: position 15,422,922 of record NC_045708.1, on the reverse strand, counting down.
ATTAAAAATCGTATCTCTAAACAAGCCATGGGGTAGAGATGATACAAGAGAAATTAAGAAATACTTAATATTAAAGACAAAGGTACTTAAAAATCAGTGAGCTGCTGCTAGAGCATTTCTTATGGAGAAAATTATAGCTTTAAGAACAAGGAAGTGCAAATAAAAGGAGGTAAATATTAAAGGAGCTTAAAAAAAATAACAGAGTAAATCTCCCAGAAGAGGAAAGGAAATAGTATATATAAGCAAATATATCAGCAAATAAACAAAATACGTAATAAATAGGAATAAATAAGTGTGGCTACAGCAGAAGAAGAAATTTTAATTTAACTTTAAAGCTATTAAAATAAAACCAAAAAGCTACCCCCAAAAAACTGTTGATGATTTTTGCTATATCAGGATGCTTTGGGCTGCAAATAATAATAAAGAAACCTTTCTAAACCAATTTTAAGAATAAGAAATTTATTATCTTATATAACAAGAAGCCCCAAAGTAGGGTAATTCAGGGACTGGTTAATGGCACCTTCATTAAGTCATCAAAGTCCAGTGTCTTTCATTTTTTTTTACTTTTCCATCCTCTGTGCGTCAGACTCATCCACAAACTAGCTCCCCTCCTGGACACCAGATAGCTGTAGCAGCTCCAGGCTTCACACTGTCACAGCTACATTATAGGCAGAGTGTTTCTTTCTGTGTTTCCCATTTTGTCAGAGAAAAAAATCTTTCCCCAAGTGCCCTCATTCCCTGCTGTATACTCTTCTGCCTCATTGCATCATAAACTCACATCTAGGCTAATCACTGACAAAGAAAAGGGGACCACAATGTTTGGCTTGGCCAAATCTGGGTCACTCTCCAACTCATTCTTTAAGGTTCCAATGGATTGTACTCTACCGAAGTATATGACTGAGTGGGAAAAAAATGGAGAAGTAGGGAAATGACTGCTGGGCAGGCAGTCAACAGTGTCTGCTATCCTTATGAATAACTTTATATCAAAATTTTGAAAACCTAAGCAAAATGTGTAAGTTCTTGGAACAATAAGAAATGCCCAGAATGGTACAGGAAGAAGAAAAATATTTAAATAAAATATTTATTCATGCAATAAATAATTATGGAGTGCTATTAAGTGCTAGGCACTGTTGAAAAATGTGATAGTAAGCACCACTGCCGCTTACCCTCCCCCACCCCCACCTCCAATTAAAAATCACCAGACCAGGATGGTTTTGTAGGTAAATACTACAAACTTTTAGAGAACAGCAAGTTTCTATATTCCTCAAGTTTTCCCTGAGAAGAGGGGAGGGATAATTGCCCAAGCAATTAATGAGTCTAGTTAAATCTTGATATTATAACCAGATATGAACAGTATGAGAAAAAATCATTACAGGACAGTTTTGCTTGTAATTATAGACGCATTCCTAATTCAAAAAACCCCAAGTAGGATTTAGTTTAGAAAAGTACAGATGATTTAGCATCAGATAAATCTGTCAACGGTGTTTCAGATTAAAGGAAAAAAATATAGTATTTCAATAAATACAAGCAAAACATCTATTTGTGATTAAAGTAGCTTTCTTAACCTGATAAAAATTCTCTATCAAAAACTTATAGCAGACATTATATTTAATAAAAAGACATAGATTTCCAATTAATATGGAAACCACACACATATATTTCCCAATACCACCATTGTTCAATGTAGTACTGGGAACCTGGTATACAGTAGAGATGGTATCACAACGCAGTGAGGAAAGAATGAATTACTATTTAATAAGTGGTGGGGGGAGGATTGGCTCATAATGTAAAGAAAGTGTAACCTCCTAAAGTAGCCTCCTAAAACAAAACAGGTCAAAATACCTCCAGATGGATTAAAAACTTAACTTGAAAAAGCAATGCTATAAAAACTATTAGAAGAAAATTGTAGGCAAATGTAACTGTGACTTTGGGATCAGCAAGAATTTCTTAAAGGGGAAAACAGATGAATTGACTACTTCAAAATCAGACTTGTGCTTGTATCAGTTAGATTTAGGTTTAGCTCTGTGAGAAATAAGCAATCTAGAAATAAGCAGTACAGTATTGGCATCAGGAGCCCAGTCCTTCTGTCATGGTTTCTCCATCCTCAGCACATGGCTCCCAACTCAAGATCCAATACCCCAACTGGTGAGGAAAAGAGGAAAAAATGGAGCTCTATCTCTTTAAGACTATTTCCTGCAAATTTCCCATAATACTTTCTCTTATATATCCTACTGGCCAGAACTTAGTCATGTGGCTACACCTGCAAGTAGTTGTTACGCTAGGAAGACTTGTGTCTGATTAAAAAATCAGAGTTTGTTTGAATTAAGAAAGAAAAGTTGGAGGAAAGGGTATAGCTCAGTGGTAGAGCACATGCTTAGCATGCATGAGGTCCTTGGTTCAATCCCCAGTACCTCCTCCAAAAATAAATAAATCTAATTACCTCCCCCCAACCAAATAAAAAAATAAATTAAAAGAAAGAAAAGTTGAGCATCAGAGACAGAGTTAACTGGCAATTAACTAACTGGGAGAATATGTTTTCAACATGTATGACTGAAATTAATGTCTGAAATGTGTAACATAGGAAAAAAGAAGGAGAATTTTTTGTAAAAATGTGAAAAGTAGAGGATATGGGCAAACAATGCACAGAAGAGAAAACCAGAGATCAGAATGGCCAAAAAAAAAAAAAATTTATCCTTAGTGATCAGAGAAATGTAAAATAAATCAACAAATAGCTACTATTTTACATTCAAAGATAGATACATCAAAGTGCCAAAGATGCGGAGGAAATGCAACTTTTATGCACTGCTGGGGCAGTGCAAATTAGTGCGGTCATTTAGGATAGCAATTTGGGAGTACTTAGTGATATAGACAAAATGCATATCATTTATACTGCAAATCCTGTGTCATGTATAAATACCAGAGAAATTCTTGCATAAGTATGTAAAGGGATATATATGTTTAAGGATGTTTATTGCAGCATTATTTTATCATAACAGAATTGGAAATAAATGTTCTTTACTAAGGAATTACTAAATAAAATATAATGTGTAAATGATGGAATATAATGCAGCAGTCAAAAAGAAGACTAGATCTATGTTAATCAGCATAAAGAGATCTCAGAGAAGCAGAATGAGATATATAGCAATAGATCACTATGTACATTAAATATGCACACATAGCAATACCATATGTTTATAAAAATGCATTTGTAAGTGTAAATAAAATGGACAAAGAACCTGAGAACAGTGCATATGGGAAAAGGGGAATGGACTGAAAATGGGAGAAAAAAATTAAATTGAAAAATGAAATAGTAATAAATAGCGTAAAAATAAATAGTAAATATGTGCTAACCTGGGGCCAGATTGAAGTTCCTTAAGTTAGATCTGGATTCAGGTAATCTTTCTAGCCACGAAACTCCCCGTTTTATAAGCAGTCGGGTGCTCCATAATGTTTCTTGAGTGACTGGTTGACTATTCCCCGAACAGAAGATTGCTGCGTCTGGTGCACTCTAACATGGGATTTGTGTAATGATTCATATGAATATTTCCCTTTTTGGGGCTTGCATCATTTGCCTCCAACTGTTTAATCTCATCAAGCCGCGCACTCACAATTTCAAGTTATTTCTTGTGAGGCCATTATCGTTGCTGGGTTCTTTTGTTTTTCATTTGGAATTGTGATTCTGAAGCATCTCTTTCCCTGCAGGTTTAGAGCCATCTGTGATAAAGGAGGTACTTAAGATTTCAATAACAACAAAAACAGATTAACTAAAGGTTTTCCTTTCATGTGGAGTAGATTTCTGTTCAACTTGCAGGTGATGCACTACAAAGAGTCTTTTATTTTGTTTCAGTCGATTGAAAATGAGGCCAAGGTACTGGATGAAATGCATTCATTCTCTTTTCAACTGTTTCCAAGTGTGGAAAGCTCTTCCATCAGACATCCACGTAGCTTCACTCATGTGTCTGCTCAAATGTCATTTTTTGGAGAGGTTTTCACTATTGATACCAGCATCTCCATTACTCCCTAAATCCTTTCTTCTGCTTTATTTTTCTTCATGGCTCTTATTATTATATCATATTATATGTTTATCCGTTTATTATCTGTCTCCCCACACTAGAATGTGAGCTCTGTGAGAATGGAGACCCTGTCTCCTTTATTCATCGCTCTATCCTTACATTGGGAACAGTGCTTGGAACAGAGAAAGCACATACTAGATGTGCATTAACTGCATGAATGAGGAATTTTCTCAGGAGTTTTGTAAAAACCTCTTCATTATACTCCTATTGAGTCCAGTGTATTTTAAATAATAAGCCAAATAAGATTTCTCCCTGTTGCTGTTAATCTTTCTACCCTGTCTATATATTTATTCTTCCAAAATTATTGAGCTCCTACTATGAGCCAGGCATTGTGCCAGGTGCTGAGGGATTCTGTGACAGATGACACAGACCACATCTCATAATTTGGGGTTTTGCTTTCAACAATGACAGTAACCTCACATCCCTAGAACTGGCATGCGCTTATTACAGGTTTACTCCATGCCAAGCAAGAGTGGACCTCATTACATCCATTATCTTTTTCAAGCCCCACAACAGTCCTGTGAAGTCAATATTATTAGTGTGTCTCAAATTTTCTTCCCCGTAAGCATGCAGTTTATGAGCAATAAATAAAACGACAGAACTGTCTTGTCAAAGCTGGACAGAAGTTTCCAGGGAGTGGTGTACAGGGCGCAACTACATGGAGCAGGTGCAGAGCCCCGCGGCCATCCCCCTGCTCCCCAAGCCTGTTCCCCGCGGGCCCTCGGTGCTCTTTGCACATCAAGCACTCGTTGCCTTCGACGTCACAGATCTGTTTAGTGACTATCTTATCACTCTAGGCTTTTATCCAGAAGAAACATTCATGCATGATCAGGAGGGTTTTAAAACATATTTGAACATGATGTCGAACATATTTACATAAATTGCCCTTTCCATCCCACTCTCATCACTGCCCCTTCATGAGAAAGCACTTTTGAGACACTTTAGTATTTTTTACATCATTTTAGAGACAAGGAAATTGATGGTCAGAGAGGTTAAGAAACTTACTCAAGGTGAGTAAGTGACCAATTCAGGATTCATACCCAGGCCTGTCTCCCAAACCCCTGTTCTCATCCACTGAGCTGTGCCCACTCCTGTGGGATCATTTTTACTCAATGAGGAGACAGGAGATCTGGATTCTAGTTCTGACTTTGCCCGTTATTTACTGTGTGACCTTGGGCTGTGTGTCTTCCCCGTCTGACCTTCGGTTTCCTTATCTGCAAAATGAGAAGGGAAAGATGAGCATTTTTCATATTTGAAAAATAGCCCCTTTCTTCAAACAAAATCACATATAGAAACACAATCTGCAAATATGTCAAACAAGTGGATGGGGGCTTCTCTAGTTGAATCTGGGGTTGGGGGTTCCGAGCTCTGTCCATGCGGTCCTCCCCCATCACTGGGGAGAGTCATGGACAGGCTTCAGGGAACCTGTGAACATCCACAATGGTGTGCTGAACTGTGTGTGTGCACGTGCACATTATCCATCAGTCTCGAAGGTATCCATGATCCCCACTAAAAAGTGATGATGATGATGGTGATCCCAATCATGGTGACATGACCTGGAGTCACGCTAAAGCATGTTACATGAGTGAACTCATTTCATCTTTACAACAACCTGATTAGCAGGTACTAATGATAGAATCTCCATTTTATAGATGGAAAAAAAAAAAACAGAAACAGAGTGGTTAAGTCCTTTACTGAAAGTTATATAGCTAATAGACACTTTTCTAAACATCTCCTAGGTTTCTGTAAGGATGGCCGACCTACTCTCTTTGGCTGAGTTTTATACACTTAGAAAATGTTATACCGTTTCCTGCAGGATCTTGTGCTTCATTATCTATGATATTTTGCACTCAAGTTGTTACACTTTTTACCCAGTTTTTGCCCAGGACATCTTGTGTAGCTCTGGGCCACTATTTAAATCAGGTCTCCGCTCAAACATCCGCAGAAAGGCCTTCCCTGTCCACCGTAGTGGCCATTCTCTCCATCACTGTCTCCTCCTCTGGTTTGTTTTTCTCCCTAGCACTTATCACTACTTGACATCTATTACGTGTTTAGTGGTATATTTCTTAATACACATGCAGTAGAGGTAAATGCTATGAAGGCAGGGCCTTTGTCTGTCTTGATGTATTCCTAATATAATATAATAAATAATGTTTGGCACACGGGAGACCGAATATTATTTATTGAAGACGTGAATGACCAATTGGATGAATGATCACGAGGCTTTTAAGTAGGGAGATCATATTCTAATTTTAGAATGATCTCTCTAGTTGTAGAACAGCAAACAGATCACAATGGGATGAGATTGCAGGCTGCTGGGCAGGCTGCTAGGCTGCTAATTCGGTGCCCAGGCTTGGGATGATGGTGCCTTTGACCAGAGTAGTAGTGAGGGGTGGTGGAGAAAGGGGGCAGGGAGAGGCTTGGGAGGGAAGTAGCTCCAGGACTTGATGGCCAGGGGGGCTGAGGGACAGACAAGAGTCAAAGATGCTCTCCATGGTTCTGCCTTGGACAGCTGGCCTGGTAGCTGTCACTGTAGCCTGCTTGCAGCCAGAGATAAAAACTCAAGCCCATGAGAATGGCCCTGGAGCTGCCCTGGTGACTCCAGAAGACACTGACTAAAGACTCATGTCGCCTTCAAGTCCACCACCATCTTGTCCTAGGGAGCGGAGGCGGGGATGACTCCCAGCAGCAGACGGGAGACAACCCGCAGTGGAGGGACCGCTGGGCATAGTCAACGATTTTAGCAGTGCAGGCATTTCAGACTTCCTGGCATTCACGCACCTGAGGCTCCCTTAGGACCCTGGAAGAACTATCTCCCAATAACCAGCAGATACACCTGCCCCTCCCCCCCGCCCCGAGATGCAGTGCTGCCAATAACCTTGGTGGTAACGACATTCAGAGGAAGGTTCTGGTGAGCATAAAGCCCACTGGAGGAAACTCCCCAACCCAGGGGCTGTAGCCACACCGACTTCAAAGTGCAGGGCTGCCCGCCTCTCTGAACTGGTGGCAATTAGAATTATTCTTCTGCATCGAGCACGCCAAGATGAAACAGGTGGAGATTTGCTGAAGATCCGCACCCAGCTTTTATTCTGGTGACTCCCGGGATGCTATGTGACACCTGGCCTCCATTTCAGGTGCAGTTACCCGATGGTGGTTGAATTCATATTCACGACAGCACAAAGGGCAAACACAAGCCTGTCTCCAAGACAGAGTCTCTCCTTAAATGTCATTAATCTGGGTCCTGCTTGGCAGTTTGGGTGAGCAGTGGTTTTTTAATGACATGAGAACATCTTTGGCTTGGCTGCTTCTTAACCATAGGACAGTCATCTTACTGGAGGGGGCTTGCTACCCTGCCCCTGTCCGGGCATTGTAGGGAATATTTGGTTCACCCACATCCCTTGCCTCTTCGTCACTCCCCACTAATTGTCAGGTGTCCCTCCTCTGGCCTCCACAGGCCCTGGGCTCCCCACTCCTAGTGCCAGTCACACCAGCATCTCTTGGTATCTACTTGCTTTTCTAACCTGTGTGCCTAACACAGTGTCTGGCATGTGCCAACTCCCCAGTAAACGTTAGTGGAGACAATGAAATGAATTTACACTATTGTATTGCTGAAAAAGATTCAGAAGATTTAAATTATGTCAATAACCTCAGAAGCAGTAGGATTCCTTTGTACCACCTGTCATGGGAGCAACCAGGACCGGGAGATCAAGAACTGACACACAATGAAGATTTCTCGCTATTCTTTTGAGATGGACGTCCCATCCTTTCATTTGGAGACCTGGGATTCTGAGTCTGCTTTGCCACTCACATGCTGTGTGGCCCTGAGCAAGGCAATTCCCCCTCTGGGCTTCGGGGGTCTCCTACGTGAAGTAAAGTGGGTGGACTACATACGCAGCGAATCTATATTTTTGGATGCTGGCAAGTGCCCAGCGCTGTTCAAAGTACGGTGTATGTATTACTTCATTTAATCCTTACAACAACCCTACCATGGTAGGATTTCCTCATATTCTTAATGGGGAAAACCAAAGCACAGAAAAGTTAAATAATTGCCCCAAATCTCCCAGCTAGGGATGGATGGAGCTGGGCTTTTACCCAACCATCAGTCTGTTTCCAGAACCCACATTTTAACCCCAAAGCTGAACTGCCTCTCAGCTGGATGATTTATAAGACCCATTCCTATTTTGGAATGGAAACTTTACTGTTCTCACATTGAGGATGTTTACGTTTGCTGCCTTCAGAGACCATTTTAACCAGCCACTTCCCTGAGAAGTGCCTCTAACCTGTTGATTAGGGAGGGAACTGGTGAGGACGCAGATTCAGGCCTTGGGCAGAGCTGGATTGGAATTGCAACCCCACGGCTCACTTGCTGTACATCGGGGCACATTCCCTCTTGGAACCTAGGTTATGATGCCTGTTAAAGTGGAGGCGGTTCCAGAATCTTCCTCCTCGGTGACTGTAAAGATGAAATAATACAGATAAGGTTGACAGACATGACAAACAGAAATACAGGATGCTCAGTTAAGTTTGAATTCCAGATAAGCAAGGAATAATTTTTTTAGTATAGGTATGTCCCATGCAATAAATGGGAGATACTTAGTCTGATAAATTTTTCCCTGTTTATCTGGCATTCAGATTTAACGGGGTGCCCTGTATTTTACCTGACAACCTTACCTGCAGAGGAAGCACTTAGCATCTTGCCTGTCCCCTTGGAAGTGCTTGGTGAACTTTAGAAAGATGTCTGCTGAAACCTACTACTTTGCATTTCCTGGGGCCTTTCTTAGGAGACTTGGACTGTGGTTAAAATCTCTGTCCACCCGTGTTTGGATGCACCTGACTAGTCATCACTGTGAACCCCTGATTAACCATGGGGCTCGATGATCTGTGGGTTTGAGTGGACTTGACCTAGGATTTCAGTAGAGGAGGCTTGGAAGAGCCTTTCTGAAATGCATTCCCTCCTCGCCAGACGCTAGGTGGAAATTGCAGACCACCCTGTCCGCAGTCCTGACAGTCCCTCCTGGGCCTGGCTAGGCTTACTCCAGTCGGCTCCCTAGCCAAGGGCGCCCTCTTGTGCCAGCATCTGGGTTGCCGGCCTGGTGTGTGGCTCTGAGCAGAGGCTGGGACACAGGTAGAGGCCCGGAGAGGCCAGGACGGTCTCATCCTGTCCTGTCCTGTCCTGTCTCGTCCTGTTGCCGCAGTGCAGAACAGAGCCTGCCATCCTGGATCCCTAACCTTCCTCCCTTCTCTCTTCCCATCTCCCTCTGCTGACACTCCTGTCAACCTACTAAACAACACTGTGCTGCACTGTGGAGGGTCTCGGAGAGGCTGCAAGTATGTGAGAAACAGCATGAATCAGGAGCCAGAAAACTCTAGGTTAGAACCCAGGGGGACCACTTCCCAGCTATATGACCTTGTGGGTATTTGCCCAACTCCTAGAAGTTACTTGCTTTGTAAGGTTGTGATACTAATTCCTTCCCTACATGTCATGAAGGACTTTGGGGGGAGAAGTTGGTTGTGCATGCCAAAGTGCACTGACAACTGTAAAGCACCAGAACAATGTAAGTAACTTTACGATATAATCTTATATAGCATCTATAATAATAGAGTTAGTAATAACAGTAATGACAGCGACATTTCCTGGGCCCCCTAATCTGCCCGTTCTGAACCCATGGAGATATCTATGCCTCCTCGCCTCCACTGCTTCCGACTTTCAGACCCAGGATCCCCCCTTCCAGGTTTATCCTTCTGTGCTGCGTTAGGTACCACCAGCATCTGGAGGGCAGAATGACTGATGCAGGAGTGAAGAGCCCGGCATCTGCTGGCAGTTACCCAAACTTCCTGTGCCTCAGTTTCCTCATCTGTATACTGGGGGTGATGGGTACCAGCCCCCCTCCTTGTAAGGGTTAAATGAAATAATCAGTGAAGGGCCTGAAAACTTAAGCAAACTCTAAATAAATGCAGTTACTATTTCCTTCGGGTTCTGGCTGTTATTCTGCCTCCCCCCCTTTTAGGAAGCCGTGCGGAGAAGTGGAAATTGCAAGGGGTGTGTAGCCAGAGAGAAATGGCTCTGAATATCGGCTCTGTCACCAGCACCATCACTGTGAGATTCTGGCAGGTGTCTTCACCTCTCTGAACCAGTTTCCCCTCCCAGGAACTAGGGATGGAAATAGAATCTGTCTCCATGGTTGGGATGAGGATTAAACGACATCACTCTGAGGCGCGCTCTGCATGTTTCTCCCATGGCCTAGTCACCAGATAAATGGCAGCTCTTACATATTTCTTCCTTCTCTCTTAGTCACATCCATTCATCCTTCGATTAAAAGTATATATTAAACTGCTGTGAGCCAGATCCCATGCTAGTTGCTGGGGATACAAAGATAAGCCAGATATGAGTCTTGCCCCCCAGGAATTTGCATCTTGAAGGGATAATAAGAAAAAGAATCACTTCCACTTCCTGAGCAGCTACTATGCCATGGCCACTGCACTAGACTTAACACTTACCCTCTCAGTGACTCCTCAAAAAGACCTAGGAGTTAAGTCCAGGTCAAATGACATGACCCCAGAGGCCTTGGTCTCCACCAGTGTTGTCTCCTGTCTTCTGGGATTGACTGGTCAAGTGAGTGCGCGGAACGCAGGTGAGAAGGGCTGTCACAGAGGCCTGAGGGAGGCTGGGGAGGTGGGGGCGGGGGAACAGAAGAGGCAGTGCTTGACTTCATGAGGGGAGAGTTGGGGATGGGGGGGCAGTTGGAGGGCTTGCAGAGGAGGTTTTAGACAGAGATGCTTTGGGTGGTTGGGCCAGTGGGCAGAGACTTAGAGGCACAAAGTAACAGGATGTCTTCAGGGCTTGGGATGATTGGAATAAGGAAGCAGGGCTGGGAGGAATGACCTGGGGAGGTGGGTGGAGAAGGGGCTCAGATCATGGAGGTCCTTAGGTGTCCCTGCTCCACTGAACAGTTTGGACTCCACGCTGTAGGGGAATGCGGTTACAGAGAGAGGCATGTGGATGGAGAGGAGGTGATGTAACCACCATGGAGGCAGTGTGGAGGCAGAAGGAGGACCCAGCCAGGAGGAATTTGCCGAAAACTAGTCCTGGAACAAGAGCAGGGGCCGAAGAGTGTGGACAGGATCAGCCAAGCAAGGAAGGTTTGACAGGTTGACCCCCTTGCTCACTGAGCTGACACAAGGGAGGATATGGGCCACTTCTCCTTGGATCACTGGGTGGATGCTGCCACCTACCGGGATAGGGAATCCAAGAGGGAGAGCAGAAATTGGGCAAGGGAGGAGAATGGTGAATTTATTTTGAGTTGCTATTTAATAAGCAAGTCAAACAGCCCACATTCCATGTACCACACTGTGCACTTTATTCTGAATCCAACAGCTCTGTCCAATCCTGTCATCATTTCCACTTTACAGATGAGGAGACTGAGGCTCAGAGGTGTCAAGTCTCTTCCCCACATCACACAGCTCATGAGTGATAGGGCCAGAATTTGAACCCACATCTGCCTGGATGCAAGCCTGATGGGAAAGAAAAGCCAAGGAGGGATTTTCAAGGCTCCCATCATGAAACTGGAGCCTGGTGGTTTCCAATTGTTAGAGCTTGGCCCTCAGAATCATTCTAGAAGCCCTGGAGTGTATTGACCATGCCCTTCAACCTAGTTTCCTTTGGCCCCAGAGAAACCCTCTGCGGTTTTAGGCTCAGCCAGGCTCACCCTGGGCCAGAGCAGCCTGCTGGCTCATGAAGGGGCAGTGTCCAGGGCACCCACTCTCCAGTCGCTGGCCAGGCCACCTCCTCTGCAGCACCTCACATGGGAGAGCTGTGAAATGCAGGTACTGGGATTCCTTTGCCACTTTGGGGTTTGGTGAGAAGAAATGAATGAGAGAAGGGAGGAGGGGAGATGTGCTCGAGAGAGCTGGTAGCCCTTCAGGATTGAGCCAGTGAATGAGAGGCAGCAAACAAATAATGATAAAAATTGTAGCCAGAGTTACATGTTTGGGGGCTGGCTACCACCTACCAGGTGTTGTGTGACAGGCCTTTTCTATTTGACACCTTATTTGGTCCTCACAGCAACCCTGTGATGCAGTTGCTATTATTTTCCTTATTTCATAGAGGAGGAAACTGGAGCACAGAGAGGTTAAGTAACCTGCACAAGGCCACACAGCCACCAAGAGTTTGAGTACCCATCACTGACACTCTCTGCCTTTTCAACCTGTCCTACTCTGGTGGGTCTGGCCGCCCTGGGGGCAAAGGGAAGAAATGCTGGTGGCGTGGGGACAGATGCAAAGATGGTAGATCCAGCGTCCCTGAAATTCCTGCCCAAGCTGAAGGGAAGGACAGGCAATCTGGGCTCTGGTCTCCATGCTGCCTTGACTGCCCATGTGACTTTGGATGTGCTGTCTGACTCTGGGTTCTCTGTGCAAAGAGAACGTTTGTTTAGGTGGTGTTGAAGTTTCTTCCCAGATTAAAATGATACAATTCTAAGAACCATGGGACAGAGGGAATATTGGGGTGTCAAGGAGCTAGTGACCCTGGCACTCAGCTGAACAGGTGAAGGTGGGAGCGGGACTGTGCACCTGATCTGCACCCTCTGCTCTGGGCAGCAGCCCTTGTGAAAATTGAGGTTTCCTTCACTGCTTCCCTTGCTGCTGCACAGATGCCACTGGAGGGCGCTGTGTCCTCACAGTTCTCCGTGAGCTTCCCTCTGATGTCCCAGAACATCGACTTGAGGATGGAGAGAACTGGGGAGACCTGGGGCTAGCATCTGGGAGGCCTCTGAACAAAGCTGGGCCCACGCAGGTCACATGGGGCCAAACTGACCATGTGAAGGGACGTGCAAGAGCACTGACCAGGGGACGAGACCCCGAGCATAAGTCTGCTGCTGACTCACAATGAGCTCTAGACAGATTGCTCTGCGTCTTTGAACCTCAGTTTCAGCAGCTGTAAAGTGGAGATAATGCTGTCTGCCTTGTGGCCTGTTGTAAGAAATGCCGTAATGAGAGCGCATGGGCCAGTGCTTCCCAGAACTCAGATGCTCTGTGTGCCCAAGTATCTGTCGTTACTGCCCTCCAATAAATCCTGCAACAACCCTTCTCGGGAGGAGAAGGACATCTGGTAACAGCCTGTGTGAACTTAGAGTTGGCTTGGGCACTCTCCCTAGACCACCTTCTTTAAATTCTCACAGCGGCCCCACAAGGTATGTATTCTCACCATCTCCATATCACAGTTGGCAAAGCCCAGGCCCAGAGGGGTGACATGGCTTCTGCGGGCTCACCCAGCCACTGGGTGGCCTTAGTGGAACTCAAACCCAGGTCTGTCCGGCTCCACAGACTTGCTTCAGCCCCTGCCCCAACCCCACACCACTTCACGCCCAGCAGGACGGGTTCTGTACGTCTTCCTATAGTGACTGAGGTTTCAGATGCTGGTCCTTTATTTGGTCCTTTGGAGGTGTGGGCTCCCTTCCTGACAGCTTTCCCATCAAACACTGCCCTTGGGATGGGAGCACATTTCAGTCGGGTCAGGGACTCTGAATTTGCAATTTTCTCTTTCCTTGGACTTGTGCATGATTCTTCCTCCTCCCTGGGAAGCAGAACTGGCCCAGGGGTGCAGGTGGCTTCACCTGCAACTTGACCAAGCCCTCAGTATGAGTAACTGGCAGATGGTCCATCCACAGGCTCCCCGAGATGTTTGGGGTGCAGGGTATTTGCTGTGGTAGAGGATCGTTCCAAGAGATAGTCTAACAGAAAGGCTTGTAGTTTTTCTCAATTTTTATTTTCTATCTTGATAAGAGAAAGATTGTGCTGTTTGCATGGTTGTAGATAAACAGACGTGTGGCTTCATTTTCACAGTTTCTGTTCTCTATCCTTCCATCAGCTTCAGAAAGGTGGAGGGGGAACAGCCAGGTGAACTCTGGAATGAATCTCCCAAACTGGGGGGTTCTTAAGGTCCCAGAGTCACAGAATCATGGTGCTGGGAGGAGCCTTACAGCCCAGGGAAGCCAGACCTCTTAGGGCAGAGATGAGGCACTGAGGTTCAGGAAGAGAACCAGACTTGCCCAAGGTAGCCCAAGGTCAGTGACAGGCTGGGACCAGAATCCATCTGCTCTCCTGGTCTCATGTCAACACATTTTGCTCAGTCATTTGCTGCCTGGAGTGTGGTTAGTTTAGAAAACTCAGACAAGGAGATGGGACAGTGCAGGGGGTGTGGGGAGGTGCTGACTTTGCTTTTTGAAAGCTCTAGTGGGGAGTTGATCGTCTTCATCTGACGTCAAGCAAATAATGGCCACGGAAAGCAAATATTATGAGAGTAAATGTGTCAACAGGGAGCTGGCAACAGTTTCAGTGTCAAAGTAGGTCGAGGACTCCAGGCTCTACCAGACCAGCCCCCTGACCTGCCTCTTACCAAATGCTGGGGAAGTAGGACCTGTCAGCAAAGATAGGGGGTGGGTCCCCCCAGTGCGGGTTCCCCCCACCGAGAAGCTGCAGTCGGGCTGAGGGGACAGCTAGGAGGGTTCTGAAAGAACTGGGAAGCAGCTTGCCCAGGGGCTGAAAGAACTTCCAGGAGCACAGGAAGGAAAGAAAACTGTCAATTTACCCAGACCCTACCAAGCACTTTGTAGAAACTCACATTTAATCTTCCCAGTAGCCCTAAGGGACAGACATCGTTGTCCTCATTTTGTAGATGAAGATGCTGAGACTCAGAGAGGTTAAGTCACTTGTCAACAGTCACACAGAAGGAGGTGGAGGAGTCGGGATCTGTCCCCAGCTCTGTCTATCCCAGGGTGTTTCCAGATCTGGACTCAGAACCTCCCAGTATCAGAATCACTGGGAACACTTGTCCAAAAGGAGATACCCAGGCCTCACTCCAGACCTACTGAATCGGAACCTTGGGATGGGCCTGGGAGTGGTCCTTTTAACTAGTTCCCAAGGAAGGGGTGGTGGTCTGGGCCGCTAAGACCTGGGGATAATTGCTCAATCGTACGAATCAGCCCACCTTTTCTGTAAACGGAGAGAGAGTAAATATTTTAGACTTTGCAGACCTTACAGCCTCTGTTGCAACCACTCAACTCTGCTACTGTCATGTGAAAGAAGCCACAGACAACACACATGTGAATGGCTGTGGCTGTGCTCCAATAAAGCTTTATTTACAAAAGCAGGCTGTGGGCCAGATTCGGCCCTGAGTACTTTGCTGCCCCTGCTTAGTCTGCACACGCAAAGTACACTCATAGCCTTTGTGTTGTGTTGTGTCCCCAGCAGCCCCGTGAGGAGGGTATGATGAGCTCCATTCTGCAGACGAGAAGACTGAGGCCCAGGAAGTTTAGACATCCACAGTCACACAGGGGGTGTGTAGCAGGGCTGAGGTTAGAACCACATCGCCTGATTCCCAGTCCCATGGTGCTGAAAAGTGTGACGCCTGAGGAGGAGGCCTGGGCCCGGGAGATTGTTATTATTTAGTGAAAGCAGCCAGCATTCATTAAGCAGTTACCCTGTGCCGGGCAGAGGCATTAGCTCATATAAGCTGCTACCCAGATGTTGAGTGTCATTGTCCCTGTCACATGGGGCTGTCACAGCCTCCCTGGGAGGCAGGAAGGCATCTGCGGTGTGTCAAAACCAGCTTATCTTGAGTGCCCGGTACACCTGATGTGCTACAGCTGGACAGAGGGAGGGTGGAAGTTGCTGACAAGACATATTTGCCTTTTCATTCTTGAGTCTGCACACACATGCACGCACACACACCCCACTCTCAAACATCAAGCAGATGTGGTCATTTCAGTGATCCCCTTGTCACAGGGAGACGGACACAAACTCCAAGGCTGGGAAAGACTTGCCTGGTTTACATGAGATGTCCCCAGCCATCAGGACTCAGGAAACTGCCAGGTTTGGGGAAAAGACTGTTGGACTTCCAGTTGGCCTAGATTCCACACCACTGTCTGCCTCTGGTCTGCTGGGTGACCTTAGGTGTCATTTTACCCGTTTATAATTGAGTGTCACTTTCCTAATTCATACAATGGTTGGGAAATAGGGTTGCTCAGTAGTTGAAGCCATTCACTCATTCATCCATTTGCTTGCAGTGTATTAAGTACCTACTATGTGCTAAGCACAACTAAGATTATTTTGATTTGAAATGCCAAAGGTTTGAGATTTGATCCATCCTAAACAGGAGTTAGTACATAAAAGATAGGTCCTCTGGGTGAAGGACACCTTGGGCTAGGATTTCTCAGTAGGTATAAAGTTGATCTCTCTCCTTTGCATAAAGTAGGTCTTGGCAAGAATATAGTGCCAGTTCCACCCACCAATCCATTTATCGGTCCAACCTTCCATCCATCATCCATCTTTCTGTCTGTTTACCTACATTTGCATCCTTCCATTCAACCATCCATGTATCTCTATCCATCCATTTATCCATCCAAGTATTTGTTGAGCACTGACCATGTGCCTGGTCCAGCACTGTGTCCACTATCTCTCCATCCCCAGGAAGTCCCCACTAATGCCCACAAAAGCCTGGGGTTTGAAGCAGAGGTGATGGAAAGCTCAGAGCCAAGGTAGCAATAATTCTTCTTGCTCAGAATCCAGGGAATTTGTGAAATGCCTTCAGGCACTTTAAGAGTGTATAAGGCCAGAGACTGATCTGCTCAGTCTGCACACACACCCCCATCCAGACATGGCCCCCTCTCCTGGTTCTGCACTGGCCTCTCCCATTCTGAGAACACCAGAATGCCCAGCCCTGGGCCTGTGGGAGCTAAAAGCAATCATATGTGGATGAGTAAACACAATGCAATACATCCATTCAATGGAATATTACTCAGCCATGAAAAGTAATGAAGTATCGATACATTCTACAACATAGATGAACCTTGAAAACATTACACTGAGTGAAAGAAGTCGAACATAAAAGACCCATATTGCATGATTCCATCTATATGAAATGTCTGTAAGAGGCAAATCTACAGAGACAGCAAGCGGAGTCGTAGTTTTCAGGGGATGAGGGGAAGAAGCAATGAACAGTGACTGCTGATGACCACAGGGTTTCTTTCAGGGGGGTGATGAAATATTCTGAAATCAGTAGTGATGGTTGCCCAACCTCGTGAACATAATAAAACCACTAGATTGTATACTTTAACACGGTGAATTTAATGGTGTGTGAATCATTTTAAAAGATGTAAAAGTTATTAGAAAACCTTAAACATTGTCAAACAATACTCCCATGTCTTATCTCATATGCTCCTCCCAACTTCCTGTGACACAGCCACCAGGGCAGGCAGTGTCAATGCTGTTTTTCAGCTAAGAAACCAGGAGCTCGGAGTGGGTGAAGGGCCTGTCAGATGGCATTGCTAACCAGTGGCAGAGGGGTGACGAGAAGCAGAGTCAGACTCGTGATCCAGGGCTCATTTCTTCACACCAAGCTGCCTGAGGAGTCAGCAGTTGCCTCGTGAGCCAAACTGGCGGCCCTGTCATATTTGCCACTTTAATACAGGGGTCCCTGCAGGCAGGGACCACAACAGTTTACGGCTGCCATGCAAGGAGTGTTCCTTGGTGCCAGGCATTGGGGAACCATGTGTGTTGTCCTATTTTGTTCTCAGAGACTCCTGTCATGAACCATGAACCTTTGTTTTTAGCTCCAAAGCCCCTTCTCATGAGCACCTGCTGATTCCTGGGGAGACCCTGGTGAACATACATTAGTGGGAGGTCACGGTCCTCCACCATGGAAAACAAAGAAGTGGGCAGGCCATAGTCATATCACTTAGGTTGGGCCATGAACATTGACTGAACAAGTGATGTGAGGGCTCAGAGACTGCTGGAGTCATCACAGTGGCTGCACCAGCCTGCACCTGGGCCACTCCCCTCGCCCTGGACTCTGTGCCCTGCTCTCCATCACTCCTTGCTTTGTGGCCACTTTCTAAGCCTGGTCTTTCAGCTTCCTGTAGAGTTCATGGGCTCCCAATAACCTTCCAGTAAATTCCCTTTTGCTCTCATGAGAGACAGAGTCAGGTTCTGTTGTTTGCAACCACTTGCTCCAACCAATATATCCCTGTGAGATACTCTTATTTTGCCCATTTCACAGATGAAGGAACTGAGGCCCAAAAAGGTGACATGACTTACTTAGGTTCCCCCAGATAATGAGTGGCAAAGTCAAGATTTAAACCCAGGTCTTTCTGAGTCCAGAGCCTAGTCACTCAACCTCTGTAAGAAGGAAAGGACAGCAGACCTTTTCTACAAGCCCGACGCTGAGCTGGGCATCCCCTCTCAACAGCTTTATGAGGGAGAGATTGTCCCTAATTTAGAGACATGAAAATGAGGCTCAGGGAGATGAGGTAACTTATTTTCAGGTCCTAGAACTGAGATTAAATGAGGCTGCCTGACTGCAAATCCTGTCTATAGGTAGAAACAGAGACTCAGGTGGTAGGTCTCCCCTCTTCCCAGCTGGCAGAGTTCTGACTGCTGTGCTCGGCTCCATCAGCACCTCCACGCCAAGCCCTGAGTGGTAGAAACCAGGCCTACATTAACACAGGAGCTCAGGGGTTCAGGCAGCCCCTAGGAAGAATTCTGCCCCACAGCCCAGGTCCCCTATAAATCAGGGACTGAGGAAGCCACAGCACTGATAAATATTTACTGTTGCCTCAAAAAAAAAGTCTCATTTGGTGTATTTCATTGGTGAAAATGCAGTAAATGGCGGGGCTCAGTTACTAGCGGCTGGTCCAGCAGAGCTATAAGGATGCTCTGTCCCAGCTGGAGCTGGGGCCCCACCCCACAGCCCTGGGGCACCTCCATGTCTCTGTGTCACAGGCCCCAGGACTCAGTCAGAATGTGGTGTTTTGCTTGGGCTCCAGTGGGCTGCAGTCAAGACTCCAGGAAGAACCCATTAGGCAGGCTTGGTGGAGAGAGGCATGGGACCAGGAGTGGAAGGAAGGGGGCCCGGTCCTATTCCTCCAACAGCCCCAGAACCAGCCTTAGCCCAAATCTCAGGGCCATTCCCAAACCAGCTTCAATTATTCCTGGACATTAACATCCACCTCAAAATCCCATTCAGCCCTCATTCAGACCTGGCTGCAGCCCCAGCTCTGAGCACCTCTGTAAGTGCCCTGGCCCCAGCTCTGCCCACGGTTCAACCAGATGTCAGTTCTAACCCGAGCTCAGCTCAAGCTCAGCCAACCCCAGGCCTGACCTCAGACACACTGCAGCTACAACCATCTGAAAACTCAACCCTAAGCCAGGCCAGAATCCTGCTCCCAGCAATGCCATGCCCGGTACTAACCTCAGCCCCAGCTCTCCCTGAGCCCCACTGCTGGCCAGGGATATGCTCTGGTCAAGGGCAGAAAGGTCACCAGATGGCTTTCCTTTGCCTTGGGGTCCGAAACAAATATTTATTAAATACCTCTCATGTGCCGGGTCTTCTTCTAGGTGCTGGGGACCCTTCTGTGAACATGAACATTGTCTTGGCAGAGGGGACACGTCCCTCCTCCCTCCTTTCCCCCCAGCCTCTATCCTTTCAATCCCAGCCTCCTCCTCTCCCTAGCCTCCCTCTTGCCCCAGCCTCCCAGCTCTGAGACCTCCCCTTCCCCTCCATCCCCATCTGTTCTCTGCCCTTCTCCTCCAGGGCCAGGACAGATGTCCTCCAGTCACGTCTCCCTTTAGATTTAAACAGTTCTCCCGCCTTCTGTTCTTTGAATAAGCTTGGACAGTGAGAGAAGGGGGGCTGGACAAGCTGGCCTCGAGGTTCTGTGCCCTCGTGACCTTCTAGAAACCATCAATCTAATGCACAAAGGTCAATATCTGAGTGGTCTACAGGTGCTGATTTTATGGACAGGACTGGTGGTAAAAAAGAGACTCTGGCATCAGGAACCAAACAGTCTTCTCTCCAGTGGAGCCTGGAGATCACTCTGTCTTCCACCCAACTGAGAGCCGTGCAGCTGAAGGAGTCTTGCAGCCGTGGTCCTGTGGCCACTCACCCCTCTGACTCTCCCCCGTCACTCAGGGTCATGTCTCGGAGCCCCTGTGGTCCAGCCCTGGTCGGGTTCTGACTGCCACCTTCACCCCCGGCTTCCCGACTCTCAGCTGCTCCTGTCCCCACCGCTGTCTCTCCCACTCCCCACTATCTCCTGGCATCTTTTGCTCTTTACGCGTAGTTTTTCAGTCCCTCTAATTGTCATAAGCCCCTCTCTGTTCCTCCGTCTCCCTCCCGTCTTGTCATTTTCCCCGCAGCATTTTTCTTTTCTCTGTGTTTGTCTGCCTCTGGCTGGCTCCCTTCTTTTCAGTCCTCGTTGTTTGCCACTTACAATCAAAAGAATGCGATGAAACTGGAGCATCGGATCAATGGTGGCTCAGGAAATGTGAGGAATTGTAGCCCTCGGTGTTGAAGAAATTCTTGTGATTTCATCCCAACAAAGTATATAGATACCTTTATTATCTGTGTTCAGATGGCTGGGTGACTTTCAGCACATTGTACGTTGAGGTTTATTATAAGTCACACAATGTCACCCTATCCTATGGCCCCTATGAAGAAGGCGGAGCAGCCCATGAATGTCCTGATTTCCCAGATGGGGGACTGATGCTCAGAGCAGGGCAGTGACCTTTCACGGCAGGTCAGGAGTTAACCGCTGGTCCGGTACTTTCTTTTGTCACTTTCATTACACTGTGGACTCAAGCACCCGCCTCACATACTGGGAGGAATATTTCCAGTTGATTCTGGTGTGCACAGGGGCCTTCAAAGCCGAGTAGTAGGTGATGTTTCCTGCCCAGTGGCATGATCTCCAGGTCACTGGGGCTTCTGCAGGAACCTGGGGAGAGGCAATACCCAATCCATCCCCAAAGGGAGGCTCTGAGAAGAATTTGGAAGACAGACTGTGCTCTTCGAAGCCCAGAGAAATGTAACTTCCTTATGAGGAGGAGACCCACAGGGGAGAGGGAGGCTGGTAAGTGGGTCTGGGCGCGGATAAGACCGTGCCCCCCAAGGCATCGGCGCTCAGGTCAGAAAAGTGTCTGCTGAGAGAACACAGCCTGACTCAGCCTGACTCAGGACACAGGCTTTGGGTTTGAGTGCTGGCTGCCAGTGTGACCTCTCCAGGCCTCCATCTCCATAATACAAAGTGGGGATGCTCCCCTACCTCAAATCTTGATGGATACAAAAGCCCATTGTTACATGTGTGGTGCAGGACAGGTGCTTATTGTTAATAACATGGACCATTGATACTGAATGTCAAGGACCTGGCATTTAGCAGAGGTTTGTTTCCCTACTAACTCCACGCTAACCTTATGGGGTTTGTGATCCTCACACAATTTGAAAAAGCAGTGGAATTTGAATTTGATTTATTCCACCAGCTGGGAAAAAAACTGGCATCTAATAAACCATTTATTCAGATAGTCTTATGTGTAATTGGTGGCAGAAGCAAAGATATTAATTGTAATGAGTAAGCACTAATAATTGCCAGATTTTTAATTTCACTGAGTTTTTATCATCTGCCAGGAACATTTAGGCCCTTTACATGCGTTCTTCATCCTCACAGCACTGATGAGGTTAATGCCCCCATTTAACAGACAAGGAAACTGAGGCTCAGAAAGATGAGGTAACTTGCCCATTGTTGGGTGGTACACCCAGAATATGAACCCAAGCAGTCTGGCTCCAGAACTCAAATTCTTAATAACCATGCTCTCTGACTATGTGCTGAGAAGTTTGCCTACATTATCTCTTATAGCCTCATAAGAATTCTGCAGTGGCAGACCCTGTGCAAAGCACAGAACCTGCATCACTTCATTTCATCCCTGCAGCTCTGCAAGCTATCCTAGTTTTATAAATGAGGAAGTAGAAGCTCAAAAATAAGGTTCAAACCAACCTCGAAACAGTGCTCAAACGCCCCAGCCCAGCATCTGAGGCTTAGGAGGCCCCTTGTGGCCTGGCACCTGCCTCCCTCTACAGCCTCATCAGCTGTCTCGTCCCCTCACATTCAACTTTCCAGGGCTGTTTGCAGTTCTCTGAGCGCATCTGGCCGTTTTACGCTTCTCAGCCTTTGCAAACCCTGTTCCCTCTACCTGGGATACCCACCCCCTCTATACTGCCTAATGCCTGCTTGTCCTTCAAGTCTTACCTGGGGTGTCACCTCCTCCAGGAAGCCTTCTTAGATTGCTTATCACTGACTAGATGCCTTTGTTATGTTCTCTGCTCCCTTGCTCCCAGTACACTGTGTTGCAATTGCCTCTTTGCTGTTCTGCCTTCCCTACTGGGCAGGGAGCACCATGACGGCCGGGACCTGTCTGTCACATTCACTTTTGTCTCTCTAGTTCTGACCCCAGTACTTGACTCCAGGAGATGCTCAAGTAACACCTGAGTAAACAAATAAATAAAATGCATCAAAGCAGACAAAACAGCTGAGTTCACTGAGTGCTTACCCAGTGCCAAGTGTTCTACCTGTATCATCTCATCTAATGCTAACTACGGCCTCAGGAGGTACAGACTATCATTGTCTCTACTTTAAAGATGGGAAACTGAGGCACAGAGAGCTCAGTTATTTGCCCAAGATCATGCAGCTAATACTGGTAGAGCTGGGATTTAAACCCAGGTCGCCCTTTTCCAGTATCCCTATGTCATCCTGCTTGTAACGTACCTAAAAGGGAGTCAGAGTACTTGGAATGGAGTAAACTCACAGTATACCGATCAAAATGCAGCTATAGTTGATTGTTCAAATGAACAAGTGCTTGTAGGAAAAGTGAGCTAAAACTAAAACCCTTAAAATGTTCAAAAGTCAGCAAAATAGGGGGAAAGCTCTCTAAAAGTTTAGCAGGATCCGCATCCCCCAACGTGCAATGTTGATTGAAATGGGGAGCCGGCGGAGCTGCGAGTGAGCTGGCCTCCAGGGATGCTCGGGACCATTCCTCAGTGAGGAGGCAGCAGGACAGCTCCCTGGACCAGGTGGGCATATTCTCACTTCTCCACCTCTCCCCTCCACCCTGCTGCTGGGTGAATGGATGGGCAGCATGAGGGGGGCAGGGGACTCCCACCCCAGCTCTGCCTCAAGGATGCTTTCTCGGTGGAGCTCTGACAGGGGCATTCCAGGGCTGTTATCTGTCTGGTTTGAATTAGACGCTGGGCTCTGCGAACCCTGGGCTCATTAGCGGTTTCATCGCCCAGCCTGGCGCCTTGCAAGATGGTAACATTTTATTGTTTCCTCGCTTTTTCTTTCTTTCTTTCTTGTTTCTGCCACTTTTTCTCCCTTTCTTTATTGTTTCAAATTTCCACCTCATGCCACAAAAATGTAAAAGCTGCCACAGTCCTGCTGGGACACATTTAAGTCACCGGGATCTTTGGTGCCCAGACCGGTCACTGTGCTGCAGGAGCCCACCCAGTGCCACAAGCTACAGACCCAGATCTCTCCTCTAGGACAGGACCCGCAGGGAAGCCGAGCTGTATATTTCCCCGCTCCCCATCCAACACACAATACACCCCTGCACCTGCATTTTTCAGCTTGGCATAATGGTTAGCAGGCACTTCCAGAGTCTCTCTGCCTCTGTTTCCTCCCTTCCAACCCAATTTTGAATTCTGATCCACAACTTATTCTTTTAATTAACTCAGCCTTTTCTCACCTGCAAAATGGATGTAATAAGAATATTTATCTCCTACCATTGATGTTAGACTGAAGGGAGAATGAGCTGAGGGTGCTTATCCCACAGCGGACACATAGTAAGTGCTTAATAAATAGTAGGTTTTGCCATTGTCCTGCTGAAGTCAGGGACGGCCACTACCCCACGAGAGCACCTACCTCGATGGCTGCAGGGAAGATGAGATGAGAAGTCTCACGAGGTCAGGTGTGGAGAGATGCTCGGTAAGGGATACGGGCATTCGTCATCATCATCGTTGTCATCATCACCATCCCCAGCATCAGCTCTGACTCTAACTTCTGTTACTCCTTCCCTGTTTTCTTCTCAGCAGAGGGAAGGAGACAATGAGGAAAACGGGAGAAGGGCTGAGCAGACATGGAAGAACTGTGAATTGCAAGACCAAAAAAGAGACCCTTGAAGAAAGAGATGGCTAAGTTGGGTGGGGCAGGGGGAGCAGAGGTGGATGGTGATGGGTTCTGGATGAGCAGGAAGGAGGGGAAGGCAGTTGGAAGGAGGAGTTCATTTCTGATGACCAAGGTCAGAGCGTTCATTACAGAACGTACGTGACCTCCCCTTTGGGGGCACAAGGATTCCTCCCAGGTTCTTTAGCCCTCACAGCGATCTTTGGAGGAGGGTGCTGTTCCTCCTAGGTGTAGGGCTGTCATCTCAGGTATCAGGGTTGGGGGTACGTGGAGGAAGTAGACAGTATGGGCAGGTAGGTCCTCAGGAAGTCACATCGTGCTTGTGTCAGCTTGTCCTGGGCAGGGTAGTCTCTGCCTGGTGGGGTCTGTGAGGGTTGTGCTCAGACACTGGCCAATATTTTACTGGGACCCTTTGCCAGACACCTGTGTGAGCAGAGGAGAGGTCATTGGAGGGGCTGGTGGGTCTGAGGCTGGAACAGGGAATTGGGAACTCTGGGTCTCCAGATGCCAAAGAGAAGAAGCCTCACATAGAGTCACACATAGTTTGGCAACTGGCTGCCAAAGTGATCTCAGCCTCATCTTCCTCACCCTCTCTGCAGCCCTTGTCAAAGCTGCTTTCTCCCTCCTGCCTTAAACCCTGGCTTCCAAGGCTACACACTCTAGGTTTTCCTCCTTCTTCCCTACTCAGAGTTTCTCAGGCTCCCTTCTGGGATCTGTCTCCATATCCATAAATGTTGGAGGACTCAGGGATCCTCCCCACCTGCCCCCTAGGTGGTCTCATACAGTCTGAGGTTGTGGATAGAATCTCTGCACGCTGACGTCTCCCAGAGGTCCAGCTCCGGGCCAGACATGTCCCTTAGCCCCACTCTCTTACATCCCTCTTCCCAATTGGAGAAGTCCCACCACTCCTCAAAGCAGATGGAGTTCCTAAAACCCGCTCACCTCAGTCCTCTGCTTCTAGGTAAATGGTACTGCTGGTTGCTCACGCCCCTTGAAACCATCCTGCCCCCTCTCTGTCCCTCACATCCTGCATCCAATCCATCCACAGGTCTGGTCAGTGCTCACTGAATAATGAACCTTGACTCTCATTCGCACCCCACTGCCACCCTGGTCTTGTCCCATCAGCCTGTGCCCTGATCACTGAACTAGCCTCCTACTGTCTCCTTGCTTTCCTCTTTCCCTGCTACATCACAGCCCAGTGGTCTTTCAAAAGTGGACATCAGATCTTGTCACTTCCCCACTTAAAACTTAAAGCCTAGATGTAATACAGTCCCACCTGACAGCCAAATCCCTATGTGTGTGATGACTCCTGACTGCCTCACAGCCCACATCTCCTACAATTCCTCCTCACTGACTCACTCTGACACACTGGTCTCCTGGGAGTTCTTGGCCTTTCTAAGCTTGTTCATGCCATAGGACCTTTGCACATGCATTCTTCAGGCCTGGATTGCACTGTCACACTCGTTTCCAAGACTTCCTCCCTCACTTTGTTCAGATCACTTTTTCAAACCTACCTTATCTGAGAGGCCTTTCCCAACAGCCTTCTCTGAATGATCTACACTGG
Source organism: Camelus ferus (assembly GCF_009834535.1). Taxonomy (NCBI): domain Eukaryota; kingdom Metazoa; phylum Chordata; class Mammalia; order Artiodactyla; family Camelidae; genus Camelus; species Camelus ferus. The sequence continues at coordinate 15,397,285 of NC_045708.1, read as the reverse complement.
CTCTCCTGCTCAGACCCACACCCCAGTCTATTCTAGCCCTTGCCCTGCTTTCTTCCTCCACATAGGACTTACTTCCACTTCAAATGAGATCATGTACTTATTTGCTTGGCTAGTGTTTCTATCTCCTGCTCCACTGTAAGCTGAACTGTGAGGACTTTGTCTTGTTCACCCCTGTCTCCTCAGGGCCTCACACTGTGCCTGGTGCATAGTAGGTGCTAAGTGAAACTTTGTTGGATGACTGAATACATGAATACCCACCGAGGCTGGACTGAGAGAATCTGTTTGTAGGACCCCTCGCACAGTGATGTTTGTGGAAAGAATTAATGTGAGGTTGTTGTAGTTGTCTTTTTGACTGTCAGCTCCTTGAGGGCAGACCCAGAACTTACTTGTTGCTCTTGGTATTTCTCATGATGATTTACTAAACTGTGTGACCTCAGGCAAATGACATATCTCCTCTGGGCTTCAGTTTCTTCATCTGTAAGATGAGAATCATGGTATTTACATATGTCCAAGGGTTGCTGGGAGGATTAAATGAATTAATGTATGGAAAGCTCTTAAAACAGTGCCTGGCACGGAGTAAGTGCTCATTAAACATGAGCTGTTATCATGTTGGTTTCCCACATAGTAGGTGCTTTGAAAGCTAGAAGCCAGGGGACTAAGCAGATAATGAGTTTCTTTGAGCTGAGCCCAAAGAAGCTGTTCATAGTGCCCTTTGCTTTTCCCATACTAGGAACTGGAGAATTGTCTGATAACATGAACTGAAATTAGAAACCACACTATGCCGTCAACTCCTGCTGAGTTTGTGGTCACCTAAACCCCACTGCCTTTCTTCACAGCCTTATTGCTCAGCTAGACATCCCTCATCCTGCATTTGTGGGTTTCACTTTATTTTTTGTGGTCTTTTGCTTTTTTTTTATGTTCCAGATTATGAAAGTAATATATGCCCACTGTGGAAAGTTTACAATGAGCGTAAAATTACAAAGAGCAGGAAAAGAGCAGGTTACAAATCAGCATGAATGGTCGGAGTCCACTTGCATAAAACATTTTTATATATTATAAAGAGGCAGATCAGAGATAGACAGGAGCACAAAGAGAGAGACTGAGCAGGGTGCCTGAAAAGACGCTCCCTAAGTGTTGGCTGTGGCCGTTCTGTACGTGGTCGCATTTCATGTGACTTTCACTTTCTCCCTTATGTATTTTCCTTGATGCTTCTTGAATTTTTATAAGAACAAACATGTATTATTTTTCAAAATGAAGTTTTTGGACACGAATTATTTTTAAATGGAAATCAGATAATTTAACTCCCCTACTTAAAAGCTTTTAAGGGCTCTTCATTCATTCAGGAAATTTTTACTGAGTGGGCACTAAGGGTCAGGCCTGCGCTCTCTCCTCTGCCTCACTCCCATCAGACCTCATAGGCTCCCATCTCAGAATATTGTTCTTTCTAGGTTCTGGATTTAATGCCTATCCGCCCCCAAACCCCACCCCAGAACTTAACCTATGTAAAGGCAGAGCTCTGTGTAATACCTATGTCTGTCTTGTACACAGCCTTTGCCTGGGGCCTAAAATAATGCCTGGCATGTGGAATGCAATCAATAAATGCCTATTGAATGAATGAATGAATGTTTAAACACAAAAATAAAGCAGTAAAGGGAAATCTTCTATAATTTCACTAATCAGAGATTCTTGTTAGCACCTTGGTATGTTTCCTTCCAAGCTTTTTCTCTATTTTATATATGAATATAGTTGAAGACACATTGTTCCATCTTTTTCTTTTTAAACCAGTGTAATAGCATAAGCATTTCCCATGGCATTAAGAAGTATTGTTTTACTTGGATGTACAGCAGTGGTTCTCAACAGAGGGTGACTGCCCCCTCAGGGGAATTTGGTAAGGCCTGAAGACATTTTTGGTTGTCACAACTGATGGGAGTGAGGGGCATTGCTACTGGCTGCTAAACATCCCACAAAGCACAGGCCAGCTCCCACAACAAAGAATTATCCAGCCCAAAACATTGATTGCGCCAAGGCTGAGAACCCTGCTGTCTACTAGTCCATCACGTACACCTACGAGAGTCGACGTCTCCAATCCCTTCTTGTTGGAAATGACGTTGTTTCTTGTTTTTCCACTAATGCAAATAAGATCATGATAAACAGCTTCAGACATAAATCTCAACCTACATTCTATTTTTTTTTTCTTTAGGATAAATGGCAATGCTTGACATTCGGGAAGTTAAATGAAGGACAACATTGAACTTGCTTGAACTTCATTATGTCAATTTCAACTGAGTAGTCCAGCCCCTTTGGGCATTCTGTCCTCTGCCCCATTTGTGGTCTCTTTCACCTGTGAGTCATGTCAAAGGAAATATCCAGACTTTCGTGGCCAGGGTGTTTTCTGGGCTGAGGGTTGCCCCGGCAGAACCTCACCTGTCTTGGTCGGTTTGGGCTACTAGAACCAGCTGGCATAGACCGGGCGACTTAAACAGCAGATGCTTGTTTCTCACAGTTCTGGAGCCTGGGAAGTCCGATCAAGGTGCCTACACATCTGGTATCAGGCGGGGACCCTCTTCCTGGTTTGGGGACATTAGTCTTGCTGTATCCCTACCTGGTGGAGAGAGAGTGTTTCAATCTCTTTCTCTTCTTATAAGGGCACTAATCCCACTGTAGGGCTCCAGCCTTAGGACCTCATCTAAACCTAGTCACCCCAAAGCCCCACCTTCTCATACCAGCCCCTGGGAGGGGTTAGGATTTCAACATAGGAATTTGGAGGAGGGGGCACACAAACATGCAGTCCATAACATCACCAGTTAAGATTTCAAACCCTCATTTGGGAAAAGCCTGATTATAAGCATGATCTATAAGTAATGTCCATCCTGGGAGTAGAAGGGCAGAGTCTGTTACTTGCCATTCCTGACTGAAACCAACAACATTATTTTTGGAGGCAATTGGGACAGCTCTTTGGGAATTGCTTTTGGGTTGGACAATGCCTTTCTTCAGTAAGAACATCATCTAAGTGGGAAGCATTGCTATATTACAAATACAAGGTGTGCAAAAACAGGAGATCCATTCACTCAACAAACAGTGACCGAGCCTCTGCTGTGCCCCACGTGCTTGTCTAGGCACTAGGGACACAGAGATGGAACAAGACAGAGCCTCTGTCCTCAGGGTACTCACATTCCAGAGGGACAGAGTCCCATAAACAAATGCTATAAAACACAATGTCCGGAAGTGATTAGTGTTTGGAGGGAAAATACAGCAGGGACAGGGACAGAGAGTGGCAGGGCAAGGAGGGCTATTTTAGGATAGCCAGAAATGAGGATGTTTTAAAGTGATCTGAATTAAGAGAAAGAGTGAGCCCTAGAAATACCTGAGAGGATGACAAATGCTAAGGTCCTGAGGCGTCAGTGTCTCAGGCAAGCGTGGGGAGTAACAAAGAGGCTGGTGTGGCTGGTGTGAAATGAGCGAGGCGGAGAGCCAGGGGAGATGCAGTGAGAATGACAGGTGGTGGCCAGATGGAGTAGGGCCTTGTAGGCCACGGTGAGGACTTGAAGTTGTTCTCCATTGGAGGGTGTAAGCAGGGTAGGAAAGAGATCTGATGTCCATTTTAAACATCCCCTTAGCTGCTACACGGAACATGGACCATAGGGAGGCAAGAATGCCAGAGGGGAGCCCAGGGAGAGGCTGTTGCAATAATGCAAGTGAGAGACGATGGTGGCTTGGAGCAGGGGTGTAACAGTACATACGGTAAGAAGTGGACAGATCCCAGGTAGATTTGGAAGGTACAGCTAGTGGGCTTGATGGACTGCTTGTTGGGAAGGAGTGAGAGAAAGAGGAATTCAAAATGACTAACGATTGGGAGTCACAAGGGAGCTCTTAGAGCTGTGAGAATTCCCTACTGGGGTCTGTGTTTCTATGACGTGCCCACGTGTGATGGAGCCCCCAAGACAGACAGCCAACCCCTGGATGGCTGGATGCTGACCAGCTGGCAGGGCCAGGCCTGCTCCAGGGTTTTTGGTTTTTGTTTTTTTTTTTCAACATTGGGCTTTTTATCACTGCTAATTTGTTGCCGTGGGGTGGGTGCCCCACCCCAGCCCCATGGAGAAGTCAAGTCTTCCAGCCAGAGGACTGTCAGGACAGGGGCCCGGCTGGCTGCAGCCCAGACAGGGAAGTGGTTTGAGCTGCTCCTCTCCTGCCTCCTTGGCTGGACAGGATGAAAGTGAAGACACCTCAGTCCCGGCTTTCAGGAAAGCTGCTGTCCGCCCGGCCTCCACGCTCGCCTTGGCGGTCTCACCTCCCTCGAGCTGGCCGGCAAGATAGAGAATAAATTAACACTTCCATTAAGGAAGAAAAAGTCTGCTTTTATTGTTTGGTGATGAAATGAAATGTTTGTTTTGGTTATGGGCCCAGGAGGAAGCGGTGTGGAGAGCGGGCATCCAAGAACAGGAACAGGAACAGTGACAGGCGTCGGGGGGAGCGTCTGTCAGGAGCTGCCCTCCACGGGGGATGGGAACGGATCCTAGAGGCGGGCATCTGCGCTGGAGGGCGCCGAAGGTCTCTCAGTGCTTCTGGAGACTCAACTTCAGGAAGCAGCACGCCAGCCAGATCGGGGTTGGACAGAGCTGGGTTCTAGCCCTAGGTAGACATCGCCGTATGACTTGGGTCCAATCCCTGACCCTCGCTGGGCCTTGTTTCCTCACTTGTTAATGAGAGATTTAGTCGTGTTGGCCTCACAGGGGCTCCCTCACCACCACTGCCTAGCGTTCGCTCGACTCTAGGGAACAGAGCTGTCCCAGAGGTTGTTTCCGTCACCATTGCCAGATGTGCAGGGAAAAGCAAAGGGCACCATAGAAAAAAAGGGCAGTGCTTCACTCTAAATAGTGTACCTGCTGATGGTGGAAGTTCAAGCACCACTCTTCCTGCCTCGGAGAAGGTTGGGGCATGTTTAATGATGTCCCAGTCAGTTGGATGGGAACTCCTGGGTCCCTCCCAGGCAGGGAGTGCCTCTCACCCGAAGGCAGGGCAGGGTAAGGGGAGTGCAACTGACATGGGTGAGGTTGGAAAGACCCAGCAGAGGGCAGGGTTGACCCTGAGTGTGTGTGAGTGAGTGTGTGAGTGAGTGTGTGAGTGTGTGTGTGTGTGTGTGTGTTGGGGTGAGTCAGGGATTAACTGACTTCTGTTATGGGCTGCACTTAAAGGTTCTGATCCAACAAGAGTTTTTAGCAGGGGTTTTAGTGCCAGACATGACAGCCAAAGCTTGGCTCAGTGTGGACGCCACCACTGATGCCAGAGTCCAGACCCAGGGCCGGGACGGGCAGCCTGAAGGCGAGGACTGGGCCCTGTCCCTGGTGGGTGGTAGTAGGGCACCGTGGCTCTGTGATCAGACTCCAGACTTGGATGAAGCGAGTTCATAGCTGGCCACGACTCCCTACTGAGCTACCCTGGGCATCAGATTGCACTCTCTGGGCCTCAGTTCTCCCTCCATAAAAGGGAAAAGGAGCAGCCCACATGGTAGAGCTGAGGCGAGGATTAATAAGTGCCACTTGTCAGGGACACCTGGACACAGTTCACTATCGGCAGGTGTCATTTTCACAAGGACAGGAGGCCCATCTCTGCCCCACCTCTGGGCTTAGCCAAGTGGATTTGGGAAGAGCCTACCCCTGCCAGCTGCCCTGGTGCCTTGGGGCCTGGGGACAAACTCTAGAGGTGGACCCTGGGAGTGCCTTAGGGGATACAGATTCCAACTCCAGTCCCAGATCCTCCGAGAGCCCCTCCGGGCTTCAGAGGGCTGAGAGAGAAGACACACCAGTCCCAGCCCAGGCACAAGACTGGGGCTGCTGGCAGCTTTCTCCTCCGATGGCTTGGCCCTCGTTCTGCTCCCACAGACCCTGCCTTGTCCCCGAGGACATATCTGTCTGCTCTCCCGCCTCCCCGGCAGGGTCCAGTGTGACCAGCCAGTGACTCACAGCCCCAAGTGGAGTGCTTGGCACCTCCTAGCAGACAATGTTTGTCCCATTCCCAGGCCCTTAGAAGAGGAGATCAATGACAGGGTGTGATTGGGGGCCACCCACCCACCAAATTATCTCCTTTGTGGATGCCTGAAATTCCACCATTAATACTTCATTCTTTTGGAAGATATTAATGCCTTATCTGAGTTCCACCCTTTTAGTATAAGCCCCTGGGGATGTGTAACATACCTGAATGTGGATGAACATGTCAAAACATTTTTCTTCCTGGCAGGAGGGATCCAAGTTCTCAGGCTCCAAGTTCAGCACTCTTTCCAACACCTGGCCCTTTTAGTCACTCAACAAACAGTCAAGCCCCTACAATGTATTGCACCCTATGCCTGGCCCAGAGGTGAGCAAGACAGGGTCCTGCCCTTGAGACACATAGTAGGCATCTCACTCCATGCCTGATACGTAGTTGGAACTCATTACATGTTTGCTGAGTGAATGAAGGAAGCTCTATAGCTGCGAAAATAAACGCAGCACCGCATCAGGAGTGTGAGCACAGGCTCTACCGCCCACTGCTGGCGCCCGTCCTCTGGCTCAGCTACTTCCCAGCTCTGGGACTTTCAGCAAGTTTCCGCATCTTTCTCTGCTTCAGTCTCCTCCTTGGTAAAATGGGAATAAGAATGGCTGTTTCTAGGATTAACTGAGTTAATCTTTGTAAAGTACTTAGAACATTTCCTGGCACATAGTAAGCACTATGTAAGTGTTTGTTAAATAACGAAAACTCCACAAACATGATCGAATACACATGGAAGGGATTTGGTCATGTTTGTTGGCTGGTCTAAGGGCTACACATGGCAGGAACGATGTTTTACTTTTCTCCATATCCTCAGAGGCTGGCATGGGGTGGACATTGGTAAAAGTTGCTTTACTGGACAGATCCCATCCTCCTGGACCCATCTTTGCTTTTCCAACCAGGAGCTGTGTGTCTCGGAGAAGCTGGGAGTCACAGGAGGGCTGATGCATTTTGGCCGCCTGGATTCTTCAAGTTGCAGTCATCAATCCAGTTGCCGTCGGGTCCCCCCAGCAGGGCTGTGTGCACTGCCTGTTTGGGTGCAGACACAAACTGTCTATACAGAATCGATCTTTACAAGGCAGAGACAGAGAATGTGTGGGGCGGGGAAACGTGGTGTGGAGACTAGTGGGAAGAGCCCAAAGTTCCCGCAACTTCCCCTGGGCTCTGGGTGTGTGACTGGCACTGGGTAAATACTCGTTGACAGTGTCTGAGCCTCGTTTGGAGCTGCCAGTCTCTCCTCGACTCCCCTGGCGAGCTGTGACGTGTCAACTCCAAGCCTTCGCCTGGGCTGATCTCGCATCACAGAACATCTTCGCCCACCTTCGTCTCTTTTCTTAATTCCTTCTGCCCCTCAGGCTCCAGCCTTGTTCACATGGCTTTTCCCTAGATCTCTGCTCAGTTTTTGTTCAATGCCTTTCTTTCCATGCCAACAACACCCCAGACCCACCCAACTACTCATCACTCTTTTCCTCGTTTGTTCCACAGACATTCCCTGAGGGCCTAACTAGTCACTCAGCAAACATTCACTGAGGCTCCGCTCTGTGCTCCACACTGTGCTGGGACCTGGGGACACAAAACTTACAGTCTCACGGGAAAACCAGAAAGTAAACAAGTAATGAAATCATCACAGTGTGCACAGGGGAGGTGGGAGCTGCTGGCGGGGGGCCACAGCACAGGAGACCTAACCCAGTCCTAGGGGTCAGGAAGGGCCTGTGTTAGGAGGTGAGGTTGAAGTGGAGGGCCCAAGAATAAATCTGAATTAGCAGATGCAGGAAGGGAGGGAGCAGTGCGGATTTTAAACTCGAGACAGACAGCCACGGGAGGTTTGAGCAGAGAATCAGATGATGGCATGTCAGTATTAAATAGGAAATGAGGTTGATGTTTTAAAATATAAAACTAGCATTTTAAAAGCTTTTTTAAAAAATCAACTGTATTGAAGTAAAATTTACATGTAATAAAATCCATCAGTTTTAAGTGTACCAGGTCAATCATTTTGGATAAGAATATAATTACAATGGTGTAATTACCACCACAATCAAGACAGAACATTTCTACAACCCATCAAAGTTCCCTCCTGCCCCTTTGCAGTGGATTACCTCCCCTCTACACCACCAGCCCCAGGCAAACCTGATGTGATCTGATTGCAAATCTATAGGTTTGCCTTGACTACAATTTTGTATAAACTGAATCACACAGTCTGTAGCCTTCTGTGTCTGGCCTCTTTCACTTAGCACAATGCTTTTGAGGTCTCCCTCTGTTGTGTTTCAGGGGGAATCCTTTCCACTGCTGAGTAATATTCCCTTGTATGGCTGTACCATAATGTGGTTATCTTTTCACTAGTTGATGGACTGTTAAGCTGTGAGGATGCAGCTTTTAATTCTCCCTTCATCCCACCCTAAAGCACGTTGCTTTGCAGCCCTTCCACCGTGAAGAGAAGTCCAGAAGATGTATTACCTGGAGAAGGAGAGAGTAAGCATTCTTTAGAACAAAGAGGCCAGACTGGCTGTCTGAAGTTTGCAATGAGATAATCATCTTGAAAGCCAGACATGTGGAGAGAAATAAAAGGTTTTTAAAAATGTCCCCAAAGGCTTTACACCAGAAATTGACTCATTGTAACTGACTATACTTCAATTAAAACAAAAAACTGTCCATACTTCCTTGTATTCACAAGTCAGGCCTGACCAGTTTTGGACCAGAGAATCTTGCTGAGAGCCTTACATGGAAGAAATGCATATAAGATACAGGAGAAGCCCCCACCTCAGAGACAGTGGACGCTGGAGTCGTTCCTTTGGAAGGGAGGAGAGGAGGGGGTCAGCCTGGGGTGGAAAACCTATCGGGTAAGTTGAGGGAGGGGAGAAGACAGAAGCTCTTGGGCACTTCAGGGGATCCGAGGGGGACTGAGAGCATCCCGCTGGTGTTCAGCTCTTGCCGGCCCTCCTGGCTCAGGCAGACACCAAACCCAGCAAGCCTGAGAGAGCCCTGCTGGTTCTCTGTGGCCCAAGGGTGATGGACATGCGTCCCAGAAGTACCTGTGTGCCTCCCACAATAGAGGGGTTCAGAGGTGCCAAGGGGGTCAGTACAAGAGGCCACAGAGAGGCGATGGTGGGGTCCACTGTCAGTAGCAGTGGATGTGGGTACACAGCAGCAGGCCAGCGGGACCGAGGACCGCACCAGTGCATCAGCAAAGACAGAGACCGAAGCTCAGAGATAAGTGTGTCAGGACACCTGGGGTCAGCGAGGGGGACCAGAGGACACACGTGGATTGGTGGGAACTTCCTTGCCACCCTGAAAATGTGCGTGCCCCTCTGGAATGCACATGCCATCACAGAAAAGAAAGATGGTTGGGAGGAAGAAAGAATCCTTGAAAAACAGAGCATATTTCAAAAAAAGACAAAGGTAACCCAAAACAGACAATGTCACCTTTAATTGGTAAAATCAAGTTTGTTAATTTGTCAGTTTGTTTTCCTTGCTGTCAGCAGAATGAGGACACTTATGAGGAAGCTAGGATCAGTTAGAGAAAAGTTTTATTCCTCTAGATGTTTGGTGCATCTCTATTACAGTGGGTGCAGTTTTTTCCCCCTATGAGAGGCCAGTCTGACTGAAGTGTGGGGGATGGACTGGTGGGGGGCTGCCTTGGAGGCTACGCAGCAAACTGCCACAATTTTCCTTAAAGGAGACTTGGCAGAGGGCGGGGGTTGTGGAGAGGCTGGGAGGAGCAGGGGTGAGGATGGTGGGTCTCAACTCTGGCCACACAGTAGGACTGCAACTTCTGGATGTTCAGGCCACACCCTAGACCAATCAGAATCTCTAGAGAGCCCATCCCTCTGGAATTCCATCCCCTGGTAGAGCCCTGTGCCTCAAACTCTGCTTTGGAGGAGCTGGGGCTACAAGAAAATTAGTCCCTCCTCGGGCCTCCCAGAACTCTTGGGTTTTATTTCCGGGGTTCAAACGAAGTTGGCATTAGCGTTCTAGTTAGTGTCTTCCGTCTGCTTCCTCCAACTTGCCAGGCTGTAGCACACTGCAGAGCATGTGAACTGGGCTCTTTACAGGGAAGTGCTTCCTAGGGAGAGGCCTGGGTGGGGCACGGGGTGCCTTGGGTGCGATACAAATGGGCACTTAGTATCAGTTTAGGAAGAAAGCTATTCCCATTTCTCCCCAATTTTACTGAGTTATATTAGAAGTGCCGTAATCTATACATAGTGTTTTGGTCAGCTTTGACATATATATACAAACATGAAACCATCACCATAATTGGGATAAGAAACATTTCCCCCAAAGCCCAAATCTCTGATTGGCATCTGTCACTATAAACTGTTCGCATTTCCTAGAATTTTCTATGGATAGAGTCACATAGTATGTACTCTTTTTTCCATCTGGCTTCTTTCACTCAGCTTAATTATTGTGATTCGTCCATGCTGCTGCATAGATCAATATTTTGTTCTTTGAATTGCCGAGTAGTGGTCTATTGTATGGGTATACCACAATTCATTTATCCATTCTTCAATTGCTGAGTATACGGGTTGGGCCTAGTTTTCAGCTATTACAAATAAAGCTGCTATGAACCTTCGCACACAAGTTTTTGTGAGCATCTATATTTTCTTTTCTCTTGGGTAAGTACCTAGGAATGAAATGGCTGGGTCACAGGGAAGGTGTATGTGTAGCTGCTTGAAAACTGCCAAACTATTTTCCAAAGTGGTTATGCTATTTCCCATCCCCACCAGAAGTGGATGAGTGTTTCCTCTTCACCAGTACTCGACACAGTCAGTCTTTCAGACTTCAGCCATTCTAGTAGGTGTGAATGGTATCATATTGTGGTTTTAATGATCCGTTCTCAGGTGATGAATTATTTTGAACATTTTCCATGTGCTGATTTGCTATCCATGTGTCTTCTTTGCTGAAGTGTCTGTTCAAATCTTTTGCCCATTTTTGTTTTTTTGGTTGGACTGTTTGCTTTTCTATTATTTTTGAGAGTTCTTTATATATTCCAGATGCAAGTCTCTTAACAGATACATTATTTGCAAATGGTTTTTCTCAATCTATGCTTTGTCTTTTCGTTTCCCTAACAGGGTCTTTCAAAGAACAGAAGCTCTTAATTTTGATATAGTCCCATTCATCCATCTCCTATTCTATGGATAGTGTTTTTGGTGCTAAATCCAAGAAACCTTTGCCTACCCCACGATCCCAAAGATTACTTCCTATGTTTTCTTCTAGAAATTTTATGTCTTTATGCTTTATATTTAGGTGTATGATCCATTTTGATTTCATTTTTATATACAGTGCAAGATACAGCTCACAGGAGAAAGCACTCAATCTTTCTGCAGTAAGTATGCTGTTAGTTCTAGATGTTCCATAGATGTTTTTATCAGGTTAAGGGCCTTTATATCTTCATGGTTTTTTCTAGGTTGATAATTTTGGATTGCACCTTGGACATTGTGAATATTAGGTTGTGTAGATTTTGAATTGTTCTTGTCTTTGGAGAATGTTGAGATTTTTTGTTGATCAGCCAAGCAACCCGGCTGGATTCAGACTGTAAGTTCTGCATGGCTCCTGTGGATGGTGGTTTGAGTCTCAGTTCGGTCCTCTGAGCCTTTGGCACAGTGGTTGGGGTCTGTCCAGTGTTCCGGGTTAGGCTGGGACTTGTCTGGATTGTTCAGATCTTAATTCTGTTCTCTGAGCCCTCTCCTGATTTGAGCTATGTAGCAATCCTTTGAGATGCACAAGGCAAAAATCAACCTTCTCATCTGGGAGAGGAGATATTTGGGGCCTACAGCCACATAGGTGCTAAGGTCCACAAGTAGGGTGCAGCTTCCTTGCCAGCTGTGAGGACTGAGGTGGGAGGCTGCCCTGGCATCTTGGTGCCACATGGTGGAGACGTGAGGCCAAGGACTGACCTCCCCAGCCACACCCTCGCTCAGGCTGAGGTCTCCCAGCTTCTGATCTCTGCACTCCTCCCACCCAGATGACAAGCCCTCTGACTCAGATTGCCTGTCCTCATCCTTCCGTGCCCTGCGGGTAAAAGCAGGGAAGGAGAAGTGCAGGGATGGGTCGGTCCCATCTCTCTGGGCGTCTCTGGGACTCACAATAAAGTCAGCAGAGTCTTAGCTGCTGATGTCAGGGAACAATCGTAATAACAGCCCAGGCTTGCTGTGCACTTGCTGTGCTCCAGGCACCCTGCAAAGGGCATCACGTGCATGTTCTCCTCGACTCCTGGAAACAACCCCATGAGACAGAGGTTGAGATGACACCCATTTCACAGATGAAGAAACTGAGGCTAAGAAAGCAGAATTCCCTCACCCCAGGTCACACAGCTGATAAATGGCCCAGCCCCTAAGAAGGGGAACTCAGAGTTAAATCCTTCTCTCTGTAACCGGTCCCAGCAACTGTACCAGCTCCCCAAATGCCTTGCCAGGCCCCCTGGAAAACTCCTGCCTACAGGTGCAACAACCCTTCTACGGGGTACCCCAGCCCTCACCCCAAAAGGGAAGAAGAAGGACCAGATTCCCAAGGGCTCTCAGGCTGAGTAGGGCCCTGCCTCCAACCGGAAATTAACTCAAAGGGAGAAGGGCGCTGTCTCTGGTCCCCGAGCGCTTGAACTGATTGTTTTCTGTTCTTCATTAAGTAACAAAGGCAAAACCAACTGGGCATGGGCCTCCCCACCAGCACCACCCTGGACTCCTGGGGAACATCTTTATCCACTTACCCAGGGATTCAGGAAATTCTCCTCCAAGCCAGTTTTATTGGAGATTTTGGAAGCAAAGCTCATAGCCTCGCAATCAATAACAGATGAACAATGCTCGCATCACATTTTTTCGGGAGGACGTTTGGCCTAAGCCTGTCCCATCTGAAGGGCCTGGGCTTGGACATTGCTGGGAAATGAGATTCAGGACAATTCTAGAAACCAGAGTCATCGGCATGAGGGTGCAGCAGGAGGGGGTGTCCCTGAGAGGCCTGTGTCTTGCAGGAGTTGTGGTCTGGCCCATACATCTCCTCCTCGCCTCTCCTATCCCCCACCTCCCCCCGGCTTGTCTTCCACATGTGCTCAGCACGGGCATCGAATCCGCAGGCCATAAAGAATCAATCAAATGCAGTCCTGACTGAGCCAGGGGCCGCGGCGCCAAAGTACTGATGGAAGGGTAGGCAGCCGGGGGTGACGGCACACCCAGCTGCGCGCAAGCAGTTTCAGCATAAAGTCTCTCCCCACCCACCCTCCAAGCCACAGACACATGATGCTGGAGAGGATGGTCCAAGATGAGTACCGGGACCATCTCGTGGGCCTCCATGCCCCTAACCCCATAGCTGGAAGGGTGGGACAGGGAGCAGGGAGGGGAATGCAGAGGGTGACGTTACCGGGATGGTAACATTTTTTGTCCCAATCAGACCGTCTGTAGTATAAGAAATGAACTACTGAGAATAGGAAGCAGGGTCCACAGTTCCCATTTCCCTCATCTCATCACTTATTGAACACCTACAGTATACCAGACAGGGAGAGCGTGAAGTACAGGTGAGCAAGCAGAGGCTGGCCCTGGCACCGGAGTTTACAGTCTGGCAGGTTTATAGCAGCTCCATCAGCATCCCAACTTTGTCCTCAAGAGACAGAAAAAAAAAAAAAAAAAACCCAAGAAAAAACAATCTCCACTTTGAAATCCCTTAAAGGATGATGGTGCTTCCCTCGTGCCATTTTGAAGACTCCGTGACTCCTATGGCCAGGTCATCCGGCTCCTTTGCTGAAGAAACTGCTAAATATTTTGGTCCTGCTCCAGTCCCAAGTATCTCATCATCTGGCAGATATGTTTTGAGCACCAGCAGATTCATGGCCCTGAGCAGACTCACTCCCTGAAGGCCAGATCAGAGAACCTGATGCTGGAAAACACACGCCAAAGGCAAGAAAGCTTCAGTCCACAGAGGCAGCCCCACGCAGCTGGGTGAAACTAGCTGAGGCCCACAGGCACAAGTTCTGGTTCAAACCTGGCTGTGCCAGGGAATCACTGTGTGACTTTGGGCCAAACTCTTTCTCCCCTCTGGACCTCAGTTTTCCCATCTGTGAAATGGGTTGGTAGGTAGGCGTTTCTCCAGGCATTGTCTGTGGACTGCTTGCTTCAGAATCATCTCAGGGTGAGGAAACTTGGGGGAAATGCAGATACCTGGGCCCTACCATAGCCCTCTGGCAAAGGTCCTCAGAAGGCAGGCCTGGGAACCTGCATTTGTAACATACTTCCCTTGGGGATTCTGATATCCCAAGGTTTGAGCAAGACCCTGAGAGTGGACAGTGTCTAAGTGTGTGACAAGCTTGCCCACTTAGATTCTGCTCTAAAGGAAGCAGGGCGATGGGGACTCAGGTGGTCAGAGGAGACTTTGTGGAGGTGGATACTGGCTGAGCCTGAAGACATCCTGACAATAATGATCATCATGGCTGTTGCTTATCAAATGCCGTTGCTTTATCAGGCCCTCTGCCAAGTGTTTGATGTGCCTTATCTCATTTAACCATTGTGACAGCCCTGTGAGATGGACCTCTTATCCACAGTTTTTGGTGAGGAAACTCGAGCTCATCCAAAGGCTGAGTGACTTGCCTACTGAAGATGTTCAGATCCCCTGTGAGACGGCCTGCAAAATCCTCCCCAACAAAGTGCCTGGGGCTGGGTCCTGGAGCCACAGAGGAAACCTTTCAGGAACAGAAGGTGGTGGCATCTGAGGCTCAGGGAACAGGAATGCTTGTTTCCTAGATTGCTTCCTTCACTCATGCATTCATTCATTCACTCCCTCATTTGTTTTCTTGCTTCTTCATTCATTAATTCATGTACTTACTTCTTAATTCATTTGTTTAATTACTCTTTGTGTTTGTAGTAGACTTAATTTCTGGACTGTGTTAGGAAGCTTTCACTACAAGTGGCAGGAACACAACTCAGACTGGCTCAAGCAGAGAAAGGGATGTATTGATACGTGTATCTGAAACGACCAAAGGTGAAGGTGTACACAGCTTCAGTCATGACTGGATCCAGGTGTTCAGATGTTATTTTCGGGAACTCTCCCCACACCCTTTTGTTCTGCTTTCCTCTGTGTTGGCTTCAGGTTGGGTTTTTTGTTTTTTTTTTTTTACCTCTCTATGTGTAAAGTTGCCCACCAGCAGCTGCAGCTGAAAGAAGATGCCTCTTGTCCAAGAGGTCAGCAAAAATCCCAGAGAGGCCTCTCATTGGTCTAGCCTGGGTCTCACATGCTCACCTCTGAACCAATCACCGTGGTTGGAGGAGTCAGGGCTCTGATTGGCCAGGCCTTGTTCTGGGGTGATAACATCAACTTCAACAAATTACATAGACTGAGCATGGAGACGGGGGAGCCCCAGGGAACCCTGGGGCGCTATTACTAGAAGGGAAATATGCATCCTTGGATGGGCAAGAACTCAGTGTCTTCCACACGGAGGTAAGAGGTCTGCATTGTACTGGGCTCCCCATCCCCAGTTCTAGTTCGACACCAGGAACATCTACCAATTTCTTCTTGGTTTTGTGATGGAGTTGGGGAAGTAGTCCCTTCTGGCTTGGAAACGCCAAGCCCTAATGTCCTTGTGTCTGAGACCATGATGCCAACAGCAGCCACTCCCTGGGCACTCATTACTGGGCTGGCTAAACGCTTTACTGACAGACCCCTCTAATCCCGTCAGCAGCCCTCCCTCTGAGGTGGGCAGTGGGGGTGGCAGGCTGTTCCCGTTTCACACTTAGGGAACCTGATCTTCAGAGAAATTAAGGTTTAGCTACTGTGATGGCCAACGTGAGGTGTCAATTTGACTGGGCTAAAGGGTGCCCAGATAGCTGGCAAAACATTATTTTTGGGTGTGTCTGGAAGAGATGAACATTTGAATCAGCAGACTGAATAAAGATCACCCTTGCCAGTATGGTGGGCACCATCCAACGCTAGATAGAACAGAATCGGAGGAAGGGCCAACTGGCCCTCTCTTCTGGAGCTTGGACGTCCGTCTTCTCCTGCCCTTGGTCATAAGCGCTCCTGGTTCTTGGGCCTTCCAGACTCAGACTTGGATTTTCACCATTGGACCCCTAATTCTCAGGCTTTCAGACTCAGACTGACTTACATCACCAGCTCTGCCTTTCCTGGGTCTCCAGCTCACAGAGGGCAGAAGGTGAGGCTTCTCAGCCTCCATAATCCTGTGAGCCAGCTCCTAGCATCACTCATAAGTCGCTACGCACCCTATCGGTTCTGTTTCTCTGGAGAACTCTGGCTGATACAGCTAGTCACAGCTGTCAAGTGACGGAGCTCAGGTTTCAACCCAAGGCTGGTGATGGGTGAGTCCACGCCGTCCATCTCTCTGTGGGGTATTCTTCTGAGGAATACCAGGAAGGCGAATTCCTGCCACAGGTGAAGTTCGGTTCTGTCTGGGATGAGAGAGTGGGAGAGGGCAGAGTTGCCAATTTGGAACTGGTCAGAAAGAAGTGTCCACAGTTCCCAGAGGTTTCTGAGACCCTCTGCAGCCTAACAAGGTCCTGATTTCTGTTGCTGCGGCTGCATGGATGCAGACCATGTGGGGACAGGGCTCAGGCAGGGCCCGCCCTGCAGGGTGCATCTCACGCCTCCCGGGCAGCGGGGTAACTGAGGTCACCAGGCAGCTGGGGAGGGGTGGGAAGCAAATGTTTGTTGAACATCCCTTGTGTTCCCAGAACTGTGCCGGCTAACCAGGATACCAGGAAGCATGACTGTCAGAATCATCGTGGGCAGAGATTCTTAGGAAGTTAGCACAGCCAGTGGCCTCCAAAGGCCGTCTTGTTCAGATGGCGGTCAGGGCTGCGCAGGAGACATTTGTTGGGTGCAGCAGGAGGGGCAAGAGGCCTGGTTCTATCCTTTGAGGGCCTGGATAGAACAAAGAGTCAGAGGAAGGGTGGATTGGCTGCTGGAGCTGGGACATCCTCTTCTCCTGCCCTCGGGCATCAGCGCTCCTGGTCCTTGGGCCTTTTAGACTCAGACTTGGACTTACACTATTGGTGTAAATGGTGTTGGGGAACGTGGTATTGGGAATGGAAGAGCAGAACCCCCCTCCTCTAAAGGGGACACTGCCACTGGTCACCTGCCAGGTAGACATGTGGGGCCTGTGTTCTGATATTTCAGAGAGAACCCAGAAATCGATTATATGCATGCCTCCAGTCTTTAAAAAATAGCTTTGAATTTTTAGAGGTCACTATGTAGGCTAAACCAACGTGTCTCTAGGTTTTGTGACCCCAGCTGACTTTACCGTGGGGAATACTGAGGCCCAGAGAAGGGAGGTAATGTGCCCGAGGTCACACAGCCAGACTGAGAACGAGCTCTTCTGCCTTCCGAGCCTGTGGTCTGATTCTGGGCTGCTGTGTCCTTTACACATACATGTCCCACACACGGCTGTTTACACAGCACTTTCGCACCCAGTATCTCCGTCCCTCTTTACCTTGCCTCAGGAGGGGGTGGGACGGGGACAGTCATCATCTCAGAAGAGCAAAGCCTTGTGCCCAGACCCCACAGCCAGTGAAAGCGATGCAGACGTCTGGCTCCCAGGGCAGTGTCTGCTCTCTTGCTTGGTGCTAAATCTTGTGGTTTGGGTTTCAGCCTGAGTCAGTCCTTCCAGAAGCCTGAAACCTAACAGGAGAGAGAGTTTACGGTTAGGAGACAAGACTCAAATTAAATATGCTCAACGGAGCACAAATGTGTGAGACAGGAAATGAGGGGAATTAAGAGCAGCAGCTGACTTGGGTCAGGCAGAAGCCTAAATATTTACACGAATTATCTCATTAAGTCTGCACAACCCCTTCCACAGGAGAAGTACTCTTATTTTATTGATGGGGAAACTCAGGCACAGAGAGGTGAGGAGACTCATCCAAGGCCATACCCAGGAGGTGGCTGAGCTGGAATTCAGGGACCCAGAGAGCCCATGCTCCGGGGGTATTACTGGGGATGGGCAGTTGGTTGGCACCGTCAGGGAGGATGCACCAGGACCCCCTGGAATATTCCACTGGGTCATTCCAGTGGTGGATCAGCATGAGCAACTGTGTGGAAGCAGAAATCTGCAGGTTGATTCAAGATCAGCAAAGAACCCAGCCAGCCAAGGATGGGAGAGCTGAAATAGGACTCCAAGACCAGGGCACCAGAGCCCTTGCGTGTCAAGAAGACACTGAAGTCCAGACGGGTTTAGGCCCCAAACCGTAAAGCACCTTGTGGAAAAACAAGGGCCAGGACCCAAGTGGCTCGTCTCTCCACTGCTTTTCCAGCTGCCCCAAGCTTTTCTCACCCAGTGCCCTGATATGTTTTAATTTCTATTTACAGGACATTCCCAAGTGACACCTACAAGTGTCAGAATCCTGCCTGTCTCACCTGTCTATTACTTCATAACAAACCCTCCCCAAACTTAGTGGCTTTTAAAACGAGAGTTTTATGATCTTTCCTGTGCCTGTGAATTGACTGGGCTCAGCTGGTGGCTGTTCTGCTCCACATGTCCGAGGCTGCAGTCATCTGGGGGCTCAGCTGGGCTGGAATATCCAAGATGGTGCCCTCACATGGCTGGTGGTGGACTGATCTGGAGGTGTGAAACACAGAGCCTACTTCTGGCCCCCTATGGGGCATAGGCTTCTTGGAGCATAGCAGTTGGGTTCTGTGATCTGATTAAACTATGTATTTTGATCTTCATCCCTGGATCCTGGCCAGAGTTCCTAAAACCCTTGTGATTTCCTAAGTGATTAGAGTGAAGGGAACATCTTTTGTTGTAATTGGGTTTTGTCCCCAGCTCCTGAAACATCTTTTGTCATTCGTAATAAGCCCCTTTCAATCACACCTGAGCTTATGTTAATGAGGTGATTTTTTGGAAAGCCTCTAAGGATGGGGGCTGGTTGCCAGGGAAACCAATGTGTGATTAGAGGCTGGGAACTTTCAGCACCACCCTCTAGTTTCTCAGCAAGGGAGAGGGGGCTGAAGATTGAGTCGATCACCAATAGCCAATGATTTAATTAATCATATCTAGGTAATGGAGCCTCCATAAAAATTCTCCCTGAAGGGGTTTGGAAAATGTCCAGATTAGTGAACATGTGGAGATGCTGGGAGGGTGGCACACCTGGAGAGGGCGTGGGATCTCCACATGCCTTCCCCGTACTTCATGCCTCTTCATCTGGCTGCTCATCTGTAGCCTTTGTAATATCCTTTGTAATAAACCAGTAGAGGTACATAAATGGTTCCCTGCGTTTTGTGAGCCATTATAGCAAATTATTAAAACTGAGGAGGGGGTTATGGGATCCCTGATTTATAGCCAGGTGGTCAGAATTACCAGTGACAACCTGGGACTCGAGATCAGTATCTGAAGTTGGGGACAGTCTTTAGGGATTGAGTTCTAAGCTGTGGGGTCTGTGCAAACTCTGGGCAGTTAGTGTCAGAACTCAGTTAAATTGTAAGACACCCAGTTGGTGTCCTCCAAGAATGGGAGAACTGCTTGGTGTGGAGAAACCCCCACATCTGGCGCTGGAAGTGTCGTGTGTAGAGGAAACAGGAGCAGCTTTTTCCTTTAGGTTCCAAGAGAGCACATCCCAAGAGCAAGCATTCTGCAAGACCCAAGTAAGAGCTACAGGGCTTCTGACCCGGCCTGGACGTTACAGGCATCACTTTGGCAACAACAAAGGGTCTTGTTTGACCATGCAAGACCCTCGTGACCTGTTTGGTCAAAAACAAGTCACAAGGGTCCAGTGCAGGGTCCGTGGGTGGGGACAGCAGGGTGTGAATATTGGGAGGTCTCATCCTTGGACTGTCACTCCCGGCACCCCATCCATCTCTCCCACTTTGGTTTCAAGGACTCTCTGCTCTTCAATTTCCTCTCCGTTGACTGATGATTCAGTTCAACTCATCCAGGGGCTTTGCAGGTCAATTGTTTACTACAGGGTGTGGCACCAAGTAGATGCTTAATAAATACTTGCGGAAGAGAGAAAGAAAGAAGGAGGCAGGGAGGGTGGGAAGGAGGGAGGAAGGGAGGAAGGGTTTCCTCCGACAGGGTCATCATCAAGCCTTCGCCCCAAACCTCAAACCCATCAAGCTCCTGCCCACGTTAGGTCTTTGCACTGGCTGTTGCTTTGCCTGAAATCTTCTTCTCCCCATGTTTCCCATGACCAGGTCCTTCTTGTCATCCAGATCTCAAAAGTCACCTCCTGAGAGAGGCCCCCTCTGGTCACCCAATGTCACCATCACCATTAACCACTTTCTAATTAACTGAAATCAGTTGCTTCAAGAACACTTATCTCCATGTGAAATGATCTTATTCAGTTATTTATGTAAATGTTCATTGTCTCCCTGTCTCCCTCCCTCTAGACCAGGGTTTCCTAATCTTGGCACTATTGACACTATGAGCCAGATCAGTCTTTGTCCAGGACAGGAGCACCTCGTGTATTGTAGAATGTTTAGCAACATCCCTAGTCTCTGTCCACGAGATGCCAGTAGCATGCTCTGCACACTGGGATAACCAGCAATATCTGTAGACATTGCCAGATATCTTGGGACAGGTGTGTGTGTGTGTGTGTGTGTATGCGAAACTACGCTTGGTTGAGTACCACTTTTCTAGACCATTGGGTCCTACATTTTAGCGTGTGTCAGAATCACCTGGAAAACTTGGCACAGATTGCTGGGCCCAATGCCAGAATTTCTGACTCAATAGGCCTGGGGTGGGAGAATTGCATTTCTCACACGTTTTCAGGTGATGCTGGTTCTGCTGGTCCGAGGGTTACACTTTGAGAACCACTGGTCCAGATGCTCCACGAGAGGAGGGAGAGAGATGGTCTCATGTCCTGAGTGCCTGTCATAGTGGCTGCATATCGTCGGTACTCATAAATACTTCTCAAATAAACCACCTAAAATCTCAGCTTCCCGACAACTCATAGGGGGTTTACAATGAAAAATTATCTGGTAGGGGAAGGAGGAAAAGTTACGTGTTTGAGGTGAGGGTGTGAGAGAGCGTACTCAAAATTCCTAATGGTCCTGGTGTTTTAGGAGGTCTAACCCCACTGCCCAGAGTGGGAGCAGGGAAGGATAACAGGGCTGCAAAAGACAGTCTGTAAGTTCATGTGCCGGTTAGCTTTGACCTAGTGGGCTTGACCATCCATCTTGGATTTCTCCTGCCCTCTCTCGGATCCATTTCTCCTTACCATCCAGGGATTACTTGCTGCAGGAGCAGCTGGCTGCAGGCATGCTCCCTCCCTCTGGGATCCTGGCCTCTCTGAGAACAGCCTCCATCCTTTGCTGCCTCACTCCTGGAGGATTCAGCAGGGGGCTCAGAACACGATGGGTCCAGCAGGGTGAGAGGATTCCTCATGCAGATGATATAATGTTAATAATGACAATGAGCGCTAACATTTATGAGGCCAGGCAGAGTGAAGACACCTGCACACGTCATTTGCACCTCACCCTGGCTCTAGGAGGTAGGAGCATGTTGTTCCCCCTGTTTTCCTGATGAGGAAACTGAGACTCTGAGAGGTGACATAATTGGCCTAGATTCGCATAGACTAGCAGAAGAGGTGATGCTGGGCTAAAGACTTGTTCTTAACCGCTCTATGAGTTTCTCAAACTGCTCTGGTAGATGCTGAAATGTGTCCTGAGTCCGGGGTGGGGGAGGGTGGGTGGTCTTCCTCTGCCTCAGGGCCTTGGCACTTACAATTCCCTCTGCCTGAAATGCCCTCCCCACCCCCTCAGGCTTCCTTGCCTTCTGTAGGTCTTAGATTAAATCTCGCCTTCTCAATTAGGGCTCCCCCACGAACATACTCCACGCCACTCCCCACTCTCCTTGCCTGCTTTTTCTTGCACTTACCTCCATCTGACATAATCCCTGCTCTACTTGTGTTTATTGTCTGCCTCCTTCCGCTGGAATGTCAGCCCCCACGGGGGCAAGGAGCCTTGGTTTGCTGTGTTCACTGCTGTATCACCAATACTTAGGACAGTCCCTGGTGGATATTAGGAACTTATTAAGCATTTGTTGAAGAAAGGATGAGAGGGAGGGAGGGAGGGAGGAAGGAAGGAAGGAAGAAAGGAAACCATGGAAAGTCTCAATTAAAAGTCAACAAAATTTGCTTTCTGCAGGATTTCTCAGAGCCTTTACCACTCTAAGAAATATAGAGAAATTTAGAGAAATCGATATCATTTTTGGCATTTCTCAAGCTTATTTGAAGAGAGCATTTTTGGTGGAGCTGCACTTAACCTTGTCTGTTCCAAAGCGTGGTCTTTGACACACCCCCACCAACCCCGGGCTCTTGAGCTGTCCCTTCTCACCCCGGCCCTGCCTCCTGAAGTAAGGGCACGCCTAGGTATCAGGGCGCATGGACACCTATGTGCCCACCCGTTTGCTGGCTGGGGTGGAGATCTGCCCATGTGACAACACTGGCCTGCCTTTGAATGGACCGATTGTCACAGACAGAGAAAGTCCAGCTCACCTGTGAAAGAGGCCACTCACCAGGCAGAAGCAGGGTGGCCTGAACTTGGGATGACAAAATGGGGCAGACAATGAATCCATTAGAAGAAGCTGGGAGCTGCAGGGGCTGTGAGAACTTGGCTTTCCCTCACTGGAAGGGTAACAAGGAGCCCGGTCACACTGGGATGGCACTTTCCACGCCTTTATCTGCAGTCAGAGCCAATAGCTCCGGAGGCCGAAGGACTCTGGAAATCAAGGACGCCTCACCCAACCACCCTCTGAATTCCTGCCACCCAGTTGGACCTTCCAGGCAGCCAGACCCAACCAGACTTGGAGGCTCTGCACTTTTCTGTACCTTTCTGTGGGAGTCCATCTGTTAAAGAGGAATGGTGTCAGCAGTATACACTTTGGAATCAGTGGACCTTGGTTCAAATCCTGGCTCAGGCAATGACTGCCAGGGGACCTCGGGCAAGTCACTTCACCACGCTGAGCCTCAGTTTCCTCCTCTGTAAAATGGAGAGATTACACCTGACTTACTTTCTCCCTCCTTGTTCTCCCTACAATCAGGTTCCTCTATTCACTCTATACATGCAATTACAGGTTCTTCTGACCCACAGTGATCATCCTTGGGCCCTGACATCCCTCAGCATCCACCCTCCCGCCCGTGGTCCATAGGAAGGAGCACTGGGCTAGGCAGGCAGGGGGCTGGGTTTCAGTCCTGGTCCCCCTTTGCTGCCAGGGTCAGGCTGTGTCACACACGGTACTGGGGGCAACGTTTCCCTTTCTTTTTTCGATAACCTTTTGTCTCCCTTGATTTCCAAAGAAATAAGAATGAGACAGTAGAAATCTCAAGCAGTGCACTTCCAGTATTTTATGTACATCCTACCAGTTTGATATATGGGTGTGCATGAGTGTGTGCATGCACACATTTTTATACTGATACGTGTTTTGCTTTTCCATATGCTTGCAGTGTGCCAGGCTTTGCCCTAAGCGAATTAAATACATCATATTCCTTAATCCTTCTGCTGGCCTTCTGATGTATGTACTATGACCTTGCTCCTTTTCTGGATGGGGAAGCTGTGGCTCAGAGAGATGAAGAGCTTGCCTGAGGTCACACAGCTGCTAAGTGGTAGAGGTCCCTGCAGGCATGCAGAGGCAGCAGGGCAGGGCTCCCTGGGTGGGCAGGGAGGGCAGAGCAAGTTGCACAGACGAGGGGACGCAGGCCTGGAGTCTATTTGAAGCATGTAGCGCGGTGGGTGGGTAGTGCTGTCTCATAGAAGTGAAGCACGCTCTCTGCACAGGATGAAGAAAAGCAGCTAAACACAAAGAAAGGAATAAAAATGAACTTCAAACCCACCCACCATCCAGAAATCGTCAGAGTTAAAATGTTGGTGAATTTGTTTTACTCCACTTCCATTTAATTCTAGAATCCATGCCTCTCACCTCTGTGCTGTGGCACCTCGTTCACTAGCAGTGCTTTGTAATAGGGGCTTTTCACTTCACAAGACACCATGGTCATTTCCACGTGCAGTTAAGTATTCCTCAGGAAAAATTGATTGTAAAAAAATTTCATGGTATTCTGACTGTGGGATAATTTATCCCCAATAGATTTATCTGAAGTTTTACATATTTTAATTGTATCTATATTTTAGCTGTTGTGTAGATGACATGGGGATGAACATTCTTGTGTATAAACCTTTTCCCACATCCTCAATTATTTCCCAAAACAATTGCTAAGAGAGGAATTATTCTGTCAAAGGGAGTGCAAAGTACTAAGCATCCAATGCGCTTTGCCAGGACAGGAGGGCAGCTCTGGTTCAGGCACCCAGACCTCTCAACTTCCGCCCACGCCAGTGGGAGCGGCAGCCCATTGCTTGGAGTAACCACTGAGTTCCCAGAAGTGCTTGATTCATGCAATCATCCTGAGGTCTTCTCTCCACAACTCCAGCAGAATCTGTATATTTTGTCTATAGTAATGAATTTGTTTTAAAAGCAAAAGGAAAGATAAGGTATTAATAGATACAAAGAACCTCAGAGTAGATAACAATCCGTCACTCCCTAAATGATGTGGCGAATCAGACAAAATCCTGCCTGGGGTTGGGAGACCTGCATTCTAGTTCTAATCCGCATGATCTCTTCATGGGACCTTGAAAAAGTCACTACACCTGATTCCTCCCCTTCCGTAAGGAGGGCATTGGACAAGACCACTGAGGAAACTTCCAGATAGAAAATGCTTTGGTTTACCCAGCTCCTGGATCTGCAGATGCTTGCTTATTAAGTTCATTGCAATGACTACATTTTAAAATTATGGGGTTTGAGGTCTAGCACGGAAAGCATCTTGCTTAAGGTCACACCACAAATTGGCAGCAGTGTCAGGGCTGGATTTCAAGTGCTCTGTTCTCCGGGTCCTTGTAGTTTCCTGACGAGCGTGGGCTTTTCGGAGGGATGGGTCTGTGTGCGTGTGTGCATGTGTCTGTGTGTGTCCACCGTTCTGTGCTTGCACACAGGTCTTTGTACACAGGTGTGTGTTTGTACATGCCTGCACATATTTTTCTACGTGTATGCCTGCCTCTTGTATGTATGTGTCTGAGTGTGTACACATGTCCCCACGGGTGTGTACTTCCATCCGTGCATGTGCACGTCTCAGGGGACACGTACATTTGTGAATGTCTTGTGCAGAGTAGGATGCTGACCACAAGGCAGAGCCCTCGGCCGGACTGTCACCTCTGCGTGGGGAGCAGGGAGCATGCCTGCAGCCCCGGGTGGTGGGAAGTGCCCCCTTAGTGCTAGCACATGGCTAATGTTTCAGTCATACATGTACATACATATACTCCTTTTCATATTCTTTTTCATTATAGGTCACTGCAAGATACTGAATGTAGTTCCCTGTGCTATACAGTATAAACATGTTTATTTTATATACAGTAGTTACTATCTGCAGATCTCAAACTCCCAATTTATCCCTTCCTGTTCCCTCTCCCTGCTGGTAACCATAAGTCTGTTTTCAAATCACAGGTCTTCACTGGGCCAGGACGTCTCTTGCTCTGGGAGTGCCTCCTGGGAAGCCGTTGGTGGAGAACCAGGACTCCCATGTAGGGCTGGCCTTGGAGCCACCCATCTCCTCACCCTTCAGCCAGGCAGTCACTCTCTGGGGCTCTTCCCACAGGCCAGGCCCCGTGCTGGGGCGCCGGAGAGACGAGATGGGAGATGAGCGATGGGTGGTGGGCGAGGCAGGCATGGGGGAAGGCCTCCTAGCTAGATTCCTCAGTCCAGTGCTGGGCAAGAAGTGATAAACAGTGAGTGTCTTAAGACATCGTGGGCTGTAATGGATGTGAGAACAAGGTTTCGCAGGACCCACGGGCAGGTGGGGGCGCACAGGGCAGAACTGCCTGAATGGGCAGAGAGGCAGGAAAGGTGGCCTAGCAGAGGCCTGGTGACCGTCTAAAGTGTGTAGTGAGCTGGGTAGGTGAGAACTATCTCATATAAGAGGTGCATGCTCACTGCACAGAATGAAGAAAGCAGACAAACAGAAGGAAGTGAATAAAAATGAACTCCAAATCCATCTGCCATCCAAAAATAGAGATAAAATGCTGGTGATTACTTTTCTGTCCAAGTGGAGGTGTATTTTTGCAAATCAAATTGGAATCACATTATCTATTTCTTTGGCAACTTGCTTTGATGCTCACGCAATAAAATGTTCATGAACATTTCCGGCACCGGAAGCTTAGCTTAGAGGTCCTGAGCATGGGCAGTGAAGACTTGGGCCCAAACGAGGCCCCATCACTTGTGTCAGATGGTCTTCTCTGAGCCTCACTTTCTGCATCTGTACAAGGAAAGAAAAGCAGGGCCTCCCTCACAGAGTGGTTGTGCAAATGGGGTGAGGGCACCTAACACAATGTTTGGCACATTCCAGGAGCTTGTGCTTCTCCAGGAGCATTTTTCATGGCTGCATATTATTCTGATGTAAAAACTTTCCCCCATGAGTTCAATAAATCCCTAATGGCTGGGCACTTAAGAAGTTTCCAATTTCTTGCAGCTGTGAAAACACACTGCTTACTCTGATCACTGAAAGATGAGTAAATGTCCCCCAGATAGACAGATCAGGGGTGTTCCAGGCTGAGGAGTCAGCAGGAAACAGCCAGGCACGATAGGGAAGTAGCCATAAATTCTGCCTGGCTGAGGGTAGGCATGAGGCAAGGCTGAGCCAGAGAGACAGACCAGGGTCATGTCCTGGAGGGGGCAGGCCTGTGGCTACTTTGGCACTTAAACACTGGCCTCTTGGTGACAAGTCTGGCAGGGGATTAATAATGTAGAAGGAAACTGCCACTCTTTTTTTTTTTAATGGACGTACTGGAGATTGAATCCAGGACCTTGTGCATGCTAAGCATGCTCTCTACCGCTGAGCTATACACAACCACCCCCACCACCCAAAACTGCCACTCTTTGCAAGCCAGGGGATGGAGCAAGGAGTGACAAGAAGATGGAGAGAGACATGTAGGAACATCCCAGCAGTGAAGAAGAGGGGGAGGGGAGAGGGAAGAAAGGATGAAACCCTGGCACAACTCAGAGTCTATTCCAGCTACACCATGTAGTGGCTGTGTGACCTTTGGCGAGTTTCTTAACCTCTCTGTGCCTTAGCTTCCTCATCTCTAAGATGGAAGTAATAACAATACCCACCTCTTGGGGTTGTTTTGAGGGGTAATTGAGTTATACGTGTTGTTCCTGGAACCACGCCTGACAAAGAAATAGTAAGTGCTGTATGTATTAGCAATTATTATTATTATTATTATTCCATTATCATAGAAGGCAGAGTCAGAGAGGCCGACACAGGATGACCTCGTTGTCACCAGGCTGAGCAGACATGGGTTCAGGTGGATGGCTAACCCTGGAGTGGAGGTTTGAGAGATGTTTCCCTGCCCCTCACCCCCAGGCTCTGGTCAGAGCAACCGCACCTGGTCTGGGAGAACAACCTTCCTGAGTGCTGTCCCTCCTGACTTCTCTCCCCTTTGATCCTTTCAACCCCTTCCCTTTCTGACACTGCCCCCCACCCCTCCACCCTTTCTTTATCCCCTTCATTCTTTCCCACAGATTCGGATCCTGGGTGTACAAGGTTGGGCAGGATCTTCAAGGTTCGATCTGAGGTCCAACTGGGGTATTGAAAACAGACAGACAGACAGACAGACGGACGCGATAGAATCTTCTGCCCTAGGAAGAGTCTCCTGCCATCACACCTCCTCTGCTGTGCGTGTGAAGAGTGTGTCCTCTTCTTCGCCCTGAGTTACACCTTGAAAAGGTTCCCTCTGTTGCCTTGGCCTGGGAGACATCAGGCTTCTGGAACTGGTAAGGACACTCCGGGTGACCAAGTGCTTCCCACCCACTACTCCACTGATTTCTCTCAACAGCCCTGGGAGGGGAGAGCTGCTATCCCCGCTCACAGAGTGGGGAGATGGCCCACTCATCCCACAGCCAGCAAACTGTGTGCTCCTCCCCCGGTGCCCAGTCAGCACAGCTCAGCTGCCTGGGCTGCAGACGCAAGGGCCCAATCCCTGCCTGCCCCGCCCAGGCCCTGCTGGGTGTGGGGAGCTGAGCTAGTGGGAGAGATACTGCCCTGGGCTCAGCTGATAGGGCCCGGGCTGAGGTCAGTGCTGGGAGGCCCCATGGAAGAAGTGAGTATTCAGGAGGCATTGGCAAGAGGGCAGGGGAGTTCACTGCTGATGTGGGAAGCCGGGGCTGGTGATATGAACGTCCTAAATGCTAGGGTGAGACTACCTTGAACATGGGAGGCAGGAGAGGCCCGTGTTCTCAGGACCAGACGGCCACATTCATGCAGTAACACGCATTGGTGCCTGCGACGACTTGCCGAGTGCCTGCTCGCACCAGGCACTGTGCATCGTTCTCATTTAGTTTTCCCTTTTTTCAAATGGGCAAGTATTCTTGTCTGTATTTTTCAGATGCAAAAAAAAAGGCTCAGAGAGGTGAAGTGACTTGCCCAAGGCCACACAGCTAGTATCTGGCAGAGCCAGGTTCACTCCCAGGACTGCTGAACTCCAAACGTGTCTCACTGCAGGATTGGTCCAGGATCCAGGAGAAAGGAGGCGGACATTTCTAGTGGTTTCTATACCCATCGGCCTATAGATTCATCTTTAAAATACAGATGCCCAGGTCTACCCTAGAACTACTGAATGTGCCTACATGCATAGTGAGAGCCCCATCACAGACCAGGCACACCCGGAAGCAGGGTGTGCTGCCTGCGAGAGGCATGGACGAGCACCAAGACCGACGTGAGGGTCCTGCCACACAGAGGAAAGCATTTACACTGCAGACCTGCACAGTCCTGGGTTGTAATCTCACTCCCCTCCTCTTTTACTTCCTTCTCTGCAAACAGGGAGAAAAATATCTGTCGTGTAATAAGAAGGGCTAGAAAGACTATCTGGGAAACTCCTGGCTCACCGGGAAGCTCAATGAGGTCTCTCTTGTTTGGGTTCCAGGATTGAGGGCAAGGGCTTTATCTTCCTTCTTTTGGAATCTTCCTTAATAGCACCTGGCATAAGTCTTAAACCACTGACTGAAGCGCCATATAGAGTTATTGAACAAGTTCCAGGTGCACGTTTAAATATAAACCCACTTTTAATTAGTCGTTAACACTTTAGTGTGAATTAGTGTGTAGACCCACTAACTCAGGGAGTCGGGAGAAGCCCAAGCCAAACTGTTTGGGAACCAGATCAGAACTGGTGGGAAAGAAATCCTAAAAGAGAAAGCAGAGCTAGGGGAAGATGTCAGAGCTAGAAGAATCCCTCCAATTCTCACAGGTAGAGAAAATAGGCTTTATAGGCAGAAGATGAATTGTCCAAAATGGCCCTCAGTTTGTGCCAAGGGCAGAATTTTCTCCCATGATCACCAAGCACAAGCTCCATTGTCCATCTAAGATCCTACCCTATTCAAGCTCCTCACCCCACTCATCACCCTCTGCCTTATACCATCCTTCCGGTGATACCACAGTGTCAGGATTCATATTAAATAGAGCCTTCCCATTTTCTCATTCCAACCAAATAGCTTCTTGACATCTTTTAGCAAGCATCTCAAACTTAACATGCCCCGGATCAAAGTCTCTGTTTTCCACCCTCATCATCCTCATCTCAAATGGCATCACCATCCTCCCAGGTGCTCAGGCTGAAGGCACAGATGCTGTCTTAGATTGGGTTCCCTGGAAGCAGGGCCTGAGGGTCCTTGTGCCATGATTCATTATGGTACCCTCCTGGGAGCTCTTCCTAGCAGGAAGGGAGTGAGGGAGCAGGTTAAGGCAGCTGAGCCAAGCAGTGTTCTCAGCGGGAGACCTGGGAAGCTCTGGAGGGCGAATTGTGACACACCTTGGAATGTCAAGGAGATCTGCCTTTTGTAACCTCCTGTCAGGCAGTCATTGGCTGGGAGGTGTGTGGACAACTGATGAGTCAGATCTTTGGCTAAGGGCAATTTCCCAGATGAGGAGGTCATCTACCCTCAGAGAAGCTGGGGGATGGGTGCCCCAGCAGCGCTGGAGAGGTGGGTGAGACACCAACAATGTCCACTACACAAGTCATCCTTTGCTCCCCGCTCCACCACCTTCATGTCAGCAGGTATGATCAGCCCCACCTCCCCAGGGTATCCCATTATGACCGGTTGTCACCAGCCACGCCCCTTCATCTTAGTCCATGCCACCACTATCTACTGCCTAGAC